>NW_028145648.1:500000-510000 GCF_977016875.1 Pavona decussata
GCTCTAATTTTAACTTATGGCAGTCATGGTTGGTATCACCGGTTTGACAGGTTTTTGAAGTTAGTTTTTGGATACATGACATAGTATATTACATACATACTTTATTGTATAGCTCCCCTTGGGGGGCTCTTCCGTCATACGTGAAAATAATAAAAAAATAATAATAATGAAAACTATTTACATTTGGATGATAATATAGAGAGAAAGAAAAAAAATACGATAATAAAAAAAACCGACGAGTTAAAAAATTCTTAAAAAATCTTTTTTAAAAAAAAAAAAACGCTACGTTTTCCCGTGTTTCTGATATGCTTCGATAAATGATTGTAGATTTTTTTGCTCCACCGAAGGTGAAAGCCCTTTGGCCTTTCGGAAGCCTACACTTGGGCAGTGTGAGGTTATTATTTTGCCTGGCGTTCCTTTGGTGGATTTTTGAAGGGTGTTGAAATCATTCTCGAAGATAACCGGGAGTTAGGTTGTTCATTCATTTGTATACAGTAGTCTATTTTCAGTGTCCGTAAGCGTATGAAAAAGCGATTACTGCCAAGCACATTATTCACGAATTGTGAGTTTCAGTAATAATCATACATTTTCAGTGATTCTATTTTGGATGAATCTGATCGAGATTGTGATTTTGTTGGTTATAAAAGATGAAATCAGACATCCGACGCGTGTTTCGATTCACGCACCGTTACTTAAGCTATTATGTTAATTAAGTTGAGCTTTGTCGGGGATTAAACAGTAAAAACAGTCTTTTGTTGTCTTTGTTTATCACATTGCTCCGAATAAGAATATTATTACGGTTGATCGATTCCTGGCTGCTTAAATTAATTTGCATGTTATGTTTGGAGCGCACTGAAAAAATAAAACACGCTCAGAATTTACTGAAAATTCTTTATTTAGATCGTTCAACAATTCAAGTACAAAGCAAAGTTCTTATTACAGTGTTAATCATCTTTATCCTCTTCATCGCTAGGGGAATAGAATGTCATTTTTGGTGTCCTTTCATCCTTGTGTGTGATCGCTCCACAATCATAACATCGACGGAGAGATTCCTTCGCGTGCTTTCGTTCAAGGGGAATCTTGTGATCACATATAGGGCAGACTTTACAGTTATCTTCCCAAAAGCACTTAGGACATTTCATGACTATGGTATCATAACCATGTGAACTGTTGCAGCGTCGGCACGGATCATGAACTTTTGCCTGAGCTATTGTTGAATTTTCAACTGAGTCGCTACTATTCTCGGCCTTTTCTTCCCAATCACTTTCCGGGCCGCTGTTATGAGACTCTTTAGGTTAACTATTTTCAGAACTGGTTTCCTCCTCTTCACTGCTGTCCGACAAGTTTTCATCATTAGCCTCATTACCTGATTCTTCCTCTTTATCCTGGTATCCTCTTTCTTTTTCTAACAAATCGCTTAGAAGTTTTTTATTTTTGATCAGTCGCTTATTCACTCCGAGCTCTTCTAGTCCATCTAGGAAAGTATTGAGCGCACGGGGTTTGGCGACATCTTCGTGATGAGGGAGTAACACATACTCGACCAGCTCTGAGATGTTTGTTACTGGTATTGCGCGCTGGTTTCGGAGTAACAGTCCACTAGGTCTCCAAAACAAGATATTTTTAGAAGCAGCCATACTATGCAATAGTTCAGAAGCGTGCTTTCTGGAAACGGCGTTGGAAAGGTTGTTCAATACATCTTTCATCTGGGGTTCTTCATCGTCACTTTCCTCATCAGAGGTTGAGTAATCCTCCATTTCACTTTCCTTCTCTTTATCCCAATCCATCTTTCTCTTCATATCGACCAGCACTCGTTAAAAGAGAGACACAAATGACCAAATTTCAGAATCCACGGTCTCTTTTATAACATAAGATACCCCAAGCTACTAATTGCAGGGGTCAGTAATTCTTGTATAAACCCACTGCCCTCTTCCCCAAGGATGCGTTTCTTTGTCTTGTAAGAAACATTTCGCTGAGCAAGATTTAGAAGAGCATCCTTATGCGAACGCAATATGGCCCTAACTTCTTCAGACACTGGTATGTTTTCTGTAAGTACATCATAAATAACTTGCAATGCAACTGTTGTGGAGAAGCTGTTCTCAAGAGAAACTGACGCTGCTTGGAAGGGCAATCAGAAAGGAGCTGAAGGAAACCTCGGTTGTTCTTTACAACGCGAGACATGATCATGGAATGAGTTAAAGAAAGTAAGTTCCCCTTTTATTGTATAGGATGTGGGGGAAGCAATAGACTCGAGGAGAAGGAGGAGGCGGAGGAGGGAAAACAATAAAAATGTGGTGGTGGAGTTAAAGCAATAGAAACGTGGTGGTGTTGGAGGGAAAACGATAGAAATGTAGTGGTGGTGGTGGTGGAGTTAAAACAATAGAAATGTGGTGGTGGTGGTGGTGGTGGTGGTGGTGGAGTTAAAACAATAGAAACGTGGTGGTGGAGTTGGGGGCGGTGGCGGTGGTGGAGGAAAACAATAGAAATGTGGTGGTGGAGGTGGGGGTGGTGGCGAAAACAATAGGGGTTGATTCTATATAAATGTGACACATTCGACGTTATTTTCAATTTACGTTAAGTCTTCGCCAAAATGACATGAGTTGGTTCTGTTCCTTCTGCGAAAAATCCTTTAGTAGAAAAGATAGTATGCAAAGACACGTGATGTCTAAACACCGCAATGCTGGTTTCACTCCCTTCAGAGCTATGCCGTTTTCTGCAGAAAA
The DNA here is from genome assembly GCF_977016875.1 of Pavona decussata. Classification (NCBI taxonomy): domain Eukaryota; kingdom Metazoa; phylum Cnidaria; class Anthozoa; order Scleractinia; family Agariciidae; genus Pavona; species Pavona decussata. The sequence goes on from NW_028145648.1 coordinate 502,721, forward strand.
GTGTCAGCGGTTTCAATTTTTACATCCATTTACTTGTATGGTTGCTAGGATGACCGGATCAGGAAAGACTGTCTGGGTAAAATCTTTGTTGCAACAGGCTCAAAGAGCAATCAACCTACCACCAGAGAGGATTGTTTGGTGTCATTCGCAGTGGCAGCCCGATTATTTAGAATTGATGGCAACAATGCCAAACATAGAATTTATCAGAGGTATTCCTTCCAATCTAGAGCATGACTCCTATTTTGACATCCGCCAACGCAACTTAATGGTGATCGATGATCAGATGGCTGATGCCGGTGAAGACAAGTGAATCGTCAACCTGTTTACAAGAGAATCCCATCATCGCAACCTAAGCATAATTTACATCGTGCAGAACTTATTTCCTCAAGGAAAAGGCAGTCGAAGTATCAGCTTAAACAGTCACTACTTAGTCCTTCAAGTTCTGACCCTGGCTAAGCAAATGTATCCCAGGCACACCGATTTCTTTATTAATCACTACGAGCAGGCCGTACAGAGGCACTTTGGTTATCTCCTAGTTGATCTTAGAACCACCACTCAAGACAACTGTAGATTGCGAACGAACGTTCTACCTAGCGAAGAACGATTTGATAACGTAGCGGTACCGGACAATATCTCGCAGGAACTACTACAGTACCTCAAACAACAGAACGTAATAACTCCCCCAGTAGTACCAGTAATGCAGAAATTACAAGATTCAATGGATGGTCCTCTCTTACGATCAGACCTTGGAGATGATGAAAGAGCAAAGCATTACATGCAGCTGCAAAACAAGTATTTGACGTTTAAACAAAAGTTGAATTCCTGACTCAAAGAATCAAATCCACGCTACTCTGAAGAACAGAGACAAATTTCTAGCAATCTTATGCCAGATCAAGAACCAGTGACTGTACAGGCAACCGCTGTCCAAACGCCCACGGTTATACAGGCGACCGCTGCCCAAGAACCAATCGCAACAGAAGCGACGCCCGCGGAAGCGTCACTTCCCTCGTCCATCTTAACACCCCTTCCCACAGTACCCTCACCTACACAGAAAAGAAAAAAACTACCTCGAATTCGGTTTAAAAACTACCTGGATGACGATGATCGTCCCTCAAGAAGATCCCGGCGAACTAACAGAAATCATCCATATAAGGCTTCTCAAGAGGAGGAATTTTAATTAAATTGTGGCGCAATCACACACATGGATGAAAGGACATCAAAAATGAGATTCTATCCCCCTAGCGATGAAGAGGATAAAGACGATTAACGCTGTAATAAGAACTTTGCTTTGTACTTGAATTGTTGAACGATTTAAATAAAGAATTTTCAGTAAATTCTGAGCGTGTTTTATTTTTTCGGTGCGCGCCAAACAGAACATGCAAATTAATTTAAGCAGCCAGGAATCGATCAACCGTAATAATATTCTTATTCGGAGCAATGTGATAAACAAAGACAACAAAAAACTGTTTTTACTGTTTAATCCCCGACAAAGCTCAACTTAATTGACATAATAGCTTAAGTAACGGTGAGTGAATCGAAACACGCGTCTGATGTCTGATGTCTGATTTCATCTTTTATAACCAACAAAATCACAATCTCGATCAGATTCATCCAAAATAGAATCACTGAAAATGTATGATTATTTCTGAAACTCACAATTTGTGAATAATGTGCTTGGCAGTAATTGCTTTTTCATACGCTTACGGACACTGAAAATAGACTACTGTATACAAATGAATGAACAACCTAACTCCCGGTTATCTTCGAGAATGATTTCAACACCCTTCAAAAATTTACCAAAGGAACGCCAGGCAAAATAATAACCTCACACTGCCCAAGTGTAGGCTTCCGAAAGGCCAAAGGGCTTTCACCTTCGGTGGAGCAAAAAAATCTACAATCATTTATCGAAGCATATCAGAAACACGGGAAAACGTAGCGTTTTTTTTTTTTAAAAAAGATTTTTTAAGAATTTTTTAATTCGTCGTTTTTTTTATTATCGTATTTTTTTCTTTCTCTCTATATTATCATCCAAATGTAAATAGTTTTCATTATTATTATTTTTTTATTATTTTCATGTATGACGGAAGAGCCCCCCAAGGGAGCTATACAATAAAGTATGTATGTAATATACTATATGATGTCATGTATCCAAAAACTAACTTCAAAACCTGTCAAACCGGTGATACCAACCATGGCTGCCATAAGTTAAAATTAGAGCATGACATCATTGATCAACCTGTCAAACCAGTCCATAACCTGTTGGTAAGGCTAAAATAAGATATGACGTCATCCTATAATGAGTGATCAAGACAATAGGCGGTGACGTCACTGCGTATTAATGAGAAACCACCGCGAAAATCCGGACAAAAACATCCCTCCCTCACTACTGAGTTGTATTCCTTGAGCGGAGTGATTCATAACGCATTGTTAAGCAAAATATGTTTAAAATTTGAAAAAAGGCAGTTTTCAACACAAAATGGAGTAAAACACAGCTTTTTTTAAAGAGCGAGTTGTATTTTTGAGCTGATTTGAACCAAAACGCATATCTAAGCAGGATAAGCTTGAAATTTGGCAGAAGCATTTTTCAACACAAAATGGAGTAAAACACAGTTTTCAAGAGCAAGTTGTATTCTTTTAGCAGATTTTACGTGGAACGTTTTATTTTAGCAAGAATGTGTTAACATTTGGCAAAAGGCGGTTTTGAACACAAAATAGAATAGCACACAGTTTCATATAGCGAGTTGTATTCTTTAAGCAAATTTGATACAAAGCTCATTTTTAGGCAAGGTATGCTTAAAATTTGGCAAAAAGCAGTTTTAAACACAAAACGGAGCAAAACACAGTTTTCAAGAGCGAGTTGTATTCTTTGAGAACATTTGATGCAAAACGCATACGTAAGCAAGATATGCTTAACATTTGGCAAAAGGCAGTTTTCAACACAAAATGGAGTAAACCATAGTTTTCAAGAGCGAGTTATTGTATTCTTTGAGCAGATTTGAGGCAAAACGCATTTGAGCAAGGTATGCTTAAAATTTGAGAAAAGGCGGTTTTCAACACAAAATGGATTAAAAAAGTTTGTAATAGCCAGTTGTATCCTTTGACTAGATTTGATCCGAGACGCTTTTTTTTAGCAATAAATGGTTAAAATTTGGCAAAGGCAGTTTAAAAAAATGGAGTAAAGCAGTTTTCAACATCAACTTATATTCTTCGAGGAGATTTGATGCAAAACGCGTTGTTAAGCAAGATATGGTTAAAATTTGGAAAAAGGCAGTTTTCAACAGCGAGTTGTATTCTTAGAGCTGATACCCTCCAAACGCATTTTTTAAGCAGAAAATAGTTGAAAGTTGGCAAAAGACACTTTCCGAGGCAAAATGGAGTAAAACACAGTTTTCACGATCGAGTTGTATTCTTTGAGCAGATTTGATGCAAAACGCATTTTTTTTAGCAAAACAAAAAAAATGGAGTAAAACAGTTTTAAAGAGTGAGTTGTATGCTTTAAGCTAATTTGATCCAAAACGAATTTCTAACCAACAAACAGTTACAATTTGCCAAAAGGCAGTTTTCAACACAAAATAGAATAGAACACAGTATCAAATAGCGAGTTGTATTCTTTTAGCAGATTTGATGTAAAACTAATTTTTTGGCAACGTATGCTTAAAATTTGGCAAATGACAGTTTTTAACACGAAATGGAGTAAAACAGTTTTCAAGAGCGAGTTGTATTCTTTGAGAACATTTGATGCAAAACGCATATGTAAGAAGGATATGCTTAACATTTGGCGAAAGGCAGTTTTCAACACAAAATAGAGTAAAGCACAGTTTCCAATAGCAATTTGTATTCTTTGAGCATATTTGGTGCACAACGCAATTTTTTTGATGCACTAAGATATGGGAGAATCGGTCCGAGGCTTTGCAAGTAGGTAGGCCATGTGGGGAGGAGGGTGTGGCGAAATCTCCTGGCTCGGGTCTAGACACATTAATCTTTGGTAGAACTGAATGAATAAACAAGTAACTACTCTTAAATAGAATAGTAAGGCTTGTGGGAGCGCTGTGTATTCCCTTGGATCACGCTGGGACTTTAAGGAGTGTACAGTGGCTCACTTTGGCTTTGGGCGTGTATTCCCCAGGTGAGAATAGTAATATATTCTCACCAGGACCACCAACCCACGCAAGCCTCACAGGTTCTTTAAAAAGTAGCCAGCAACCCTTTTCGAGAAAATTAATCGCATGTTGTACTAAACACTAGCTGAGTGTCCCCATGTCAATCTTGCTTACTATTTAACGTTCCTGGGGAAAAAATACCCACCCTTCACCGCCATCGTGCAAGACTTTTAAGAAATGAAAATCGTAGCCAGCTTTTAGGGTGATGTCTGTCAACTAGCAAGCAAAGTTGAAAATGGCTGTACTAGCACTTCCACCACCTCTATTCACTTAAACTAAGATTCAGCCACATATACATATGAACACTTGCTGATGATATAGTCATTTTGTCTTCGATAGAGTACGTCTTAAGGTTTGAGCATGCGCACGTATTAAAACTCGTATAACGACGGAAGGATGACCTGAAGTCTTGGAGGTACCGCTAATGGACTCCTTTAACCTTATTTCAGTGATTCTTACACTTTTTATTGCCGTTTTCCCGAAAGCGATTGCTTCTTTGATGGATCGTTGACCATGCCTCTCTATACGATGGTTAAAAATAGTTCTTTGCCATCCGACCATTCTATAAACTTGAGTCCGAAGAACTGCATCTCACAAATCTAAGATTTACATTAAAAGGATGCGGATTTAATAGAGCAATATTTCGTTGTTTATTTCAACAAGATCATCAGGCAATGATCAAAAATAGAAAAGGCTACGAAATAAAAAGACACTTGTGATTTGAAATTACAATTATGTTAGAACAATTGTGACAACAATAGTGTTGTTTCTAAGTGTGAAGATTTTCAGCTTATCAGGACCTTGTTTGAAATCCAGCTTGATTCCCCGCACTCTCTACAACACTGTTCTTTTACTGTTTTGGCAAGGATCACCGTCTTGCAGCCAGAAGCGAGTCAGTCCTTTGTCGGATCTTTCAAACATGGTGTTAAAAGTGTTGGTTAATAAAAGATGCAAAATATTTGGCATCCATTTTATCGTATCTCTCGAAAATTACTACTCCTCCATCGTGAGTTATCGCTACCATCATCTTGGCAACTTTACCTCCTGTTCTGACTTTACTTGCCTTAGCCAAACACCCTTGTTTTAGACCTTAGGATTTTTTTCGCCATACTCTCTTTTTGGGTGCTCGCGCTTGACCCATGGGGTTGATCTTGTAAATAAACGAGACATCTAAGTAAAACGCGATAGTGTCCGTCCAGACACTCTGAGGGTAATTTGATTGCATCTGTCTAGCAAATTCTACTCTTCTCTCTTTGTCGCTTTGACACATTAGTCCCTTTTTACGAGCCTGCAGGAAGAAATACCCGTTGCTATTTAACAAACGCCGAACCGTTCGATCAGTCTCATGACGAATTCCTGTCCGCTCCATCAGACGAAGAAAATGAACCCTCTTGCTCTCTTAATTCTTCATTGGTTGTAAGAATCAAAGCGTCGTGTTCAGGAATAAGCTTTTTCTTTCTTCCACTGAAATGACTCTTGCTCTTGTGTACTTCCTTGTAGTTTGAGCTCGTTATGTGGCGAACACTTGCTGTCGAGACTTGAAAGCGCTCGGCGACCTCGTTTGATGTGAGACTTGTAGTCAACTTTAGGACTCTGGTTGAAGCCTTTGTTTCTTCTGATATTCTTTTTTCTTGAGGACAGTTTGTCTGAGAATCTTTCAGTGCTTTTTGGAAAGTTGTGCGAAAAATTGCGTATTTTATGTACTCTCTGTTACCAAAATATCGCACTTGTAACATAGATACTGGCCTCAAGCTACGACGCGCGTGACTGCGTCAGACACAGTTGATATAGCCCTATAAATGTGTTGACAAATAATCTACTAATTAGTCACTCCGTTTGTTTTGTCACGTTTAAACCCGGCTGACAATCTTGGACAGATCAAATGAAAAATTAAAACCACCCCTCCCCCCAATTTTAATGATGGAAAAATTGCGCGTTTTGCTTTTCGCACGAATTCATCATTGATTTTGGGGGTAGGGGGTGTTTAATTTCTCATTGTTATACGTCAATATGGAATTGATCGATAAAACTCTCCAGTCTATGAGTGGTCGCATTACCGGCATAATACAAAACAACGGAGAACGACTTAAATATTAACTCCTTGAGTCACTGACCGCTATCGCCTACTGGAACTATGTTTCAAACGTTTCATTGACGGTTTACGATGCATTTTGCACGATTTATGGCTGGCTTTAAACGGTTTCGGACGATTCCGGCTATCATTAAAATTGATTTGATTTAAGTTTTTTATTTGTCTCTCACTGCAAAAAACTTACCATTAGCATTATAGGTGAAATACTGGAAGATGAAACCTGCAATCACACATTTTAAAGTAAACCTAGCAGAAAGAAACTCAACCACATGAAAACCGTGTTCCTGCGTGGAAATGAAAACATCACATATGTATTGTATTTAAAAGAAAGTGTTAGCCAACTGTCAAGTGACAGCTGTTGACTAGACTGGTGGAAAACTTAAGAAAGAAAAAAAAGAAAAGAAGAAAAGTGTAGAAAAGATGTCAAAAAATATATGTTATGAGGAGGACAAGTGGGAATTGAACCAGAGGTAACATCTACGTTCAGCACGCGGTATGCAGTACTCGCGCTGACCCCGTGTGCTATTTAATCTTGTGAAACTTTGTTTATTCACAATGAAGACCTTAAGGCAAGACTGTAAACACTTCATTTTATTGATATGATATTTGAGAGAATGGGGCTGACTGTGCCATATACAGGCAGGAGAGGTGGAAGAGGGGGGGGGGGGGGGGGTGTGGAGGAGAGAAAAATAACTTTGTTTCAGGAACGTCTATTATTGTCCCTTGTAATCTATTTACTCATTGATGTGACATTTAATGGAAAACGCTTAAAAAAAAGAAAAAAGAAATGAATATCTAAGGAAAAGTTAACAAAAACTTTAATTTCTCTAGCAATCTTCTTGGAAAATCAGCTGAGATATATATGTGGCTCAATCTCAGTTTTAAAAGTCGGTAGAGGTGGAGGTGCTATTACGGAAGGGATCTGTCTCATATGATCTATGGGCCGATTTTTCTCTCCCTCACTGTCTTGTCGTGGGACAAGGTATCGAGCGGCAAGAACCATTTCTGGCTGGCATAAGCGATCCGCG
>NW_028145648.1:515000-545000 GCF_977016875.1 Pavona decussata
CGTCATAACCAAAACCAAAAGTTTTCGCATCGATGGGTTGCCGTATTTGTTACCCATGGGGCTCTGTGCGCTCCGGTTATATGGCTTGCTAACATATGAAAGGATAACCAGGTTGATTGAAAGATTATTCTCGAAAACTTCATAGCTGTTCTCGAATCTTGGCCTCTTGGCCAACTATGAGCCTCGGGCATTATGTCCGATACACCAACGGCAAAAGGGGTTTATCTACTAAATGGTTTACTTCCGCACAAGTGAGGCTGCTGCGATCAAATAATGTAGTATTCATTTCCTTGTTTTTACCAAAACATCACTCATATAACTTTATAAAATTACTTTACTTTGAAACCTTCCCAATTCAATGAGTGCTACATACAAGACTCGGTTGCTTTCCACCAAAATCAGTATCCATAAACTTTCAAAATGCAAGGCTTGTCAGTATCAAGTCTGTCATGCGTTTCACTGAGAAACTGAGTGTCTAGGATCCCGGATAGGATTAAAAAATTCTGATATTGGAAACGAAACGTAAACACGATGACACGAATACTAAAATTCTAATCTGACAACAACAAAAAAAAGGTCTTAAAGCTTCTTAAGTCCATTATCGGGAGTACATTCCACGTCGGTAAAGCCAGTCATCATATCATGAACACCGCCATCTTTAAAGTTCATCATGAACCTAAAAGACGAAAACAAAAGACAGTTATTGACCATGTGGTATATCCATTTTGAGAAAGTTTTGTTCGTAGGCCAAGAGAGGATTTCATCTGCCAGTGCCACGTTTCTACCTGTTGTAGTGCTTCTTAGTAGACTCTGTCCTTAAACGCATACTTTACGTAGTGTTACACGAACGCAGCAAAGCTAAGGTTTCAAACAACAACAACAACAACAACAACAACAACAATCTTTATTCGTGCCCAGAAATTATACAGTGTTAACATAAATGCAAGAAAGAAAAATTACCAAGGAAGAGAGCACAGCCACTTAGAAATAGCAAGCTAATTGAGCTAAGTGGCTGGGCCAAGCGGAAAAATTTGCAAATACCCTTTTGCCGTGCGTCTGTACTCTGATAACGCTCAGATGACGTCAAAACAACGTGAGAACAAAGAAGTACGCTACGAGCCGTAGGCGAGTAGTGTGACTGATGTTCTCATCCTGTTTTGAGGTCCTCTGTGCGTTTTCAGAGTACAGACCCACGGCAAAATGGAATCTATTTGTTTTAAACAATAACCAAGACATTTCAACAGATTTCGTGAGCGAGCATCGCGTTGACTGAGCTGAGTCAAAAACTTTCCAGCAACTTCAGCTTTAGACTCCTACACACATGCGATTGTGATCTTCTAAATTAGAGTATAATCCGAAAGAATTTCACTAACAATATTTTCAAAACTAACCTTTATTCTAGAAGGAAATCCTGACCCCAAAATATTACAGCATGTAAGTCGCGATTTGTAATCAGTTACTCGCCATTACCGGATTTCTATCGGCGACATATTTCGACAAATATTTGCTTCCGTTTCACGTCACAACAAAGTTCTTGCTCTTTTATCCTGGTTGAGATCACTCTCAACGGTCTTTGTCCAATTTTTTTATTGGGCAGTTTTCCTTTCCTGCGAAAATTTGCCTGTGTTTGTCCGCTACTCGCAAAAACAGTTTGCAAAACTTTGTTGATCAGTCACTCTGGCTGAACTCTAGACTCTGATCAGGTGCGCCGGTCACACTACTCGATGACGTCAATCGTGCGTCTATACTCTAATCACACACTCCTCTAGACTAATTAAAACGCGAGTTTTACACAGTTCATTGTATAACATAAAACTAAGGATACGATTTACCATTCACACACACACAAGCACACACATAAATAACACTAAAGAAGGGGAAATGCACACGCAAAAACTGAAAAATAAAGTACATCAATGAGCCAGTCAGTAGTTGGAGATAAGCGATTCTTTTAAGAGGATTTTGAAACAGGTACGACCCTTGGATTTTAATGACTCTTCAATGGAATTCCAAACTTTAGCTCCAAAACAACGAATGTTAGATTTGTCATAGTTGATCCTCCCTTTAGGCAGAGAGTATGAGATATTTACACGCCAAAGTTTCGCATCGGTCATGGGCAATAGGAAACATGGGTTTCGACTAAATAAATTTTACATTTATCTCAAATATAGTTGAATTACTCACAATAAAGGAGTCTTTAGTCTTTTCTGGTCGTTTCTCCCCATTTATTTCTTGTAGAATAGCCCTTATTAACTATTCAATAACACGGCACGGTTACCAAGACTTAACGAATGCATGCTGGCGATATAGAATGTTAGGGCTATTCTACAAGAAATAAATTTATTGTGAGTAATTCAACTACGTTTGAGATAAATGTAATATTTGTTTAGTCGAAACCCATGTTTCCTATTGCCCATGCATCGGTTCCAAAAAAACTGCTCTCACAATCTGCATCCCTCCAAGGCACCTGCGCGGAAAAAATGACGAAATTGTTCCTCATTTTGAAGATTTCATTTCGCAGAGAGTCCACTTTGTACACCGTTTGCGATTTCACCAATATTACCGCCCGAGGTGAACGCTTCTTATTCACGCAATTTATTACACTCTTTTTTTTTTACAAGAACCTTTTTTATCAGAACGTCGAGGCTGAGATAAGCAAAAAATTTAAGAGCGTATTAACAACATTCCTCAGACTGAGAGTCGATTAAGAACGTTTTTATTTTGCTAATCTGTATATAAAATCAAGTTAACAAACGCAGGCATGTTTTGTATAACATTAACAATGGTGACACACATCTCGGTTTGCCATAATCAGCATTTCTTGATACCATATCTCAGCAGGCAATGCACTTTGATAGGCTTCCTGGTCACGTCCGCATTGATTTACTGAAATACATGTAGTGTATAGCATGTAATATAAGAACATCTTAAGAACGTTTTCAGCCTCAAATCGCAAAAAAAGATAAGAACGTTCAGCCTCGGCTCCAAAATTAGACGTTCTTATAAAAATAATAATAATAATAAAAAAAAACCCAGTGTATTTCAAACTCTTTTTACTTTGTCGTGCTGCCGGGAGGGCTAAACGTTGCAGCTTAACAATGTTACTTACGAGGCGAAGAAGGTTTAAAGTGAAACATAAGGTGAACAAGCCGACAAAACCGAACGGAAATACAGTACACTTACATTGCTGTGGCGCGTTTAGAAGAAAGTTCTAGTGGAAATTGCTTGCAGACTGCAGTAACTGAAAAGATCGGCTAACTACGCGAAGCGCGTCTCGTTGAAAGTTCAGCGTAAAAATGAACAGAAAATGTCATTTCAGAAAAGCGTCACTCCGCGCTTACAAAATGCAAATTACTAACCTAAATTCCCGCGCAAAAACAGGCTTAGAGGAATACTAATGAGACCATTATTATAATAAGGTGTTAGATCCAACAACCAAGCTTTAAAAAAAAGTATGTCTCACAGTTTTTGACGTGCAGTTGGCTGATTACCAATTTCAAGGTCAACTGTAATAGGTAAGCCTATGGGAGCTTCGATCAGAACTAAATTATTCCCAGATCAAGGCAACAATTTAATAAGATGACTACGATTTATTTCCAGTTAATTACTCCAGAAATACCGATGGTAATAGCCGGCCGGCTTACGTTCGAAACGTCAGCACCTTATCAACTCTGTTGAGAAAACTAAACATTCGAAAGAATTTCGTCGTTCATGACGAAAGTACCGTGAAAGTAATCACGAGAAAACATGCACTTTAACATTTCCTTAAGTGTTTAAAATTGCTGAACAAGTCAATTTTAGGCCCAGGTTTGAAACGGTAAGTGCGAATTTCGATGTTATCTCAGTTGTATCGTGTCACATACAAGATTCGATTCTTACCATCTAAATGCTTGGAAATACAAGTACGTTACTTCTTGAGTAGAATACACATAAAATGGTTCATAATTCCATTGTTTATTTCTAACTTTTTGCCCTACAACTGACCTGAAGTGAAACACAAACTGAGCAGTAAGTTACGTGCGGACCGTGCGCATTTTTTCGATGATATGCGGTTGAATTCTGAACCACGCCCAACTAGGAAGCGGTCAACCGTGGTTTCTTAGGGAATTCCTGTCTACTCGTGGAACAGTATAAACTTGGTGTAAGAAGACAGTCCAAGAAAGGCTACACGAACACAAGGCGTGGAGCATGTGCTTCTTATTTGGAGAAGTAGTGCAGTCGTCAGTACAATGTTTCAGGCAAGCTATTGCCAATAATTAATGCCACATCACATCCTTGGTTTATTATTATAGGGTATCCGATCAGTTGCCACCTTTCGGATTAACAATAGACAATCAAAATCGTCCCTAACGGGATTCTGGAGTCACTAGAAAACCAAGTACATCCGGCTTTTGGATAAATCTAACAGCGCTGTGATCACAAATGCTGAAGACTGACAGGATATGCTACTGATGTTCAACGTCTCGTGCCAGGTGGTGTGCGTCACGAAATTCGACCAATCAGAATGCGTTATTTGATTAGTAGTCTTCTCGCTCAAGAACATCAGTCTGGAGAGGTCAACCCCAGGTCAACCTGTCAAAAATTTCGTCATTTAGGAAGTCTGTGACATTTTTTCCCGGTTAAAATTCGTTTCAAAGTTAGAGGAACAAATTGGCTTTGTGCTGGTTAGGTTACTTTTTAAGCTGAAGCATTTGTTCGTGTTTGAAGCCATTTCAAAGGTGACGACCTCGCGCCTACTGCCAGGTTGTTTTAGTCATTGAATTACTTCATTTCTTGAGGCTAAAGGTACTTACTCTTGCTGGGTTTGGCCAATACTTTTGTACGTTAAGCTAGCTTATCCTTTCTACTTTGGAATTTTCGGGGTCTACCCGGGTCTACCCCTTATGGTTTTCCCGTTGGAAGCCGTTAAATTAATAAAGAATCCATGAAGGGATCGTGTACCAAGTAGCTCAACTCCCGGGAAACCGACCGGAAAAGCCAACGACCGCCAACGGGCAAATGCTATATCTCTCCAAGAAATCAAAGAAGGAAATGTAGATCTTTTTCACCCTGAGATAAAAAAAGGAAACTAAAAATGAGCGAAAGTAATGAAAAATAGACTGCGAGCAGTCGTACTATTCACACTGCATACATTAAAGCAACGCAAACAAGATCAGTACACATATATAAATTATCACTTTGCTTTTTCCGTTCCTCGTATTTCCTTTTCTCTTTAGTTCCATGGCGAACGTACAGTATCGAGTGGGACGAGGAGCTCCGGCTCAAGCCGCTCTACCGGTTGCCCAAGGAATTCAGCCAGCTGACGAATTAGCAACTCATGGAGCTCAAGTGGCCCGTGGTCAAGTAGCTCAAGTAGTTCAACAAGTTGACGGACAGGACGCTTTACCGGCTGCCGAACACGTGGCTCTGGAAATTCAACCAGCCGTGGCACAAGTACCTTATCAAGCTATGGAACAAGTTCAACAAGGAGAGCTTGAAGGAGAATATGTTTACTTCTGTCGCTTGTGTTTTTTATAAATTCCGAATAGGGACGTGGGCGGCAACCCTTTATTTGCTTTCCTTTTTTTCCTGTTTTTGTTTTCTCCCGTTCGTTCAATGTGCGTGTTTTAGTCAGTTTGTTTGTTGCTGTTAAGTTTAGTGTTGTCGTGGATTAGGATAAGGTGTCAATGTTCCCATATTTCAGACATTTTTAAGGAACGTTCAAGGTGGAGGGTTATGATTCCGATCAGCCTCCCCACAGGTTCTTCAAGAATAACTTATCGTGCAAACAGTTTGGAGGGTTTGTCAGAACAACGCTTTTAAGTCGCCTGAAATCCGGTGCAATTTCTCTAGTCAGTAAGGTTGGTCAAGTGAGTCCACCTCATATCGTTTTACCGTTAACAGTTGAGCCTACGGAGCCGAGACTGTGTCATGATGCGCGATATTTAAATCTCTGGAGAACTGGGTTTCTGTTTAGTTTTGGGGAGTTATGACTTTGTTTGGGGGGCTGACTTCTTGGAGAATCTAACGTTGGTCTCCTTTAATAAGTAGTGATTAGTATTGGGGAAAAGTCCATCGTTAGCCTGGTCGACAACAACAAACTAAGTGACACCATAAGGAACGGGAGCCAAATTTATGCCCAGTCTTATTGCGGTGCGACAATGGACGCAGTGTGGAATAATTTACTTTTTCCTCAGATCACGCGCGAAGTGACAGTAAAATTATACAAATTTCAAAAATGAACTCGCGGCTTGCAGCCTCACCGCTCGTTAGATCCATCGCGCGCTACAGAACTTAGTAAAAAGAGACCGCTCGCGGTCTAAATATATATACAAAAAAGCGTCTATAAGCAGACGTGACAGCACCAATATCAGTATAAGAGTAAACATAAAAAAAAATTGTCGCCTCTGCTTGTCTCCGAACCGAGAATATTAAACTCCCTGGGAATAACTCAACAAATCGCCTTGTATATCCAACAAGAAGCATGTACGACTGCCAGTAGACCGTTAAAATTTGCCAAAATGCTGTCTTTAGTGATAGTTTTTGGAAAAAGAAGTAAAGTTTAATGCCCAGTTTCAGTGCGACTGTAAGTCGACCTAAGTCTCACGTTTGGGAGATGTTTACTCGACCGTGAGCAGAGGCAAATGAGCCATTTCCATACTTTTACCCAGGACCCTTTGTGGGTCGTGACGCACACCGCTTGACACAATGTAAACTTTAATCCTTCTCTTGCAGAACTATGTGCTATTATTAGTACGACAAGCATTGTGTAAAGTTGTGTTTCTAAGAAATAAATAACTACAGTTGTAACTGAGACCATTCCTGTTGCTTTTAACAACGTTTAATTTGTTGCCTCGGTTTGAATATTACCAGATATTACTACCTTGTCATGTAATCTCTCTGACTACCAGTTCATTAGCAATTTACGGTAGCAGCATTAAAGTGTTTCAATAAAAACCCCTTTGTTTCAAGGATCAACTTTTTGTTTTGTCACTTTCTGCAATACCGAAATCGGCGCTAAAAAAATGCAAAAAAAACCCAAAAAACAAACAAACAAAAAAAGAAGAAACATTGGAAAAAAAAAAAAAAAGAAGAGAAACCCCGACCATGATCCCTACCCCGAGTCCTCGTTTTACTGACACCTGTTCTTTGCTTACCCCAAACAATTAAATTACCCATGTACACGCACTCTGATTTTTTCGATACGCAAAGCAAAGTAAAGGTGGACGTGTACGTTCTTTTGGTGGTTTTACGTGATTGCCAATCGACCAAAAAGCGTCCAGTTTATCTTACAAGAATCTCCGTATTTTTTTCGTCGCGTCGTGTTCTTTGCCAAATGGAACTTGATACATGTGAACAATTTTGGTTGCCAAGCACGTGACCTAAAGCTTACTGTTTTCAGTATGGTAATATTCCTTTCCACGTTCAAAAGACCGTTTCCGTCAGCGTTTTATAACATCGGAAGAAGCTTTCAATCTTGTTGAAGTTGATATTTTGGCTTTATCCAAGTGAACGTTAATATAGAGCGATGATTGTCCCTGTGCATTAGCAAACTTTCAGTGTATACATTTGTTCTGGTGAATAGATCTTAGCGCTTACACTGGACCCTGAATGAAATTTATTTCGAAGCTTAAGTTTTAATTTCCTACTTTACCCTTAGCCTTTAACACACGGAATTGTCTTGAATCTTTAAAGTTCATTGAACGTTAACCTTTTTATATTGCGGCCACGGAAATGAAATGTTGTGTTCGGCTGTATGTAAATTCAGTGTTTACGTCCTGATCTTATCGATTACGCTTGACACTGAAGAGGCATTTATCGCACTGTGGACTTTCGTTTTCTTTCAGTCACGTCGTTTCCTTGGATTTTTACGTTAAACGTTGCCCCTTATTTTCAGTCAATGGAAGCAGACAACACACATACTAGCTGTTTTCTTTTAAGAATACGTTATTCAGGGGCGTAGCTCTCCTCGTTGTATAAGTATTATGCGAATATTTTTATTTCACAGAACTAGTTGAAGAACTAGTTTCTTAGGTGGGGTAAATTAAAAAAAAAACCATTATGTTAAGCTCATATGTTAAGCACTGTAAAAACCATAGCGTCAGCTTGCATTTGACTGTACAGCAAAGCGACTGCTGGCCTTTCAGGAGTCTCTCGATCAGGGCCCAGTTGTTCAAAGGGCATATAACTTTATTTAGCGGATAACTTGTTATCCAGCGGATAAAATGTATTCCTTGGAGAACATTTCATCCACCGGAAAGCGATTCATCCACTGGATAGTGTAACGTTGTGGTTTTAATGTAAGCTACTCGCAAGACATTCTTGAAACGTTGAAGGATCGCCGAGCAAGAAAGAGAACACACACACAAATTACACGCAGCTTAATATTTACAAATTGGCGAATGCCACGCAGGACATTGGCACGTTCTAATTAGCAAAATAAATATAGACACATCTTCCCTTGACAAAAAAAAAAGAAAAAACAAAAAAACAAAAACAACAACAACAACAACAAAAAACAAAGAAAACCAAAAAAAGTCAAAGTCATTGATAATTCTCCGCTAGAAGAATTAGAGTCCTCAAAAGTAAACAAAGTCCTCACTGGTCCTTATATATGAATCAGCTATGACATAACAAAATTCTTAAAACGTTCAGGAGGTCCTCTTTGACTTGTTGATCTCCTACTCGGCAGGACAACATCCTCAGCTTCAGAAGATGGCGCCGTGGACTCAGTTATTACACGTGGCGTTGACGATTCAGCAACAGGAGAAGGCGTTACTGGTTCAGCAAAAGGGACAGGAAGGGCAGTAGCCGGCGGTGTGAGAGCAACCTGTTCAAATTCAGCAACTGGTTCTTCAAAAGCTTGCGCATTCAGTGGTTCCCCAGTGTGCCATATGTCATTGCGATTTAGACGGCAAACCGCTCCATCGATTAGAACATCGTATGATCTGGGGGCAACTTCCCTGAGACATTCAGCTTGTTTCCAGGTTCCAGCAGGTGAGCGAACGCGGACAGTCTCGCCAGGTTTTACAGGTAAAAGGGGGCGCTTTCCACGGTTGTAGTACCAGCACTGTCGCTCTTTCTGGGCACGCAGTTGATAAGCATCATTGGCGAGGCTAAATCCAGGGGTCAGAAGAGTTCCAGGAGTCGGCAACAAAGTCTTACAGCGGCGACCCAAAAGACGCTGGGTGGGACTCGAATCCATGCCCTCACTCGGGGTGTTCCGCCAATCCAAGAGTGCTTGGAATTCGCTGACAACAGCTGCACGGCATTTCGTAAAGAGGCCTTCAACGGTGCGTACGGCGTTCTCGGCCTTGCCATTGCTTTGAAGATAACGGGGACTCGAAGTAACGTGCTCAAAGTTCCACTGGTCTGCGAATTTGGCGAACTCAGACAAAGCAAAACAAGGCCCATTGCCCGTAACCAAGGTATCTGGCACTCCAAAATGGCTAAATATAGCCAACAGACTTCTGATCACGGACTTAGAGGTTTTAGGAGAGAGGGAACCAACCTCTATAAAGTTGCTAAAATAGTCGACGATCACCAACAGTACTCGACCAGAGTGGAAACAGATATCCGCAGCAACCCTGGCCCAAGGACGAGGTGGGACTTCGTGCTGAAGTAACGGTTCTCTTACTTGCGAGTCACGGTGCGTAAGGCAGATATCGCACTGGCCAACGAAATCCTTCATTTGAGCGCTCATTCCGGGCCAGAACATACACTCGCAAAGACGGCGAAGGTAGCCCCCAAGGCCAATGTGACTCGAGTGAGCCAGAGACATAAACTCCTTTCGGAGTGTACTGGGAACAAACAGACAAGATCCGCGGAAGACCAGTTTTCCTTGAACGATCAGCTCACCACGAAACTGGAAGAAAGGGCGCAAAACAGGTTCGCACTCGCAAATGTCACCGGGCCAGCCTTGTAGAATGACTTGTCGAAGATCAATGCAAACTGGATCACGGGCTGATTCTTCCTCAATTCACGCCACCCGAGACGCAAGTTCTCAATATGGTCTACGAGTTCCAGAGACGTCACCTCCTCTGAAGGCAACGTTTCCTTGAGATATGCACTGCCTAGCGTGTCCGCGACGTACATAAGGGGACCTTTCTTGTACCTGACTTAGAGATTGTAGCGCTGAAGTCATAATAGCATGGGCTGAAGTCTTGCTGTTGTACCGCAGAGACTCTTCGTGAAGATTTCGTCTAGAGGCTTGTGATCAGTTTCCACATGCACAAAATCACGTCCAAAGATATACTTGTCGAACTTCTCGCATGCAAACACAATAGCCAGGAGCTCCTTCTCAATTTGTGCATACCTGGTCTCGGTTTGGGTAAGGGCTCTGGATGCAAAACTCACTGGATGCTGAAGCTGAAGCAAAGCGGCTCCCAGCCCAGTCTCAGAGGTGTCACACTGGAGAGAAACCTCATCTTGCAGGCTATAATAATGCAGAACAGGGACTTGGGTGATGGCAGTCTTGATATCACTCCATGCTTTCTCCTGGGTTTCAGACCAAACCAATTCAGCGTTTTTACAAGCGAGCTGACGAAGCGGGTGGGCCATATCAGAAAGGCGGGGCAGGAATTTAGCCAGGTACTGAATGGTTCCATTGAAACGCAGTAAACTCTTCACGTCAGTGGGGCGTGGCATCTCAAGAATAGCTTTCACTTTCTCAGGATGAATTTTCAGACCAGACTTTGTAGCGTAGTGGCCTATCAGAGGGACTTCTTCCAAGCACATGCAAGCAAGCATGAAACACAGCAAGCTTGACGCCACGTTCAGAACATCGTTGAAGAAAAGCAACAAAGGTCTTGTTGTGATCACAAATAGCTTCCTCAAGCGTGTCCCCAAAACCAGCAACTATGAAATCATCTGCCACAACCTCAGTACCGCTAAGTCCGTCAATCAGTTCGTTCATGTGCCGGTGGAAGACTTTGGGGGCAGAACTTATTCCAAAAGGCATCCTGCACCAGCGATAGCGCCCAAAAAGTGTATGAAAAGTAGTCAGGTAAGAAGACTCCTCGTCTAAATTGACGTGCCAAAAACCATTCTTTGTATCGAGGAGGGAGAATACTTTAGCGTCATGAAGGCGAGTAGCAATTTCCTCTATGGTAGGCATAGGGTAGTTCTCCCGAAGAATTGCCTTGTTCAGATCCTTTGGGTCCAGGCATATTCTCACTTTACCATTCTTCTTCGGAACGGCTAACATGGATGAGATCCAGGGCGTTGGCGTTGTGACTGGTTTAATGACTCCGGAGCTATGTAGTTCTTCAAGGCTCTCTTTGATCTTATCGCGAAGCGCGACTTGACCTCTACGGGGAGCGTGTTGAATTGGCCTTGCTGAATCGCTAAGTCGGATGTGGTACTCGCCCTCGAGCAGACCAAGGCCTTCGTCGAAAACATCGGGAAACATCTCCATGACCTGCTCCTTGGAAGGTGGCCTGGAGCTAGACATCACGTCCTGGACAGAAAAAACTTGACCGCCACTAGTATCAGGCCGACGAGTCGCGTCAGAATCCTTAATTTCAACCACACCCATTCTAACTCTGGTCTGAATGGAGGCGTGGGTTCGAATCCCACTTCTGACACCATGTAACGTTGTGGTTTTAATGTAAGCTACTCGCAAGACATTCTTGAAACGTTGAAGGATCGCCGAGCAAGAAAGAGAGCATACACACATAAATTACACGCAGCTTAATACATACAAGTTGGTGAATGCAACCCAGGACATTGGCACGTGCTAATTAGCAAAATAAATATCGACACAGATAGTATTACCCGCTCTTTGAACAATCGGGACAAGACGAGAGAAGATGGGCAAGTAGGGCTGATGCTTTATATACCTTCTGCGCAGCGTTCCAAGTCGTAGTTCAGGCGCTCGAGATCTTGTCTCAGGATAACGGGGCTACTTAAAATCTATCAAGTAGTTTCATCTTATTATTGCTTTATATGCAGCAGAGCATGTCCTTTCCAACACACTTGCCTTGTCAACTATCTTGCAAGGAAAAATCGTAGATCTCCTCGAGGAAGCCCAAGAAGCAAGAGTCGTAATAACTATTATGAGAACTACAAATGTAAGAGAGGCGATCTGTCGGTTTGGAAGGAAGTGTATAGGTGGGTGCAACAGAATGATTGCAGCTAAGTTTGACAGTGTCATGCATGCCAAGAACAACTAGGAGGTAGTAACAGAGGGTGAATGTCCCAGCCACAAAACCAGAGACCCACTGGTAAAGAGCTGTGTATCTCCCTCTTATTGATCATCTCATTCAAGAAATGAACGACAGGCTCTTGTCACCGTCAGGAGGATCACTTCTTAGGTCAGTCTCTTCTCCCAACAAAGCTACAGGGATTAACCAACGACGCCCAAGATAAGGTGTATGCGGCATACACGAACAATCTGACCAACAAGAGTGAGTACAACAACGAGGTGTTGTGTTGGAAAAAAAAACGTAGCTGCATTCAACTAGAGAATGACCAGCAACTCTGGCTGATACTCTTGATTGCATAAATGAAACTCTTTATCGAAACGTTAACGCCAACCTCAAAATCCTTTTCATGATCCTTGTGTCAAACGTAACTCCTGAGCGCAGTTTTAGCACGATACGCAGTCAAAACTTATCTGCGGGCTACCATGAAGACAGAACGACTCACAGCTCTTGCTCTAATGCACGCGTGCATAAGGACATGACCATTAACGGGGAGGCCGTGGCTTATGAGTTTTGCGGCAAGACTGAAGAACAAGATGCTAAACTTCGGATTTCCATAAAACTTGACTTGAGATACTGAGCTCGGCATTCAGTCCAATAGTACTGGATTGTACTGTACAGTCCATTGTAACTTCAAATTAGATCACGTTTAGTTGCTGAGAATTCATGACGTGAGGATGTTTTATAACAGAGTGCTTTATGTTATAATAAAGCCACCCACAGGTGTAATAAAGTATGAATTGCACAAATTATTCGTCTACTTGATCTTCCCCCATCCCCCCACCCGTGCTACACCCGCGAAGTATGAACGGGCTTACAGACCAGTGGAGCTTCGTCAAGCAACGTCACTTAACAGTTTTAAATCCCGACTTAAAACCTATCATTTTAAGAAGGATTTTTTATAGTTTGTGACTTAGTTGACTTTATTCTCACGGTAATGTATTTTTGTTTTCTCTTAAATATATGATTGTAAAACGCTATTGATCAGAAAATGTACATGCTCGCGATATAAATTGGTAAATTATTATTATTATTACAGACCAAAATGGCTAGCTTCGCCCCTGTTATTGTTGAGTTTATTTTACGTCCTTGTTTTTCGTCCCGTAATGGCAGCTGATGGTGAATACATGCACTATATGTTTACTCATAAATATTTTATGATTTTGATTAAATTTCGATTAACTTAATATAAACTTTACATCTGATCGAACGATAACTCGTTCATTGCGCATGCGCGCATTCACTAGTCAAAAACGAGGAAGAGTGTTTTATCCGAATTCAAACACCAAGAAATGGGTGGAAAAAGCCAGGCACAGCCGAGGCACCTATCGCGTTTGTTTTGACCAATGAGAGGCAAAACCAAAACCAATCGTGACTTACTGGCACGCGATTTCGCACGTTTGAGGCAGGTAACATGTATTTGCCTCGAATTCTGATTGGTTCATGGCGCTGTTTGTATCAGCACTCGTATTACTTTGGCTTTAGATTTACGACGCTCCGCTGAAAACAGCCCTAAGCAGCTGATACGGAAAATGTATTACAAATGTGCCTGAAGAATTATCACAGGCCATTTTCGTTTGTACTTGAGTTATACACAATATGATCAATACATGCAGGATGGCCGAACATCAGCTGAGGCGACCATGAATTGTAACACCTTGAAATTGGACTGTTAAGAATTGTACGTTTGACACCGCGAACGAAACGTTTTCCTTTCTCCAGACGCCTCGAAAGAATGACGTATAAACAACTGCTCACCAAGCACGCCTTTGACAGAGTCAGGGGCTAGACTCAAGAAGATCTCCTTAGCTATATCCTTAGTTTTGTCTCTTGACAATAGTCTATTGTCATTATAACAACAGACTATTGTTCGGAAACAGTACTAAAAGTACATCTTATCTTTACTGCCAACCTGGTTAGCTTAATTGGCCCCAGTTTTCAAAGAGTGGATAACTTTATCCAGTGGTCTTTATAATTCAAATTTTATCCGCTAGATAGCGATTTCAGTACACTGGATAACGTTATCTAGTGGATAGTGACTTATCCACTGGTTAAAGTTATCCACTCTTTGAACAATTGGGACCAGTCTTTGCAACGGTAGGCCCGGGTTCGATTGCCGGCCCGGACCAACACCCAGGGTCTTTAAATAACTGAGAAGAAAGTACTGCCTTTGATCTGACATCTGCAGATGATTAGATTTTCTAGTCTTCTCGGACAAGGACGAAAAACCGTAGACCCCGTCTCACAGCACTTCCACTGATCAGTACTGATCACTCTTGTGGGAACCACTGGGGACGTGGCAAATCTCTGGCAGTGACCACCGCTGGTGTTTATCTTAAGTTCGTTCATTCACTTCCTCCTGTTTCACACTCATAATAAAAGGGATGGTACTAACAAAACAAATGGACTGATAACGGCAGCCATCGGCGCCTACATGTAAACTGACATCCGGTCCTATTTCCCAGCGTAAAATGTAAAACGGACACGTCTATTGCTCGTTCATCCAGACCATCATCATGATCGTTTTCATCTTATGTATCAGTCAATTCCAAGCGCGATCATCCCCCCCCCCCGGGCAACCCCCAGGCATTTTACCCCTGTTCAGCTCCACATAGTGGGGCATTTGACGCGAATAGAAGCCCGACCCATCGGGCATTTGACCCGTCGATAAAATGCTGGTCAGCGGTCGCGTTTAAAAATGATTTGTACTTCATGTAACATGTCACAACTCCTCGTGGTTTTCGACAAAATGTATGTTGATATATGCGAGCTCCAGCATATTAAAATATTCGGAAATATGCCATTGTACAAGGTTTGGAATTTAGAAGGACGTGAGGAAAGCTGTTTTTTATAGCGTCAATATTCGAAGAATTTGTATCAAAAGGTAAGCTGTGAAGCCTTTCTTTAGCTGATCTTTAGTAATCTAAGGGACCGTTCATTTTTTATGAGCATGGGGGGGCTGGTGGGATTTAGGGGGGGGGCCACGAGAAAAAAAATGGCACTAAAGGGGGGGGCTACCAAAAAAAAATGAGTGAAAGAGGGGGGGGTCACCAGAAATAATTGGCTAGTAGGGGAAATTGAAAGTGGCTCAACACAGAAACAGATGAAGAAATTGAATATTATTTCAATTTTATTTAATGCGATTTTCCTAACCACTTTTAATTTGTTTTACATACTGAGATCGAAATCTGCATTTTATATTAACAACAACTGAGGAAATGAAGCATATCTGTTGGAAAAGCAATAATGAATATAAACTGAGGTAGACACCTATGTTTGTACAAGTTCAAATTAATATAAAAACGTATCAGTCTCACTATTGAATCATCCTTGGGGGAGAAGTTTTCTACAAAGTGGTTGTACTCTGAACTATATCAATAGATTGTTTAATGTTCTTTTTAATAGTACTCACTTTTATAAAGACTGTTGATTAGTAAATTATTTGAACCCAGGAGTATAAGTAGACTCAGTAGTATGCCTAGTGTGAACATCCAGATTAGTTTTAATAATAGAACTGTTGTTGGTGACTTCAGTTGACGGTAAATCTGAGCCGTAAGCCATCTTCAGAAAAGCTTGTAACTGTCATTTTTAATAGCAGTACTTTAATATCCAGGCGCGTAGGAGGGGGGGTTCGAGGGGTTCGAACGAACCCCCTTTACAGATCAGTAATGGCGGAAGAAAAAGCACTTAATGAGGAGGTTGAACAATTACATGAGGTGTACCATGCGAGAGAGTAGAATGTCTGCCCTGGTTCTAATGCATATCAAATATGATATGCCTGTCAATTTTGACGAGATAGTCAATTTGTTCGAAGGCCTACACCCGAGAATGATGCAGTTTACCAGCTTGGTGTATGACTATCAGTAGATCGAATAGCTATCAGAACTCGACAGGGCGCGGAATGTACATTGAACTTTCTTGTTTAAGTTGAAACAATTATGCCGTAGGAATGATGTATATAGCTCAAAAAGCTGCTGTAAAACAAATTTGTGATTTGCCTAAAATGGGTCTCAAAATGCAGGAAATGAGGTTTCTGGGAACCTAGATTTTCAAAAATTTCCGGGGGAGCATGCCCCCGGACCCCCCTAGTAAGCAAGATTTGGGGCTCAACGAACACCCCTATCTAACCCTTACCTACGCGACTGATATCTGTGCGTCCGCTGTTTTTTCCTGTTTAATATGACTCGTAATCGTTGATTGGTATGCTTCGATCCTTATTTTGTTAGTCAGATCTGTACGTGTATTAATTGTTTCTACTCGAAGGGGAGTAATTTCACGTTAACCATTTGCTTGATTAATTTTTATAGTTTCTTTGAGAATCTAAATGGAAATTTAGGGTTTGTCGTTGCCGTAAACGTGTTGCTATCTATAAAACGTTTTTTTAAACAAGAGAAATCTTTACCTAAGTAGAGAACGGTTACTTGTTAATAGTACTGTAAAGAAATCACAGTAACAATTACGTTTATCTTTGATATAAACAGTACATAAGCGTTTTGTTAAAGTTAGGAGTATGATTTGTTTCTGGTTGGGCGGGAGGGGGGGGGTCATCAGAAAAAAATAGTTCTGCTGGGGGGGGGGCCATGTGGAAAAAAATTGCATGCTAGGGGGGGGTCATACAGTTTCGTAGTGGCAATTAACCAAATCCCACCAGCCCCCCCCTGCTCATAAAAAATGAACGGTCCCTAAAGCGTAATCTTGAAATTATCGCGGCGTAAAATGATCGGGAGCAAAGCACACTACACTAACGAGGCGTTCAGCACAAAAAAGCGTTAGCCATGCACTGAGAGTCTAGTCGAATCCTTCGAAACTATAAAATCGCAAGCACAAGTACATAACGATTTTTGATGATGATGCATTGATGCGTAATTTTTGTTCAGGCTTCGGTTTTATTTGCAAATTTCATGTACATTTAATATAAAAGAAAAGCGATCATCGGTACATATATCGTTAAACTCTCCGTTAGTTGAGTTTCATATGTGATGTTATGCATTATCTTTAATATTAAATTGTTTTTGAAATTTATGAATGTATCAATTTAGTTGATTTTTATATAAATAGAGCTAGCGATACAAAAAAAAAAGCCAACGCGACGACTTTTCAGCCCCAACCAGTGGGGCCTTTGACCTAGAAATCGGCCTATATAGTGGGGAATTTGATCTGGCATTTTTAAAAAAGTCAAATGCCGGGGGTTTGCCCGGGGGGGGGGGATGATCGCTTTTGGAATTGACCCTGACATTAGGAAGGCTTCATGAATCTGGCCTCTTATCAAACAGTTTAGAGTTTTCCCTCACTCACTTTCCTCGGGAGACTTGTAAAAAAGGGAGACCTGGGGGCCTAAAAGTGTGTACGAATGGAGTTCAGAAATATGGCTGAGGTTGCCATGTTTACTGTTCCGGTCACGCCATCTCATACTGTTTGTACCCTGCTAACAATTACAGAACAATATGCAGATAATGTACCCTGGCTAAGTTACATGTTACCTTTTTTAAACAGTTGCATTTTGAATCTCTTTCATCAGGCTGTTTTATATGTTCCATGTCCTCGTGCTTTATAGGCTTGGTAGCCTGTCGTTTAGCATACTCCTACACAAAAACGACAAGAGCAGAATTGAAGGACACTTATTCGTTTTCATATGGTTTTCTCCTACCCACAGCAATACGTTTTGTGTGTGTGAAAAACCACATGTTTCGATAGATACGAACAATATAACCATATTGGTTGAGGTGAAACAAGCACAACATTAGAAAAATATATTATTATTTAACAACGTGGGCCATTCGCTCCCTGGCGCTGGGGTTAGGCAGGTATTTGTGTTGAAACTTTGGCATGCACATGGTGACCTTGCCTAGTAGGACTTCAAATGTTATACTCGTTACAGCGTTTCACTTGGTTTTCTTAACGTATCAGTTTATTTAGTGGAAAAAGGCAACAAAGCGGAACCATTTTCTAGTAAAACAAGTGAACAAAACATGAGGTTAGAGGTTTGGAATCTGTACTTATCCATACGAGTTTGATCAGCACTAACCTTGAAAAGACTCCAGTGATAACAGAAGATGTGTTCAGATAAAAGATTACTTCTCGTGTATTCTTGAGCAGCTTTTACTATTTGCTGTACCTTCAATTAACAAAAAAAGAAGATAACTGTTCAGTTAGCCCCCAATCCACAAAGAGTTATTTATTTTATTTTTTAACAATTTTTATTTGCCTTACATGACACGAGATTTACAATACTGAATACAACTAACATTACATACAATACACATAGTACTAACCGCAATAACTATATCTACATTCTTAACAAAACTTACTATACTTACAAAACTAAAAGTACTTACAATGTCTACACCACTTACAGAAATATTGCTATGTCTTTTAGTGAACACTTTTTCTTATTTTTAATAACAAAACATTACTTTACATCAAATACAATTTTTTTCGAATTTTACAGTGATTCTGTACAATAAGATCAAGCTAGAAAGCAACTGCTAAAGATTCTTACTGCCTACATCAAATGTAAAGTTACAGCTGTACAATTATGGGGTTTCTATGTGATTGCTGATTGACTAAATTTAAAGAAAACAATATATATTTATACAAAGCATTTTTTAAGGAAGAACTGCCCATCTTAGTCCAAAATTTGACAAACACTTATTAGCGACAGCAATCTGCTGTAGAGTCTGAATTTTATCAGAAAGTCGTAAAAGGAAGCTCTGGAAGCTCAGTACACACCCACCTTTGCTTGTACAAAAGATATGGTATTTTGCTATGAGTATTGAGTAGTTTAAAGCCTGCCAATATGAAGATTTTTCGAAAAAGCCGTAAAGTATATTACTTTGATTTAGAGCAGTTTTCAATTGAGTACCGTAAGTAATTTCGCGTTTGCTTGGGTTTTGCATTACTACGCGCTGTGATTGGTTAACAAAACTCGCGCCACTTTCTCAACCAATGGGAATGGAGACCAAAGCAATCGTGTTTTGGCCGCACGCGTTTTCCCGCGCTTGGCGCCAGTTACATGTATTTGCTTCGAATTCTGATTGGCTCATTGTGTTGTTTACACCTGTTGTGATTGGCCAGAGTAATTACTTTGGTTTGGGTTTTACGACACTCACTTGGAAACCGCTCTAAAGAAAGCTTTTCATGGGTCTTTTGTAGCCACCAATCTTGAAATGTATGCCAGAAGGAGTGCACTTCAGTGCAGAGGACGAACAAGTGGTATAAGGTTTGTCTCTCATTTTTGCACAGACGACAGACGTCACTTTCGGCTATTCCATCGCGGTGTAAGCTAAATTGGGTGGAAACATCACGAGTTTGACCTCTTTTGTAATTTCAAACGGTACCTGGTATACTTTGCCAAGTGTTTTTTGCTAAAGCCATGTCTCAAAATTTTCTGGGAGGTTGGTGGTCCAAATGTATCTGTTAAGGTTGACGAGCAGATAGAGCCAGTGGACAAGTTTGTCACGGAGTTTTCTTCAGCGTTGGTATGATTCTGCAGAGTTATTGTTTTTTTCCATAAAGATGGAATGGCATAAAACAAACCATAAAATGTTATAAAGGGCAGCTGTAGGTTATACAAAGTCTTTAACTCAGAATAGCTGCAGAGATTTCCGTGTCTGTTAAATAAATCACATACGTAGTCGATGTTGTAGGAAAACCATCTTTTGTAGAACTGGTTTCTTATCAATTAAAATATTGCAATTGTTCCAAAGAATTTCATTCTTAAAGTCTGCTTCATTTTTCTTCGACTTTTTGAAGTCATGCCAATACAACTGAATTAAACGGTAGAAAGGGGAAAGGTTTTCCAGCGAGAGCATTTAGGAACATTATTGCATCTGGATAAGAAAAAGAGGTTACCGTGTTGTTGGACCATAACATCAGGAATAATTTTCCAAGAGGAGGGGACCTCATTTTGGATTCTTTTAATCCACGCAATTTTCAAGGCTTTCTCCATGATTGCAAAGTCGCACATTTTTAACCGTCCTTTCCTTCTTTCTCCTATGATTGTGCTTCTTTTAATTATCACGGCTTGCCGTCCCAGAGGAAATTAAAAGTGATTTTATTTATTTGTTCTGTGTATTGCTTGGGGACATTCAAAACAGAAGCCTTATATATCAGTTTTGAGAGCCCTAGTGTTTTAATTATGTTAATTTTTCCATAGAGGGTTAGTTTTCTTCTTTTCCAGGCGTTTAAAGTTTGCTTCAATTCTCGTACTTTAGCACCAAAATTTAGCTCCTCCGCAAGTGTATGATTGCGTGAGAAAAAGATTCGGGGGGAGAGTATTGGCTCCTTTGGCCATTTAAAACCAAAGGGCGTGTCCGTTATTTTTCCATAGCAGCCACATTGCCTCAGTTTTAGTGGTGTTTATTTCCAATCCAGAAAGGAGGATAAAATTTTGAAGGAGGTCTAACAGTTGGACGAGAAAGAGTTATTGGTATAGTCAACTTTTAAAAACTAAAAAAAAAATCAGGTACAACGACTTTGAACCAGACAAGTCTCAGGACACACTTGATGTATGCACTTCAATTAAACCTGATATTCAGGTTACACTTTTTTTTCCACTGAAAGTTAATTGGTCAGTCATTTCCGCCTATAAAACAACGTTAAGTGCAGTTTAAAACTAAAGACTTAATATCGTAGATGAAATTCTAAGTACCTTTTCATCATTAGCCATGGCCCATTTTAACTTTTCCTCTAAGTCGCTGAGATCTCTCTTGAAAGGCACATAGTGGTGCCATTCCTGAAGGTCTTTGTAGAAATGTTCATAATATGGTGACTGCTGTTTGAGGACTAATGCATCCCCACCCAGTAGGTATGGTAATCGGTACGCTGCCACTGTTCCATCAATATTGATCTGGTATTTCCACTACAAATGACAATAATACAAATGATTGCTACTAACATACATTCTGTCAATGTTTGTTCAAGATTTGATAGCAAAATAAAAATCAACAATATGGGGCGTTGTTCTGGGAGAGACTGGTTAAGATATGATATTTTAAAATCACTGGTGAAGCGAAAGGCCAAAGTTGGAGGTTATTTGGAGATATAAGACGATAATGGGACGGTAAGAAAAAATTTCACATTAACCAAACCTTTTTAATATGAAAAAAGACTAAAGTTCTAACAACGTTACCTTAAAAAAATCGAAGAATGACATATGCTTGGCTTTGGGACCATACTTGCTCTCATCATATTGAAAGAAAAAGAAGTTGGTCAGTGCAGCATCAAAGAGCTGTGGATTTTTCCTCGCCATCATAACAAGCTTGAGTCTTTCTTCTCTGCTATCACGGCCACGCCAGAGTGCTTTGTTTATCTTGTCGTGCCACTTTGGACCTGTGTTGGACTGTACAGACAGCATGTCCAAAGAGACTCTGAAATCCAATCATAATTTCATTACTGAACATCACTTCCTGGTATGAGTAGAAATAAATTATATTCTGCTGTGTATTTTTTTTAAATAAGAAAATTAAGTTTATGTGAAATTATTATGCAGAGCAGTGTTAGCTAGGTATTTTGCGTGTCAGGTTTTATTTGGGGGTTTCCTAGCCAACTGCTAATTAACTGTTGGCCAATTTACCGGTAGGTCGATAACAAGTCATTTTTACCTGGAAATAAGCAAAACCAGACACGTTAGACAGACTATGGCTCTTTTGAACAAAATTACGATGCAAATCATTTAACTAAGCCCTTCACTTATACAAATGATATCCGATGTAAGCATGTTAGTTTATCCTGTGCCTGTTTTCTCTCTCATAAACAGTATTAACAGTACAAACAATATAGCAAGGCATTCTGTCAATGCTGTGAAAACGTCAATCTTACAAATGAACACGTCTTAACTACATGTACCGCCTAAATTTTTATTTCATTGTCCAAGAAATTTTCAATTCTAATTTGCAGTTGTTAAATCTCGCAAACATCGGCAAATGGGCCATGCAAATAGTTTTCATTTGCAGTTTTAGAATAGCATTTCTTAATCGATACAAAAAAAGCAACTATCACGGGTACCCTAGGAGTGAAAAGCCTCTCTTGCGCTAACTCATCTTTAGTCAGTTAAGTCATGAACAGTGATTGGAAACGAATATAAGTAACAACCCAGTGGAGGTGGAAAAAAACGAAATTGAAAAATCGCGGTAATGATTGTGGTTTGTACCTCCCCATCGTCTCCAATGTAGACTCTGTTAGGTCATACGTTGGCATCACAATGTCTAATGTGTCAGCTGAACCACACCAGGATAGGATGGGAATAGGCTTTGTGTTGTGCTTAACAAGTGGCCAGTCACCAAGATTGACGAAGAACTCCATATCAGGAAGAACAACCTGCAGAAAATTATTGACAGACGTTAGTTCAACTAATTCCAAATATCTAGAGTTCTGGTGAGATGTTACTGAAACAAAAACCTACCACATACGGGGCAAGGTGTGAACATTCATGGCGGACGATGACGGGTTTGAGAAAATTTTTATATTATCTGGCACTTTATACAGCTTTGAAAGTCCAAAACAGTTTAAAATATCTTCGAAGTTACATGGCCTCGCCTGAATAAAACTATGCCGGACAAACTGAAAGCTAAAAAACGAGCACACGGCTCAAGTTCGAACGATGACGAAGAAGATTCTGAAAAAGTTATCAAGTATCCAGATGAGAAGAGAAAACGGCTAAGAGTGAGAATGCAAAATTAAACGAAGAAGTCAGTGCCCTCAAAGATTGTGTAATTAGACAGTAAGACTACTCGAGGAGAGAAAACATACGTTTTTACAATACCTCTGAAAACCAAAGCGAAAGCATAAAGGAATGTATCACTAAAGTCAAAGAAGTTATAACCGCTCTTGGTTTGAATGCGAACGACACAAGTTTGCACGCTATCCATCGAATGAGTAAGCAAGGAGATCATCGGCCCTCATCGAGTGGCAATCACAGCGATGTAGGAAGGAATGGCCAGTCACGGCGCCCTCGTCCACCACCCATGTTGGTGAGATTTGTCTCAAGAAGGGATGCAGAAGCCGGGTCTAACTCAAACGTCCTGCCTTGTCATCTATCTGTTGACAAAGACCTCTCTGTGATCATCCAAGGGAAGCTTGGAGCGGCACAGAAGAAAGCAAAAGAACTGAGGATCCATTAAAGGTAACAAACTGCTTGTTAACAGCACTACCTATACAGTGGACGATATCCCAAATTATCTGCTGCCTTCCAGTAATAACAACACCGGCACGGAGTGGTCATACTTGAAGATCCCTTACATTTCTGAACGACTCAATCACAGGATCACTAACATTTTTAGAAAGGAAAACATCCCAGTACCCATTGCCTACAAATCCTACGCGCTCAGACAAGCCCTATCCCACAGCTCCACGGAGGGCAAATGCACTAGAGACAAATGCCCTATCGCTAACACCGGATTGTGTTTACGAAAAAATGCAGTGTACCAGCTCACGTGCAACAGCTGCGATCAACAATACATTGGTAGCACAACACGCCTCATCCTTGACCGCGTAAGAGAACATATCAATAACGATAACTCCTCCGTTAAAAAATATATCTCTTCCTGCCAGAACAACGACTATAAAGGCATTAATATCAAAATTATTATGAGCGAAAACGATCCCGATAATCTACGCCTCTACGAAGCATTTTACATTAGAAAATACAAGCCCACACTCAATTCTCGAGAGGAATGTACTGAATGTACTGATATGCATTTGAAAATCAAAAACAAAAACTTTGGTCTGACTTTAAAGCAAAGAAGCGCGAACTGGAAACGATAATTGAATACCGGACAAAAGGAGCGATTGTAAGATCCAAATCTCGATGGAAAAAACTAAATACTTTCTTAATATAGAAAAGAGATACTGTAAACAAGGAACAATAACTCAACTGAAAATTTATGACAATGATCTTGTCTATACGGACAAAGAGATTTTAAACGAATGCGTGTCTTTTTATCAAAGTCTTTACAGCTTCAAAGCGAATACTGACAACCCAGACAGTCCAGTTGACTGCTTTTTTTTTCAAAACAACAAAAGGAAAAGTGCTCGAATAAAGATGAAAAGCTGCTCTGTGAGGGACTTGCCAATTGAAAGGAATGCTTAGACGATCTGAAAAGTATGAAGTCAGATAAATTTCCAGGAATGGATGGCCTACCATGTGAATTTTACAAAGTCTTTTGTTTGGAATGATTTGGCAGAAATGCTGAGCTTTCAATATCACAAAGACAAGGAATTATTAAGCTTAAACCAAAAAAGGATGCTGAGCTTAACGCAATAAAGAACTGGCGATCGTTAACACTCTTAAATTGCGATTATAAGATTGCAACCACAGCAAGCCGCATCAAAACTGTTATTCTAAAGCTTATTTCAGATGATCAAACAGGTTTTATCAGAGGCAGTTTTACCGGAGAAAATATTCGAAAAAGACAGCTTTATTAAGTATACTACAGGGAGAAACATACAGGGATTACATACCACTTATTAACTTTTATTAACCTCGTACGTTCAGTCATTACAGGGAAATCTCAGACCTCGGCCTATCGCTCGGTCAATTCATCAAGGCCTCGGTCTGAGATTTCCCTGTAATGACTGAACGTACGAGGTGAATGAAGTATTTATTATATGGCCTTTTAAGCGCTATTCTTAAAAAGAATACAATAAAAACACCGGAAGTAATTTTCGACATCCGCTTGCGCGCGCAAGAGGTCATTCAAGGTCGTGTTTACTGAACCGAAACGAACCTGGCGATGCGATCGAAACCACAAGACACAGTTTCGTTGACAATGAGGCAATTTTTATCTTTATTACGTCAAGATCAAGGGCAAATTTAACCACTTAAATTTCAAAAAAACACACTGACCTGCATGTGTTTACAAGTGTTTAACCCTTAAAAATTTTAGAGGTTATAGCAAAGATGGGCCCAGTTTGTGATTAAAGTTTGAACACTTGGGGAGAACTTGCAGCGATTTTAGTGACACTCGCGATGAATATTAATCTTCGCCGTCGCTCTCAATAACATAACGGAATCAGACAGAAATCTTTGGATACTTCTCTGCAGTCCCGTGAAAGAACTTGGCTCCTATTCCTCGCCATTGGTTTTCCTTACGTCTTTAAAGAACTTTCCTAGGAGGTGGTCAAATTCTTTCGGTGGTAAGTCCAAAATCTGAACATTTGTCTTGTTTATCTCGCCAAGAAAACGGTAAAAAGACTTTATATCACTTGACGTTTTTTTCAGTGTTTTCTTTTTTCTGTTCTTGAACAAACTTTTGTAATTCCTCTTGACTGTTACCGAAATTTTCGTCTTCGTGAGTGATAACTTTGCTCATGTTGTTTTGCCCACTTTTGGCCAGTTCTTGGTCCTTTCATAATAAAACTAGCTCTCGCTATGGCTCTCTTCGTCGCTCATACTAAAGAAATATCTGTATGCCAGTTTTTCTTTCAGTTATTGAAAATATAGTTGTACTTTGTCCATATTTTTGATGTTTTTGCCCACGTGCTCGTAGCTTTTACTCACAACTCAAAAGTGCGAAAGCCGAGGAGGGACTTCAGACTTCCGACTTCTGACGTCCGACTTTTTTTTTTGAATTGTTTTAATTGTTTTAAAATTTATTTATTTATTTATTTTTTAAATAAACTCTAGTGAGCAGCACACAGCAACAGATCTTGTCAACTTCTTTATTATCTCATACTGGTTTCGTCTGATAACACAGACTTCGTCAGGGAGTTAGAGTGAGGGAACATATTTTATACCTAATCATTGTAGTACAAATCACGTTCCAACAAGGGTGTCAACAGCGAAAAAACACCCAAAAAGCATTACGTGCAGGATATGATGGAAATCCTGCGTGACGCTGAAAATGCGCAATGCAGAGGAGTCAGGCAAGGCTGCCCCCTGTCACCGTATTTGCTTATTCTTTCAGTAGCAATACTACCAGATCCTATTAGTAGTAAAGAAAAAGCTGGTTCTGACTCATCAAAAAATTTCTTTTTACTAAGGATAAAACTGCGTTAGATCCTAGTCAAAAAGTTTCTGACGCATTTTACTCACACACTCGCTTCGCTCATTTCGTTCACAAAATGCGTCAGAAAACTTTCTGCATAATTGAATACATTGATTCTTCCTCCGTTAAAATAGAGCAATTATCTTTATCTCCGCTCGTTTGTGAGCGAACTGAACTCGGATTAAGTCGACACACTTTTCTCAATCACGCAAAAGTGAGGTAAACGCGAATCAATTCTACTTCTGTTTCAACTCCGGAAATTGGCAAGACTTATTGTGATATTTTGTATGCTTGTTACACTGCGTGAGTGGTGTGACGGAAGTTGAGGAGCTAGTGCATTCGTCTGCGCCGCATATCTCGCGTGCAAATCCCACCGACAATACTCAAGAACGAACAAGACATAGTCGTTCCGTGTGTCTGTGAAGTTCCCCAACAGTAAACTCTGGTTTAAGATGTAATATTTCACATAAATAGATTTGTTTATTTAGAGAACGATGCAACATTTGCTTTTCGTGGGAACAGTTTCTTCCGATTGGCTATCGAAGGCTGATAAAGCTTATCGTCCAGGTTGTATTGCTATTAAGATATTTTCTATCTTTTCAGCAAGTTAACCAGGGAATCTGGCACATCGTTATGTAAGATATTTTAAAATATGACTTATTTTAAATCAACGGATATTAACATCTGTTTGCGATTGTAGCTAAGTCGCTCGTGCGTGACACAGATAAGGGAGCGAGTGAAATTTATCATAACCTCCCTCTATTAAGCCCTCCCCCTTTTCAGAGGAAGAAAGTTATGAAGCCTCCCTCTCTTTTAAGTCCCCCCCCCCCCTTATTCTTTACAACCAAATTACACGCTCATGTAGGGTATTCAGTTTTTAACATTTCGATTTAGCTTACCGTTTTGTTTAGGTTATCATTTTACCATTTCCAATTTTTATATTTCATAAATTTCAAGGTTCCCACAAGTAAATAAAAATGTTGAAAATAACTTGTACAACAAGTATAATATCACTCAAATCTCCATAATAGACAGTCATTGCCCTGGTCTAAAATAGGAAGTAGGGAAGCATCACCTCTAGTCTGTTTCTTCTCCTCTTTTCTTTTGTTTTTATTGAGGCAGAATCAATGTATTCAATTATACTGAAGAAAGATTCACAGCTATGTAAACGTCTGTGTAGCGAGAGACTGAAAAGTGTAAAATATTGAGTAAAATATTCGCGAGGTGAAATCCGAGCTTCCAGTTAGGTGACTGTTTTTCGTGGTTTTCTGTGGCTATTTGGAATATTTCAAAAAACCAACCTTATATCCTTCACTTACTTACCTAGGCCTTCAAACTGATAAAGTATGAGCGGAATCGATTTTTTTTTACCGTGGCCACGATTTCTTTGATTTTTACGGACAATTACTCTTTATTTGAAAGATCACGTTTTTTGTGAAATAACAATTCTTGAAATCTTTTCCAAATAAGTCATCGGAACCCATGAATTGAATTTCTGTGGATACACTCTCCATTTGACAAGTGCTTGTTTTTTCTTATCATCTTTACGAATTACTTTTTCTATTCGAAATATGGATTGATGTCTTTTGCATCTCTTCTTCGTAAAAACTTCCTTTTCACTGAATCTCTCATCAAATCGATTATTCGGTAAGTAACTGGTTGTGTATTCAATATTTCATGTATTTTATATATCTCCTTTGTCCAGCGATTTTTAAAACCTTTTTGGGATTTTAAAATACAAACCAGGTCACCAACGGAAAATTTAGGCGCTTTTAGTTTTGAATAAGTCAAGTCGCCGTATAAATTTTTATAAACAAGATTTTCGTTTTTCTTTTGACTTACGTGGACAGGTGTCATCTTTATAATTTTCTTGAATGTCTTGTGTTATTATACACCTTTTGATTTGAATATTTTATTAAACGCCTTAGCAACTGGTTCTCCGCGTTTATCTTTTAAACATTCAATCCAGCCGAATTTACTGAACACATCGACAACCATTTACAAATATTTAAAACCTTTATTTCATTTGCTTAATTTTTGCATTTCTGCAAGATCAGAAGCCCAAATTCGGTCGATACTATTTGAAATAACTCTTCTCTTTTCGAAGTTGAGACCAATCACTTGTTGTTTTGTATTGATTATGTTTCGAGCGATTGCATGTCCCCATTGTCTTTCTTTCCATGGAACTGCATCCAGAGATTCTACCATTTTTTATCTGCTTTGTTTTTACATTGTCTTACATTTTGACCTTTGTTTTGACAAACAGAATAATCAGTATCATGTCCCATAGCAAAAGAATCTTGTTTTTCCCGTTGGTTTTTGGTAAATTTGTAATATCTCACCTGAATAAGGAGCAAATTTTACTTGATTTTCAAGAGGATTATATGGTCCTGTGTAATTATGTCTTGGTAAAGTAAAACCTTTTTTCGTTTTTGGTAATTTTCCTATCATTTTATGTCTGTCCAAGTTTCCTCCATCCAAATCTTTTCTTTCTCTTTTATATTTTTTATTTGGTCGTATCGTGGTTGATATTTGATTCAATGCTTCTGATTCTAGTTTATTTACACCAGGATTCAATTTATCCAAAGCATAATCGATAGCCTTTTTTTAAAGTTTTGGATATCTCATTGTTTCAGATAATATCTTCCCATTTCAACAGCTTTTTTACCTAACCAAGGAATTTCATGATGAATTAATAAATCTGTTCCGGTACCAGCAATGCTCCCACCTTGTGAGGGCTAAATTAGTTTCCCTGATTCTTAAGAAATTTTGTTTTTGTAGTCCCATATTCAGCACATTTACTGAAAAACATTAATCTTCCATTTTTGGCGTATTTGAAACCAGATGGTTCAACACATTTGGCTTGTTTTGTTTTGTTGTTGTTGTTTTACACAGTATGATTTCATTTTTATTTAAATAAAATATATATTTTTTATAAATTTTTCATTCACTATTTTACTGTTGAAATCAAAATTTGGATTGTAAATTGTTTCAAGAATATTTTTGCCTATTTTCCTTTCATTCAAATAATATAAACACCAGTATCCACATAAAACACCTGCATATAAAATCATAAGGGGACAGGAGTCCCCGAGATAAATATTTTTCAATTTTAGTTGGCATTTCCAAACCAAAAGGATCAAAAAATTCACAATAATTTGGTTCTAAACTTCTGTAACAAACCCAATGTGTATCAGGTCCATTATTATCATCAAAATTAATAATTCTAACTTCTTTTATTATTTTCTTTGGAAGATTATCTCGAATCATTTTAAATTTCATCAAATCATAATTCGACAATGGTTTATCTACAAAGGAAAGGCTATTCTTCATACAAATAGTGGGATTTTGTTAAATAGACTCAGTAACAAGCCTTGGCCTTTTTTTTTTTACTTCTTCCTCGAACTTCATCCAAAGTTCCATAAAATGGTGGTCGTTCCCTTCCTTTACCTTTTTTAGTTACATACACGTTTCTACTTTGTCTCAGTTCACTTCGATCAACCTGTTAACCTTTCCAGTTAACGCATTTAACAATAAAGGCACACCAATTGATGCTAATGAAGTTCTCAGAAATCCACCAGATTGTTTTGCAGTTGGTTTTATAATAATTTGACCACCATTTTGAAGGGCATTTGAAATTTGTTTCTTTTGTCCTATTGTTAATTAGTCTTTGTATTGAAATAACTAACTAATCTTGTTTTGTGGAATCAGAAATACACCTTTTTGTCCTTTTCCAAAAATTTTATCAATACCCAAGCTTCCCAATCCAGACAAAGCACCTGTTGCAAGTGGAGCTGCTGCGTTTGAAGCAAATGGTAATAATTTGGTGCCGA
>NW_028145648.1:547500-925000 GCF_977016875.1 Pavona decussata
AATCACAGCGGTAACTGTCAACGCTTGTCAGTGTACCATGAAAACGATACACATGGGAAGTTTAGTTCTAGTTCGTCGTCTTTCATCATGAACGGACGTGGCTATTATTGTAATCCTGCACAGTGTCAATGTTTTTAGCTAATAATCTGGCTGGCACCTCCAAAACGGAACAACAGTTACAGGCTGAACTCAGTAGAAGAAAGACTGAAGCCAGAGGTAACGATGTTTCAACCTCTTCGTTTTAACCATATCATAACTGATTTATCGTTTATACACGTATAAAAAATAACTACAAAGGAGGATTAACGAAATTTCGAGCAATCGAGCACATGTTAACGAGAATGCGAGCAGTTGCAGTCGCTTAATTTTTGCGAGCAATTCGAGCAGAGGCCAAATTTTGGGAGCACTTTAAAATTGAATAAGACCATTCGATACCCTTTTAAAAGGAAGCATTTTTCATTCGTAGTAGAAAAATCTTTGGATCGAAAGTTCGATAGCGTTACTGACCTATATATATTCTGCTGCTTTTTATAGATGGAAATTCCAGAGTATCTGTTCGCTCTGATGCGGAGTCCAATTCGTTATTGTGGCTGAATATAAATGTGTTAAAACGAATAATTGGAAAATTTCTTTTCCTGTTTCTTTATCACTATTTTACTGTTCCTCAGTGTGGGGGAACACATCTAAACGTAATCTACACAAACTGCAGTTGGTACCAAATGTTGCTGCCAGAGTTGTATTAGGTTTAAGAAAGTTTGACCTTATTTCTCAGGGACGCAGATCACTTAGATGGTTAGATGTTATGGAGAAGGTTTTATTCAATGACTTAGTTTTAGCATTTAAGAGCGGCTTTCCACAAATATCGACCAAGCGGTAGCACAAGTCAAAAAATCGATTTCGTTCATATTTTGCTCATAGGTAGTCCCTAGTGAGAAACAAACTGAGCTGTAGTTAGTTTTTCAAAATACCGCTTCCTTTCGAGTAAATATGCGAAAAACGATTTTGTCTCAGTTGAGCTCAAAGTCCGCTTTCGGCGGGATGGAATTTTCCTTAACTTTCGACGGCTCGTGTATCAATCCACAGACTGTTACTAACCTTCAAATGACATTTATTGCTTTATCAGGTCTTCCTCTTCTGTTTCACGGAAAAACATTTAAAACCTGAGTTACTTTTCACTGAAATAGGTTTAGAAGAAAATGCTATAAATGCAAATTTTCAGCAACCACATTTTAGCACTAAAACATTGCCAATTTTACCCATGGGCGATAACTTAGATTTCCCTATAATGGCTTTCTATGGCTTCACTGTATACCTATTTATCATCTTCTTTCTTTATCACTGCCATGGATAAATTAAACTAGAAATAGGTTTAATGCAGCAGATTTGAACCACAATAATCTGATTAAAAATTTCGACTGTCATGTTAAACTGCATCGTTTGCCTGAAATAAACGTGAGAAGTACTGTTTGTTTTACTTGTCCATTGATCATGAGCGAGTTTTTGAGATCTCTGTAAATAAAGAAAGGGAAGAGAAATAGCATAAAGGGTCCATCCCGGTTTTTAAAAACATTGTCTATAGAGTTTTCCAATCTTCATACATCTAAAAATGAGAGCTCGTGATTAGTGAATTATAGATTTGCAAAAGAAAGCACACGCACACACAACAACAACAACAACAAAAAAGAAAACGAGACAGAAATCTGAACGTTTCTAAGGGAAAAAGTAATAACCATAAAAACCGTAACAAATTTATTGAAACCAAGATGGTGGTCAATACTCGTGTTATTAATAATGTTATTTTGCTGCGCTTTTTGATCCTGAAATATTCTTTGTGTGAAGATGAACGTAATTAACTAATCAGATTTTTGAATGTCGCAGTTTTGGACCTATGAATAAATTGAATTATTCTTATTACACCAGAGAAACAGTCAGGAACTGTAAACGAAACGGCGAGCATGGAAGTTTGCTGTTCTTTTATGTCGATAGTTGGTGGGCCATGCTTGTTTACTCGCAGAGACAGAACAAGGTCCAGCAAGATAGTACCTCTGCTGTCCTGAGTGTGTCCTGTACAAAGAATATTGACCAGCACAAGTCATGTTATGGTTTTCAAGATGAAGGGAACGAGGGCCATGCTTTCAATGCCAGAAAACATCAAGACAATGACGATTTGGGCTTAGCTGTTGAGAAACATTTATCACCAAAGACACTTATCGGGCCCAGTAAGTTACTGGGACTTTCAAGAAACAGGCCCCAGGGCTTATAAGCCGCGGCAGTTTACGGTATTCCTGGATAAATAGGAGAGAAGGTAGACACAGAAATACCAAATGTAGGAGCCGTAGCATGTCCTTATTGCTACTTCGTGACTTATTATTGTTGACACAATGTTC
This sequence comes from Pavona decussata, assembly GCF_977016875.1. NCBI lineage: Eukaryota > Metazoa > Cnidaria > Anthozoa > Scleractinia > Agariciidae > Pavona > Pavona decussata. Next base: position 549,888 of record NW_028145648.1, read on the forward strand.
TGTTTTAGTTCTTTTTCGTTTCTCTCCAGAAATAAGTCCTTTCCTCTCTATCAGGTGTGGGACTTAATTAACAAACGTACCGACCAAATTTGACGGCATTTAAATGGTGATGTTTTGCTTTGTTGGCCTTCGAATATAATGTGCCCGTTTCTGAGTATTTATTCTGCGTCCGAAAGTATGGAAGCAAACGGACATTAGTAACGAAAACTAGTCCCTTAAAATCGTCTGTATCCCCTTTGAAACATACATTGAGACATTGTGTAAACATATAAATCTTTATGGTGGCACTTCCGGTTCATGGTTGTCACTCAACAGTGTAGCTTGCGAGTTGTTTATTTTTTTAAGAAAAGAAATGTTTATTAATTCGTAAACTGGATTGTTTTGTTACTCAGAAGGTAAGAATACAGAAATAACCCCAGTGTGGGTTAATGAAGAATTTGATGCTAAATTCTTGTTAAAACGTGCATGAAATGATCATGAAATACTGAAAACCTCGTTGTCGACACACTTATATGCTTGTATCGAGCGGGAATAGATAAAGAAGATGGCCAAAACTTATGTTTGATTTTTCATTAAGGTATCAGCTTAGTTTCCATACCTTTGTGCCTGAGATTGACGCACGATTTTGATTCTCTTTTGGCATTCATGGTTCGCGGTCACCGGCTATGTCACGCCATTTGTTACAATGCAAATGCCAGATTTTCGACAGGGTAGGTGATATATTCGAGGCCCTGCGGGTTTTGTTTTGATGCTATGATTGATAAGTACACAGTGAAGCCATAGAAAGTAATTTTATGATAATCTACGTTATCGCCCATGGATAAAATTGCCGGCATTTCAGTTCGAAAAATTTGCATTTATAGCATGTTGTTCTAGATCTGTTTCGGGCATAGAAGTAACCTAAGTTTTGAATGTTTTTTCTGTAGAACAGAAGATGAAAACCTAGAAAGGCAATAGATGTTATTTCATGATCCGTGACTGGCTGTGGATTGATACGCGGCCGGCCAAAGTTAAGGAAAATTCCGCCCGACTGGAAGCGAATTTTGAACTCAACTGAACTGAAAATCGTTTTTTGCTTGTTCACGCGTAAGGAAGCAGTATTTGGAAAAACTAACTACAGCCCGTTTTGTTTCTTACTAAGGCCTACCTATGAGCAAAATATGAGCTAAATCGATTTTTGGACTTGTGCCACCAAAAGTTGATTTTGGTCGATATTTGTGTAAAGCTGCCCTCTAAATGTGTAAATGGCTTGGCTCCAGACTATTTATTTCTGTTAAACGTTCAGCAGTTCACAACAAAAACACAATGTGATGTAACAATTTTGTGGTCCCCCGATGTAAATTGTCAATGGGACAAAGGGCATTTAACTTTCGGGTTCCAAGAGAATGGAATGGACTAGCCGACAATATTAAGAGCATTAAAGAAATTGATGGTTTTAAGGGGACACTTTTTAAGAATATATTTCATACGAAATGATTTTGAATATCTTTTGGACAATTTTGAACATATTTTGAATTCATTAAATTACTGTAAATAAGTTTCCTTTTCTTAATAATTATTATTATGTAATAGTTAAGATTGTGGCTGAAAAGCCCTGTTGGAGGGAGTCTCAATAATAGTATGTATGTATGTATGTATGTATGTATGTATGTATGTATGTATGTATGTATGTATGTATGTATGTATGTATGTATGTATGTATGTATGTAAATTGAGCCGATGTGCAAATGACACAACCCTTATTTTACACGGTTCCGAAGATTCATTCCTAGAAGCTTCGAAGACGATAGACGTGTTGAGAGCAAGAATTGCACCTTCTGTCAAGGACAGACAGAAAAACTGATACATCTGTTCTGGGATTACCCAAAAATTCAGTCATTTCTGAATCAGTTTGTTCTCATGGCTGCAGTCTTTTCAATTTTTTTCAAAAACCTTGTGTTTTTGAAAACCTCTTTAACGAAAAACTGTTTTTACATTTTCACATTTGCCACAGTTTCATCAACCATAACTGGCTCAGGTGCATTTTACAATACGGGTTTATACCAAATGCAGAGAGAACGTCTTTTCTATTTTTTTTTTTTGGTGGTGGGCAGGGGGAGGGGGGTACATTGTGTGCTAAGATGGAGCAATTATGCCAAAAATTAAATTAAACAAAAGACGCTTCACAAGAATGAGTTTTTGGGTACAATAATGTAATTACCACACCAAGATAAGTACAACGAGTCATTATTGCCAACAAAAAGCAAGTGAACATCAAATTTGCCCAAAGGAAAACTGGCTTACCTTTCTGGCAAGTGACAAGAGTATGTTATCCATGAACATTGAAAACCCCACATGCTGACCATAAGTCTTTCGATAAACCTAAAGCAACCAAATTGATTTTCAGTTAATATTGTCTTTTACTAAAACAAGGTTAGAAAGGTTAGAAAACCAAAAAGTTATAAAATAATGAAAACACCAGAAAAGGAAGAAAAGAAGATGCGTTGTGTTTTTCGGAACACTAGAAGAAAAACATTTCATGGCTTAAGGAGGCATAACTAAGAATATGTAATTTAATTTTCATGAGAGGCAAGGCACAGATAAATTGATACCTCTATTGCAAACAAAATATCTCGCGATTAAGAAATAGAGGTGCACTTGCTTATTTCTGAAAACTTTAAGCCTAATATTAAGGGCTGAAAGAAGACTGATAGTCTCTAAATCAGTCATGCCTTTTTGTAATGAGTAACGAGCTATTGCTTGAAACAATGCCAGAAGCAGGACATCACCTTGCAAAACCAAAAAAGCTGGACTAGACTCTCCACCTCTAAGGAGTTACCCATGCTGACTCCAACGGTAGATTCTGATGTCGTCAGGTAAGATATTCAAGTCCAGAATGTGCGGGCTGGTTCGTTCCGACAGATCATAAGTAAAGCGTATATTCTTGTCAAACTGGTGAAAGAGGTCTAACTGTTTGATCTAGGCTATAAGTTTGTCTCATTTGCTGTTCAGTCTGTCTTTACACATCAGTGTCCTCCTACAACAGACACTCAAAATTATTGTTGATGACACACTACTACTAGTCAAATCTGACAATCAACCTCATTTTAGACCTTTTTTATCAGTTTGACAAAAAACATACGCTTGCCTTTGATTTGTTTGAATGAACCAACCCGCAATTTCTGGACATGAACATCTTATCTGACGGCATTGGATTCTACCGTTAAGACTCCTTTCCTGGCCAATGTACCAACTTTGACAGCTTTGTTCCGTGGCGCCATAAAATTTCTTGAATCAGAGCATCAGTTGACCGTATGCTCAGAATTTGCTCCCCTAATTTGCTTAAGTTGAACTGAAACAACTTAAAAGATTATCTCTTGGAACAACATCCCTTCACATATCGCAAATTCGTTAATTCACCGCTTCTCAAAATACACCCTGAATAAGACCAGCACAGCAGATAACAACACCAAAGACAAGGAAGATTCCATCACTGTTTGGCTTTCTTCCCATACATAGGCAACAAAACCATGCAACTCTTAAGATCTTTCAAATGAAAGCTGCGTAGATACCTCTCAAACTCCAACATCAAGATAAAAGTATGTAAGAAAACGACACTGTGTTTTTACACCAACAATAAAGACAAAGTATCGCCATTGAATAAATAGCACGTTGTGTACAAAGATGATACTTTAAATACTGACAATCCTTCCACCTGCCCTTTCTTGTAGCAGACTATTTCACCCAACTAGTGCACAACAACACCACAGTGTTAGTCTCCGACCACACCTGGAATCTTCCCCTATACAAAGAGGCGTACTATATAAAACGGCTAACACCTTCTCTTAACAATTGATTGAAATCCAGCAGAGAACTTTCTCTTTCCTTATAAGTATACGTTTTGTTTGACTTTCCAATTGCTGTGAACATACTCAGAATATGTTTTATTGGCTGGATTTATACTAGGGAAGGAACATCCATCCAGAAAGATCATCCATCAAGACGAATCATCTGTCTCTTAATACTAGAGACGAATCATCCGTCTGGGGTGAACTTGGGCAAAGAATATTGCCAGATATTGCCTTGAAATATTCCAATACCTGTAGGAGGACGTTAAAAATTCTTTTGAGCCATCTAGGATAAGAGTGGTACAGTGTATCATTGGCGTTCTGACTGACTTTAATCTTGTTTTCTTGCACAGATACCCTTAACATCTTCATTATTTATATTTTTCAGCTAATATCTCAACGCCAAGGATGATAAGATAAGTCAAAAGGGGACACCCTTGACTAACACCCCTTTCAAGCTTAAAGAAGTTTTTTTTAATAAACTTTATTTGACAAGTCAACAAACAAACGAACCGTACAACATTACATAATCTTTTACAATACACTAATTACAGCTACAAACACACAAAAAAATAAAATAACAAAAATATAAATACAATAATAATAATAAAAGTAACAATAACAATAGTGGTGAAAGTAAAACAAGAAAGATAAGCTTACATTTAAAAGAAAAGGAAAAAAAGGTAAACACGGACAAAAACCGGCGACTGAAAGCGACACAAAAACAAAGAAAACCTTTTTAAAACACTCATCATTCTTTGATCTTAATGACTTGAAAGCATAAAACAAGGCTCTGCAATCACTGAATGAAGAAGAAAACTTCGCCAGGCCACCTAATAGGATAATGTTATAGTACACATACAATGTTGTAACACAGTTATCTTACTCATTTGCTTGATCACTTGTTGCTATGAGTTTTCCATAAGGCCAGGGGCCAGTTGTTCAAAGGCCGGATAACTTTATCCTGTGGATAAGTCACTATCCATTAGTTTCAATCTATGCAAAGATTTCAGTATTTTCTCTTGTACAAGCGAATATGCACACTCTAACCAGAGTTAAGTTTGGGAGTGTATGAAAACCTTGGACAACGTTCGACGTGAAGTATATTTTAGACCCTGTATAGTGCCTTATCCAGCGGATAAAGTTATCCGGCCTTTGAACAACTGGGGCCAGAAGTTTGCCATTTATAAAAAGCTTGTCAGGTTGACTCTTACTAAAAGAAACCCTCATACCGTTTCTCTGTGTTTTCTTGAATGTTGGCATCTGCTCTCTTCTGCGTTTCATTATTTCCTGTGGAAGATCCTGAAACATCTGATATTCGGTTTCCTTTAAGGCGCCTTCCCAGTAAAAAAATATCCTCTATATCTTTATACCGAAGGAACCTAGCAATTATTGGCCGCGGACCAGAGTCCCTGCGTCTTCCAGAGAGTCGATGTACACGTTGTATTTCAACTGTGCGGGCATTTCTGTACCCAAGGTCGTCTTCCATGAAGTTTCTTAACGTTTCCTCAGTGTTCTCATCATCTTCCTTGGGAATGGAAAAGAATTTAATATTTTCTCGTCTGGAATATGCTTCAAGATAGAGGTTTTTAAACCTAAGTTCGTTCATTTGATCGCTAAGCATCTTTTCGCTTTCCAACAGCGAGTTTATTTTTGTGTTATTTTCATTCATCCAATCCTGAATTTCTTTGCAGCTGTCGCCATAAAAGGTGCATGATTCTTTCAAGTCCTTTATATCCTTCGCTGCTGTTAATTCAAATTGCTCAAGTTTAGCAGTTCAAGCTTTAAGATTCGCTAGATTGGCTTCGATGCTTTTAACTGAATTCTTGATAGTGTCGAGCTTGTTTAGCCTTTCCAATATTGACTTCAGTTGTTCAGAGATAGATTCAATCTTATTTAAAGCCTCCATCACTTCTTCGCTTGACTCATATGCACCCGACCCATATGCTGCTTCGCTACCGAGGTCGCTGATTTTGGATTCCTTCAATTTTTTCGCATCCGGGGAAACAGAAATTTTCTCGTCGGAGCTAGTTGAGGATCTGTTTCTGCGTTTTCTGATGTAGCAAGAAAGGATTTCAGCCATGTGTTGCGCAAAAGATTAGTGAAAAAGGCGGCCGGCTGTCGAAGCAATCCTCACGCCACCATCACTCGACCGAGGCCCCAAGCTTAAAGAAGTTTGTGGACCACCCGTTATTCAGGGAGCAACTTTTAATTTTGTTGTTGAAAGTTTTAATGCAATTAATAACAGAGAGCTCGAAATTGAAATGCTTAAAGAGTCCTGTAGAAAAGTCCACTCCACAGTGTCAAAAGCCTTTTCAAAATATAGAAAGAGTAGTAGTCATGGAAAGTTCTCTAGCAGCAGTGACATTTAGCCAGCCATCAATTAATCTCATATTTTCTCCGATAGTTCTTCTTTTTCATAAATCCCGTTTTTACCGTTAATCAGTTCCAGAAGAAATTTTTTGATCCGATTTGCGATAGCCTTGGCCACTATTTTATAGCACACCTGTACGGTTTGCCCAAGACCCACAAAGAACATCTGGCTATGCATCCCATTTTATCTGCCACACAGACATATAATTATAGGTCAGCAAAATGGTTAGAGGAGAAGCTACAGCCATTGTCCTATAACAAATACACAATAACTAACACCTTTGATTTTGTGAGGGTGATTCGTGAACTACAGATCAATAGTGGCGATATTCTTGTGTCCCTAGGAAACCATATAGATACTTGCTGATAAAGCTTTCACAGATAACTGGTTCAATGAAACTCACCAATTGAACCTTAGCAGAAGGACCTTGCAGATTTGCTCAGAGCATCCACCAAAGATCAACTGTTTCAATTCAATGGCCAACTTAAACCGTCGCCATGGGTTTGCCACTCGGGCCACTCCGGGCCAATGTCTTCATAGGATCCATTGAAGAAACCCAAGAGCTTGAAGGAAAAATGCCTCCTTTCAACAAGAGGCACGTCGATGATACTTTGACCATAATGCTGGACACAACATCAGTGGCTAATGTTCTCTGGGTTCTTAACAACTGCCAGACATCTGTGAAGTTCACCATAGAAAACAGAGGCCAATGGTCTGCTACCCTTTCTTGGAGTGCAGCTCCTTAACAGAGCTCTCCAAATTGAGACCAAGGTCTACATAAAACCTACTAACACAAGTCTTGCTCCAATACCAAAGTCATGTCGATATGCGCTATAAACGAGGGCTTTTGAGAACCACGCTTGATCGTTCGTATCGCTTATCATCGTGTTGTTTGTACTTCTCTGAAGAATGTGACTGTTTGAAAGCTGTGTTCACCCGGTTGAAATACCCACAACATCTTATCAACACCACCGTTAGGTATTTTGTAGCCTCAAAGGCTGAAGGCCCTCAACCAATACCTGCCCCAAGAGACAGTCCAACTGTGCGAATAGTCCTGCCTTTCAAAGACCAGGCTTTGGCACACCTGGTACGCAAACAACTCAAAGATCTTAGCCAGAAGATTGACACAGTCATCCAACCGATTTTTGTTGGTAACAAAATCCAGCAAGAGCTAAAGATACAAGAGAGAAAACCACCTATTGTAAATCAGAATTGTGTTCTTTATAAATTTCAATGTGACTTATGCGATGAAAGTTATGTAGGGTTTACACTTTGGCATTTACACCAGCACGTGGTCGAGCATAAATACCAATCTTCTTCCATTGGCAAGCATCTTCTTAATCGTCTGTAAACAAATAGGCCTGCAGCACATGCACAGCATTATCCACATGTACGCAATGTGTACCTATTTTTAAGAGCATGCAGACACTTTGCTTTGGTAAACAGGCCTTCGCATGTTTCCCTTGTATCTTGGTCTAAAACTTTCTTGGTTGAGTTTCCAAAGAATGATATGTTTTTATGAATATAGTTAGTATCTGTGTCCAGAGGTTGTTTACCTGCATAGCAGTTGCTTTTAAGTGAGCATAAGAAGCAAAATAAAAGCTTCCAGAAAAAAAAAGCAAAACAAATAGAGGAGGGGGTGGTTCTCACCAAGGTCTAAGAATTTTCTTTTCTGTAGGGTTAATTCTGTGATTAATTATTGGTGTTATTGCTTTTCTAACAATCTGGTACAAAAGACTGGAAAGTAAAGACATTCATCTGAAAAAAAAATGCAAGACAAAGCAGCAATTTAACTTAAACTGAATTTTGGTAAGGAAGCAAAACCACTTAATTGCATGCATTCATCAAACTACAGTCCAGTTTTAGCAGTGAACTGAGGATGGTATTTTTTTTTAACTATTAAATTCACTTATGATTTTGCTGATAGCTGCTATGTTTACCACATGCATGTACCTGATTATTGATAATAGAATAGTGGCAAAGCGCATGATGAGTTCCAAAACGTCCAATAGCCTCCTTGCCTAATTCCTTTAGGTTTATTTGGGTAAAAGAAGCAAGATCCCTCTGTATTTGTGAATATTTCAGTGGACACTTCATGCCTTCCTCCCATATCTGTGCATTTGATTCAGGGCAATAACATGTCTCATGATACACGCCTCCTGGGAAAACAAAAACATTGTATGCCACAAATCAGTGGAGGTTGTTTTAGTAGTTTGTTTCTCTGCATCTAAACTAAGGTATATGTTTTCCTCTAAAGGCTTCTGTATCAGTAAAATGTTCCTCAAACAGTGTTATATAATTTCAGTTTCCTGTGTCTCCCTGATACACCTGATAACCTCTTGGCAGTTATTAACTGGATATCTTGTAATTCATTGCACAATACAGGACAGCTTGTCTCACGGTTTTTCTGTTCCTCAGTAGCTTTTCGTTTAAGGAGGAAGAAAGCTGTGTGGACAAAATTGTGACTGGGAGCATTGAATAATTATTATTGTCATGCATATTGCATGGTGTTGTATGCTACCGGAACTGTAATGTTACGTTCTTATACTTCCTCAAATATCTGATAGGGTAATTTTTTCCCCCGATATTTCATACAAGAATAACATGAAGATTTAACCAAGCAAATAAAAAAAATTCTGCCATATACACTTTAATTAAAGCTGTGATATGCCACATTCTGTATTACCTCCTGGGTCTGGCTGATCAAAAGCAGCTTAATACTAATCCACGCTTAAATGTTTAACTGAGGATTCCATCATACTGGTTAAAAAATGTTTTTAAAGGCTAATTTAAACTAATGGAAACGTCGCAGTTAAAACAGAGGGGAAAAACTCATCCTGAAGAACTGTTAATGAAATAAAGTAATTAAACTCGAAGCAAAGTTCTCGTTGACCCAGGATTAGGTTAATTGGCTTTTAAACAACTGGGACCAGGTGCACAGTAAAAGGTTGAGCAAGTAGGGTCGGTGTCTTGCAAGGCTATCCAGCCATGCTTGATGGCTGTGTCTGGTAACATAAGGGACTTTCTCTCCAACCAACATTCCAAGCACTATTTCCACATTTCAAAGCAGCCATGCCCACAGAACTCTTACTTTCACTTTTCTGATGGTTCCCAGCAATTAGGCAATCCCCCTCATTTCTCCGCATACCATCAATCCAGTTTCAAAACTAAGAGTCAGTCAGTCAGAGTGCAGATACAATCGAAAGGTAAAAAAAAAAACAGGGTGATAGGAGACTGAAACCAAGAGATGCAGCAATCCAACATCACCTGGAAAGGCAGCTGTGGTCACAAAACCAAGATCGATAGGTGTTGTGGTCCGAGCTAGTAAGGGAGTATCCATTCAGTTGAATACTATTTACTATAGCACAAGAAGGTTTCATAGTTAGCAGTAAAAATTGAAGGAAACACTTAACTCCCACAGTTATCTAAGTTTATCTGACTTCTGCCAAACACTGCTGTAGAGTATCGTAATCTGTAAATATTTCTTTCACTCCCCAGCCAAAGGCAGATGTCTTTGAATGTATTGCTCAATAACTGTTATTGAGCAACCTGTGTTTCACGAAAGTCAGATTATTTCTATATGCAAATCACAAACCTCGACCATAAATATGTTTTTGGCCAGACTCAGGCTCATTTTAGGGCGAAAATGAGTTCTGAGAAGGGCCAAAAACATATTTACGCCCAAGAACACAAACATGTATGGTGTATCATGTTTATGAGCAAATATGTATTTGTTGTATGTGAATATATTATTATGCGCAGTAAAACTATCTGTATGCACAGTATAAGAAAGCACCACAGGGCGCCTAGCGTAACCTGTGAGCCAAGCGAAACTTAAAACAGCATGTGAATAAATCAATAAATTATATATACATATATAAAAAATATATTATTATTATTATTATTATTATTATTATTATTATTATTATTATTTCAAAGGGCATTCACAAAAGGAATCAAAGAGTACAGTAATATCGTGTCAGCTTTTAGTTTTTGTTTAACCAACTTTCATCATGTACAATTAGCTTAAAACTTGGTAGATCCCCGCCACTGAAAGTTTGTCAAAGCGGCCTTTGTTCCTAAGTTAGTTTTCAAAAGGAAAATTACAGAATAGTCACTTATATGTGTTAAAATTTATCGTACAATTGTTAAACTGAGAGTTTGGCATAACTGCCTGGACTGAGCGGGCTTCGCTCGTCGAAGAAAAACTTATGTTTACTTGGCGGAGTTCGCGGTTGGCCATGAAGCTACTGCAAGCATTATTTGGATCGTTACCAGTAGCACAAATGGCTTCATTTGCAGCGAATGGACGGCTGAGGACATTAGAGCAAGCTCGTGTCTGGAAGCTAGAGCTATCCTTGATATAGGGCATCAAGCCTGATATAGCCTGCAAAATGCCCCACAAGGCCTGATAAAATTATCATGATACTTAATCTTACTAATACTGTTGCATGTGCTCACATGACATAGCATTCTAGCAAGCAAGCAAGCAGAAGTGCAGATAATCAACAAAGGCACTACCCACAATGACTTGGTCATGCAAGAACTACAAAGAACTACTACGCTGTTCTGGCTTCTTGCTTTCCGTAACTTTGACATTACTGTGACTTATCTCGAAGGCTCACGAAACACCATGTTACATGCTATATCTCGACTCCAGTCACCTCTTATCCTTTTGCTCATTATTGAGGGATCGTTTTCCAGCTCTGTGGTTGGCAGATCACACTTCCTTGATAGATCCCAATTTGTCTTCTGTATAGTCTTTATTTTGTGTTTCCTAGGCGCATGCAACCCTCAGCTGGCACTCAAGCTGCAACAAGAAGTCTATCAGTATTGCTCTCAGCTCTTCACAGAAATCCATTGTCGGACTGGAAATGGTGTGACTGTGAAGCGGCGTGACTGTCAAGTGGTGTGGTGTGTCTGTGATGTGACATTGTGACATTAGCAAAACCTGTTCGGCCTGGTTGAGAAAAAGGAATAAACACGTGCAAGTGGTGAGCGAGAGAGTTGACAAGTGAGATATTTCTGTCATCTTTTATTCAGTTTTGTGAAGTAACTTTGTCGGAAAATCTATGACAAGGTGGTGACCCTGCCAGGACTCCAACAATCCCAGCAAAGCAAGAGTGAGCTGTAAGAAGCATCCTACAAAGGAAATTTCTGAGAGAAGGTTAAGACTGCGAACACAACATGAGTGAAATCAAAGGATTAGAAGAAAAGATTGACGGGAAACTGAAGATGCAAAACTTTAAGACAGAAGATAGGGTGAAAATACTCGAAGCCAAGGATGCAAAGACCATCGACAGACATGGAAGTGCCGTGGAGTCCTTCATTGATAAAGTACATCAGCTTAAATTACAAGTTCAGGAGTTGCAAATGGAAAAGGGTGACAAACCTGACAAGGTTAGACTTTGGAGCCAAACTTTCGAAGCAAAAGTAAGTAAATATGAAGATGTTCCAAAGAAAGTGAACCTTGTAGCTGCTGATATTAGATCAGATGAAAAAGAAAAACGTAAACGATTTCTTGACGAGCAAATGGAATAAAAAAAGGCTACACTTGAGATGAGTGCGAAATTTGAGAAATCATTAAAGGGAACTCCTGGGGATTTGCAGAATTTAAACAGCCCTGGAGCAAAGTTGCCAAAACTTGTGATATCTAAGTTCGAGGGGACCCATGTTGATTGGATGAGATTCTGGAATAAATTTGAAACTGAAATTGACAAAGCTAACCTAACACAAGTCATTAAGTTTTCTTAGCTGAAAGAGTTACTAGTACCCAGCATGCGCACGTCCTTGGATGGGCCGCCCTTTACGACTTAAGGTTATGAAAGTGCCAAGGCTATATTACAAACTAAGTTTGGCAAGCCTAGGGAGGTGGTAAACATGCATATGCAATGTGTTATTGGATTAACTACAGTTCATTGTACACAATCAGCAAAAAATCCATACTTCTATGCTTTTCATGTTCTAGAAACTATGGGCAGAGTTAAAGAAATTGATGGATTTGTACATGCGACACTTGATAAACTACCTCACGTTACAGCAGATTTAGTTCGATTAGATGACAGCTGGCAAAAATGGGGATTCAGGGAATTGATAGAATCTCTGAGGAAGTGATGTGACCGTAACTCTGTTCACAGCGATGACCGTAAGTTTGATCAGCTGAATCGCCACCACCAAAGTAGAGTCACGCCCATCACACCAAAGATGAGGAAGCCAAGATGATGGGTGTCTGCATCTACTGTAATAGTGAGGATCACAAATCTGCAGAATGTAAAAAGGCCACCGACTTGAATCAGCGCAGGAAAATCTTTAGAAAAAATAAGTTGTTTTAACTGTACAGGAGCAAGACATTGAGCACACCAGTGTCCCAGCAACTTCAGTTGTCAACATTGTGGCAGCAAACATTACTCGTCAATTAAAAATTATTTGGAAATACAAATAAAGTTACACTGGTGGATTAAAAAAGCGTTCTGAAATTATCTACAATAAAAATGTTCCCGATGTTTCGGTCGCAATCACGGACCTTCTTCAGGGGAAGTGAAAGAAAAATTATGCAGAAGCACAGTTATAAACAAGACGCTGATTAAAAATCAGGATATATGTCATTTTTTCTTGTAAGCGAGAGTCAAGTGTAAATACTCCTTGGGGAGTAACGCCCCGTCGGCTCAATATAGTGGGTCTTTGGCGCAATTAATCTTCCAGGCCTCGAGAATCTTTCTTTGGTGCCAATTATTGCTAGTCCTGAGAATTGTGGCCTCACCCCATGCGATGTCGTGATTTGTTTTTATCACGTGGTCTGCAAGTGCTGATTTTTCGCCTTGTCGCCGTGCGACAGCCTTTTGGTGTTCGCTTTTTTCTTGTTATGAATTTTCTCTGCGTTTCGCCAACGTAACTCTTGCTGCAATCAGCACATGGAATGTCGTAAACGGGATCACGAGTATCTTCTTTATCCATTTGGTCTTTCGGTTTTGGAAACATCTTGCTAATTGTCTGATAGGGTTTAAATGCCACTTTGACGCCATAGTTTTCCAGAACTCTCTTAATTGGCTCAGAGGTCCCGCTGACGTATGGAATTGTGCTATACCCCCGTACAGATTCTGCAAGGGGGGTTGTATCTTTCACCGATGGTTTAAAGTTGCTGGCATCCAGGATAAAGTGCTTGGGGTATCCATTGGACTGCAGTGTCGATATTACTCGTTGTTTTTCCTTAATTTGGTCGGATTTTGTTGTGGGAATTTTTGCGGCACGATCCATCAAGGATTTAACAACAGCTCGCTTGTGCATACTGGGATGGTGCGATGAAAAAGACAAATAGCGGTCAGTATGGGTAGGTTTCCGGTAAACGGTGGTGGTTAATCTTCCGTCGTCCTTCCTCAAACATTCCTTCGAAGGAAATGAAAGCCTTACAAGATCTCCGAAAGGACAAATCGAGACTTATCATTTCAGCGGACAAAGGGAACTGTACAGTAGTCATGGACCGCAAAGATTATGATGATAAAGTAAAAGAACTTCTCGGCGACGAGTTGACCTACAAAGTCTTAAAGAAAGATCCAACAAAAAAGACGGAAAGAGACATGAACGGCATTTTGCTGAAAATGAAACAGGAAGGGACGATCGGGGAAAAGCTCTACAGACATCTCCACAGCTCGGATGGCCTACCTCCTCGATTCTATGGTTTGCCCAAAATTCATAACAACGGAAACCCGTTACGACCCATCGTTTCATTCATATCGTCCCCAACATGCAATCTTTCTAAGTACGTGGCTAAGACCTTAAAGCCCTTGACTGGTAATTCCGCCTATACCGTAAAGAACAGCACTGAGTTCTGTGAAGGCAATCCTGACATCAATCTTCCGGATGACGACGAGCTTGTCTTCTTCGATGTCGTACCTTTGTTTACGTCGATTCCGGTAAATGTAGCTGTTAAGGTTGCTCACAACCGCCTGGTCAATGACCAAAATTTACAAGAAAGAACGACCCTACTGGTCACTGACATTATCGAATTACTTGACTTCTGCTTGTCAACCACCAACTTTCAATACGACCACAAACATTATAAGCAGATCCATGGGACAGCCATGGCTCGCCCGTTTCCGCCGTAATGGCAAATATGGTCACCAAAGACCTTGAAGAAAGAGCTTTAACTACTCTAACCAATCAACCTCTGTATTGGAAAAGATTTGTGGACGACGTGAGTACAACCACGAAAATTGATAGTGTTCAGACTTTTCTTGAACATTTAAATTCAATTGAACCCTGCATTAAGTTTACAATCGAACGCCAAAGCGAGGGGAAAATTGCCTTCCTTGACTGCATGCTTCACCACCAGGAAGACGGAAGATTAACCACCATCGTTTACCGGAAACCTACCCATACTGACCACTATTTGTCTTTTTCATCGCACCATCCCAGTATGCACAAGCGAGCTGTTGTTAAATCCTTGATGGATCGCGCCGCAAAAATTCCCACAACAAAATCCGACCAAATTAAGGAAAAACAACGAGCAATATCGACACTGCAGTCCAATGGATACCCCAAGCGCTTTATCCTGGATGCCAGCAACTTTAAACCATCGGTGAAAGATACAACCCCCCTTGCAGAATCTGTACGGGGGTATAGCACAATTCCATACGTTAGCGGGACCTCTGAGCCAATTAAGAGAGTTCTGGAAAACTATGGCATCAAAGTGGCATTTAAACCCTATCAGACAATTAGCAAGATGTTTCCAAAATCGAAAGACCAAATGGATAAAGAAGATACTTGTGATCCCGTTTACGACATTCCATGTGCTGATTGCAGCAAGAGTTACGTTGGCGAAACGCAGAGAAAATTCATAACAAGAAAAAAGCAAACATCAAAAGGTTGTCGCACGGCGACAAGGCAAAAAATCAGCACTTGCAGACCACGTGATAAAAACAAATCACGACATCGCATGGGGTGAGGCCACAATTCTCAGGACTAGCAATAATTGGCACCAAAGAAAGATTCTCGAGGCCTGGAAGATTAATTGCGCCAAAGACCCACTATATTGAGCCGACGGGGCGTTACTCCCCAAGGAGTATTTACACTTGACTCTCGCTAACAAGAAAAAATGATAAATCCTGATTTTTAATCGGCGTCTTGTTTATAACTGTGCTTCTGCATAAGTTTTCTTTCACTTCCCCTGAAGAAGGTCTGTGATTGCGACCGAAACGTCGGGAACATTTTTATTGTAAATAATTTCAGAACGCTTTTTTAATCCACCAGTGTAACTTTATTTGTATTTCCAAATAATTGTTAATGTACCCACCTGGTGACAAACCCATTTTTAATATTTCTCGTCAATTTGTGACAAAATGCCCAGAAACAATCAGATGATTTTGGCAACTGGTGAAGGATCTGTCATTTACCCGGTGGTGGGGGTGATTGTCAATAGCATCAAACGTAGAACATTACTCGATACTGGGGCTGGTAGTTCTTATGCATCAACCGCTCGATTGAAAGGCTTAACAAGCGACCAACGCACCTTGTACACAAATGAATTGAGATGATTGTTTGCTCAACAATTCAGAAGGTTTAAGGCTACACAGTTAAGGTCTCAAGTTTGATGGGAAGTTTGAGATGACAACGAGGATTAACAAAATTGACAAGGGCGTTTTACTTACTGTTCCTAACTCAAAGTACGTTGAATTGATCAGTAAGTATTGTCGTCATGGAGTCGTCATGGATGACACTGATGAGAAAAATCAGCTACCAATTCATGCCATCCTAGGTGGAAGTGAGTACTCAAGAATTAAAACAAAGAGTAAGCCGGAATCAGATAATCCTCTGAACCAGTAGCCGAGGTGACTACTCTTGGGTGGACAATTATGTCCTCCAGAAAGGAAACTGCCTTCTCCCATGTTTATTGAACTTCAGTGGCGAATTATGAACAGCTGTGTAGCCTAGATGTCCTAGGACTTGAAGACAGACCTAAATGAATTCAGAAAAACATGCATGGTGAATTTACTGATCAACTATGCCAAAGTGAGCAAGGTTGGTAAGAGTCAGGTTTGCCGAGGAAGTTTCATCTCCACGACCAAGTGGCTTAAGAGCATCATGACGAACGAGAAGACCCAAGATTACTTAGCCCACCACAACATCCTTTGGGAATTTAACCTCAGCAGGGCGCCATCGAGGGGGCTTGAATCAAATAGGGGGAGTGTCAGACCGGAAATGGCATGACTGTGAAGCAGCGAGACTAAAAGCAGTGTGGCGTGATGTGACATTATGACGTCAGCGAAACCAGTTCGGACCGGTTAAGAAACAGGAATAAACACGTGTGAAGTGGTGAGCGAGAGTCAGCCGACAAACGAGAGATTTCTGTAATCTTTTATTCAGTTTTGTGAAATAAACGTGGATGCAAAATTTTTACGAGACCATGAAAACAACCTTCAATACCTGTCTGCAGATTCGTCAAAACATAGGATACAGTCTTATCCAGCAACAGTCCAACCAAATCATTTCCAACAATATACCCGCCTTACAGCACAGAGTTTAAGAGCATAGTTGGTTTGAAACTACCCAGACATCACTGGTATCCTACAGGATTCTGTCTATCTAACCCGCTCCTTAAATACACTTTGTAAAGCCATCTTACATCACACACCACTACTCCACCACCACAACACTCCAGACTAATCTTAGACCCCTAGGTTCGGGTTGTAGTTCACTGAATTCTCATATAGGATTGTTAGTCTGTAATAGTTTAATTGAAAGTACTTAATTTTAATAACTACTTGGTCCCAACACCAGTCTTTTTGGGTTTAGTGGACTATTAAATTATCTACATGTAAATGCCTGAAGCAGGGAGGTCCTTGTTGGGGAAAGCCAGGCTTTACAGTCATTGAGCAACCTGTGTGGCATGAAAGTCACAAGATTTCAAGATTATCTATTTCTATACTAGATATAGCTCTCGCTAAGTGCCAACAAGCAGCCATTCAAAAAAAATACTAATTGGTAATTTGAAGACACAAAGTCATGTTTTGTGCACGGCGTTTTTTTGTAGTGAAGTATTGAAGACAATTTGAAATGTGTTGAATTGTTATGTGAATATTTCGATCGACAGCGGAGAATTGCCAAAATGGAAAGAGATTTTTGGTTTTAAATTATCGTGATATTACGGTTTCAACAAAAGAATACAGAACAAAAATGAACCCAACAATAACCGTTTCTATCTTTTTAAGCTGTAAACAGTAACAATTTCAATGTTATGACGTGCTTGAACAATGAACAATAGAATTGTACATTTCATTGACAAAAACGTTCTTTGAGGCTTTACACAGAAACTTACATGCATTTCGTTCCAAGGCTTGTTGTATAGTTTAGTGAAATCTTTGACATGTGAGCATAAACAGTAACAAAATATTTCAATTATATTGTTTTTCGAAATCGAACAGTTGGCAAAGGACATGCACAAACTGTTTGCTTTGGGGTGCATGGGCCAGTCCGATGTTAATGGTATCAACCCATTATGCACCAGCCATTTCCAGAGGTTTTCCAAAATTCAGCAAAATTGGCAAAGTGGTTCAGTATTTCTTAGCCCATGTGCACTGAAAATACATAACTTACAGGGCCGAAAAAAAAAAACTTTGGTCTAAGATAGTTAAAATTACTAATTATGGAATAAAATACACTAGTTGCCAATCAAAAATTTTCCAAAAAAAAAAACTTGAAGGTAAAAATTTCTGAAATTTTGATGACATTTGATCCGCGCATAACATGGGTGAAATTCGATCTGCTTTCTCGATGAAAATAGAAAGAAAAGCACACAGAAAGCTTTCCTTTAGAAAAGCTTTCCTTCAGAAAAGTCTGTTTACGCCTTAGAAAGAAACGCGTATAATATAAATGCGAGAAGAGAAACGCGCAAGCGATTTGAAGGAACTACAAGTCAATTTCGAAGCGAATTTATCGACCCGTGCGGGGCACGTTTTTCAAATATTTCGCAAAAACTGTTCAGAGTACAAAGAATCGGTCAATTAGAATAGTATTTCAGTACAAATTCACAATCGAACCTGTAATTTTTTTGGCTGTTGAATTGCCAGAATGTAGCTTGCTCGCTCGTCGCTTGAAACGTTAGGTTTGCTTTGAATTTGATTAAGTTAAATCTCAGTTGCTTTGATTGCCTTTTGCTCGCTGGCGGTGACAAAGTTGGCTCACTGGCCGATGTCGCGTTTACTCTCGTGCGGCTCGCTGGCCGATAGTTTGCTACAGTTGTCGTTTGCTTTAGCTTTGCTTCGATTGAATTCAGTTTAAAGAGGTTTCTCAGTTTCTTTGATTGCTTTATGCCCGCTGGCGTTGTCTGGATTTGGCACGCTGGCCGAGTGTTGCACCGTGGCTGAGAACTCTTTTGGCTTGCTGGCCGATTGTTGAGCTTGCTAGCTCGATAAATATACCACAGTGGCAAGTACACTCACGTAGAATTGGTAATAAAAACAAATAAACCTTACAAAAACGGGTGAAAATGACCTCAAACTTGGTCTCAACTCCACTCGATCGATGAATGCCAAAGCCAGTGAGCATCGACGATGAGAACCATGCGGCCTTGACGTCACAATCTCTGCGAGCTGCGAACCACGATTGGTCCGTTGCAATTTTCACTACGTCATTGGAATCTCAGGATTCTTACCTTACACTCAGGAATCTTACCTTACAAACATGCCTCTCAATCACTCGAGATTTTTTCCGCCCGCACAATACTTTCGCACGGCTCTATAATGCTGCTGCCTCGCCAGCCTCGCGCTTGTTGGCAATTATAGAGCAGAATTTCCACAGGCAATAATAAATGTCATCACATCATCCAGAATTCCATCCAAGTGTAATTTTTCCACATTAACCAGCTTTTAGTTTCTCTCCCATCCATGCCATAAGGAGTTGTGATTTTTTGTTTGCATTGCATTATTTGTTTTCTTGTACAGACTGCAGTTCACTGTCAGTAGTATAGTAATAAAAATTTTTTTGAATGTAACAAGTTTGTTTTAAAATAGTGATACTAAGAACTCACACGTAAGAAATGCTTTGGGTGAACACTACTTAATATAGTGCTTCCCGGCCCAAAAAAGTATGTTTAATTGCAGATTATGCTTCATACATTCTATGGAAAACGCATCTCTCAGGTTCTGCTTTTTCTGTTACCACTAGATATGGCAAGAATATATTCTAAATCTAAATGTCGTTATGTCAGCAAAGTCGTGGGACATCACGCCAATTCTAAAATAATAATAAATAAAACTATACTAAAATATACAAAATAACAATAAAAGTTAATCTACCAATAAGAATTAAATTAAATTAGTTTACTTTTAAATAAACTTTTTTTAAGGTATTCCTAGAGGCTAAATCGAATCTTTCGGATAATGACCATTTTTTAACATATGCAAGATAACTTAAAATGGGACATGTACGCCAAATTTCAGAGATCAGGACTGAAGCATACGCGAGTAATAAGCAAGAGAAGTTTGGTTTATACGAGGTCTTTCGCGGGGAAAACACGGACTGCCTACTGCGAAAATCCTTGCATCGTCTTCGTGTACAATTCCCCAAAGAGTATGATGTTGACAGATCTGTCAATAGTGCTCTCTTTTACGTGAAAGATGAGACTGTTCTGGATCTCTAGATGGATGAAATAAAATTTCGGGGGCACCCAACGGATTGTTTCATTAAATGATCTGTTCAGAGGGCCCTTAATCCCCTACAATTTTCTAAAAATAATTTTCGCCTCGAACTTTCGTGATATGGGAAATTTAAGGCCTGGTGTTTTCGGATTGATAAAAATGTCGTTTCGGGTACCGAAAAAAGGTCAGCTAACATTTTCGGAAAGAAAATTAGACCTAAATTTTTTTAGGAAATGGACAAAAATGCCCCAGTAATTTCAAAAAGAGTCAAGTTCCCCTAGAATGACCAAACAAATAAAAATATTATAGCGCAGCTTTAAATGAATCTACAGAGCTTTAAAGGCACTCCAGATAGCCTAAAATAACGTTTCAAAGGATCTGAGAGAAAACTCCCATTGGGTGCCCCTGATATTTGTCTTCGCTTAAAGACATCATCTTCTGCGATCAACTCGGACGGTCTGGAGAATTTGGCAGGCGATAATGGGGTAAATTGAGTGGATCAATCTATAATTTTAAGACATCCTAAATTCTTTGGCAAGGGTTATTCCAGTTATCTTTGTTAAACTTAGTTCAGCCTCTGTACAAATATTTAAGAATCTTTCTCAGCATTCATTTTCATAAACCTTGGAACCATCAATGTTTTCTTAAATAAATGTAAATATATAAAACATCTATTTTGAACTGCAGATGAAAGATCAAATAGAAGAAAGATCCTCGCAGTTACTACGCAACTTAAGTAGTTGCGAAAAGAAAGCCTGAAAAAAATTCAGGCTTGAACTGAATTCGAACCCATGACCTCTGCAATGCCGGTGCAGTGCTCTACCAACTGACCTATCAAGCCCACTGGGAGCTGGTCATACTGTGAGTTCATAATATACCCGTGAAGAATGAATAAATAAATGTAAATATATGAGACACATATTTTGAACTGCAGATGAAAGAGCGAATAGAAGAAAGATCCTCGCAGTTACTATGCAACTTAAGCAGTTACGAAAAGAAAGCCTGAAAAAAATTCAGGCTTGAACTGGATTTAAACCCATGACCTCTGCGATGCCAGTGCAGTGTTCTTCCAACTGAGCTATCAAGCCAACTGGGAGCTGGTCATATTGTGAGTTCGTAATGTACCCGTTTTAGTTGCGTAGTAACTGCAAGCATCATTCTTCTATTTGATCTTTCATCTGCAGTTCAAATATATGTTTCAGATATTTACATTAATTTATTCATCCTTCACAGGTATATTACGAACTCACAATATGACCAGCTCTCAGTTGGCTTGAGAGCTCAGTTGGTAGAGCACTGCACCTGCATTGCAGAGGTCATGGGTTCAAATCCCGTTCAAGCCTGCATTTTTTTAGGCTTTCTTTTCGCAACTGCTTAAGTTGCCCAGTAACTGCATGTACTAAGTCTATACATCAATTTCACGTTCACACTGATGGATAGTGAACTTGGGTTGTCAAAGTTTTATCTAGTATTGGGTAGAAAAAAATACATTTTATTTCCATCATGGCCACGGGACTCAAACTCAAACTTGAACTGTTCTGACCAAGCGAGACCTAGTGGACTGGGGTGGGTGAGTGACACAAGAAATGCAGAAAATAACAAAAAAGAATGGGTATTAATAGAAGAGGCACGTCACATTACCACGTGATGGCCGCTTAACAATAAAAAACCAACCTTGCAATCTGTATGGTGAGTTAGCAACATTCTTTCCTTTGTGGGTTATCTCAATAGTAAGATCAGGGTATGATGCAAACAATCGGTAGCGGATGATGAATGAGCCATCATGTCTGTCCAGTTTTTGTATCCATGCTCTCACTCTGCCACTTGAACTTGAGATTTTTACCTGAAATGCATCTTCACCTGGGGACTCAGTCAGACTGCAAAAGACAATAAATGTTTATTTAGTTTTATACAGGGAGACTAATAAAGAGTTACACTATTGTGACACTGGAAGAAATAAAATGTCTGGTGAGAAAGGAACTGGCATTAATTTTTGGTCAATATTTTAAGAAAGCTTAAAAGGTTTTTTAGCCATATGTGTGCACGTAACCCACCTATGCCATAGCTAAGTTGCACAAGCAGAACACTAGAAGTGGAAATGGTGCAGCATAAAATCACACAAAGTGTAAATAAAAGCTGCAGGAATCAATTGCTTTTATCTCAAAATCTTGCGCAGTGACCTATCTTGATCTTTTCCATCCATGCAAGATTCAGTATGCCATCCAATAAAATTATCCGTAGCTGAAAAAGTCCTTTTTAAAAAAGTTATATGTATTCTTATAGATATAATTTAATAAATGAAGGCTAGGGACAAAAATTCAAAATTTTGAGTGCCTCATTAATTTCTCCCCCTACGCCAGTGGGAACCTTGTACTCTTTGTAGTTTCAACCAAGCTGGATTGGTCTGCAGGAAACGGACCAGAAAAAACAGTACCCTGCGCCACCAGATTAGGGGCTTGGCATAGCACTAAAACCCTGCTCTTTAAAAAATGTCTTGTTACTAAAACCTAATATTGGAGGTAATGGCTAAGTCACCCGGGAGCCTTGAGGCAACACAATTCAACTATAAACAGCAAGATTGAAAGCCACTTGAATAACTGTACTGGGGGAGCAAGCCTCTTGGATGGAAAAACATGTTTAGTAAAATACATTTGCATTTGCTTGGATTTTGTTTTACTGTGCTCTGAGATTAGTTGACAAATCTGGCACCACTTTCTCGATAGTGAGGTAAAAAACATTGAAATTACAAAACAAACTAAATAACCATGACAGTAACGTAAACACAGTACAGCAGAAGTGCTTTGTAGATTGGAATGGACACGTCGACGGACTCCGTTAAGAACTTAGGAGTGATATTTGATCCTACTCTCTCTTTTGACTCTCACATCCCAGCTCTCGCTGCTTCTTGTATCTCCAGGCTCGCTCAGATAAATTGGCAAAGCACGCTTTTAATCCAAAGCTACTTGTAAATATAATTAACGCGCTAGTCTTAAGTAGACTCTCTTACTGTTCCACGGTCTGGTCTAATACATCTGACAAAAATGTACGTAAACTGCAACATGTACAGAACTTTGCCGCCCGAATAATAAGTGGAAAGAGAAAATTCGATCACATTACTCCAGTGCTACGGGAGTTACGCTGGCTAACTGTAACACAGCAACTTTACCTAAGAGACGCTGTTTTTACTTTCAAATGTATGACGGGTTGCGTCCCTGACTACCTTAGATCCAAGCTAGTTACCAGGGGCCAAGCTTCCGGTCGCGTGACACGGAATTCACAACAGTTGAATATCCCTTTATTCAGAACAGCTACCGGTCAGCGGTCCTTCCAGTACAGAGCTGTCAGTTTATGGAACAGCTTAGATAAAGAACTTACACTTAGTGAAAATCATGAGGTTTTTAAGCGTAAACAAGCATATATTGCGGGACACTTAGGTATTTATAGACTTAATTAGTAATTTTCTACCTTTTATGTATCGTTCTTATATGTATATATAATTAATTTACCTTATTTTCATTTCAAACATGTTGTATTGATCACCGAAAAG
Source organism: Pavona decussata (assembly GCF_977016875.1). Taxonomy (NCBI): domain Eukaryota; kingdom Metazoa; phylum Cnidaria; class Anthozoa; order Scleractinia; family Agariciidae; genus Pavona; species Pavona decussata. Next base: position 573,267 of record NW_028145648.1, read on the forward strand.
CCCCTCTGGGGAGTGTTCAATAAAGTATTATCTTATCTTATCTTACCGTGGACACTGTTGAACGATATAAATGACAAAAATGGCAAACGGGAGAATTTAAATACATCATTCAATGCATCCAAGGTTTCAGTTATATAAAAATGTTAGTTTGGAACCACACAAAGTGTCTGCAATTCCAAATAGCAGGAGCCCATAATGAACATGTCATCTGTTTCCCCCTTGGGTCAACCCCCAGAGTTGAAAGAAGGATTGTAAAATCAGTCAAAACCAACCAACCAAAAAGAATGGGAAACAACAATAGACAGGCAACTGCGTATTAGTCCAGATTTGCTAATTACGTGGGATGCTCTGAGGGCCCTGTCTAAAAATGGGCTCCCTATCTCTTTTTCTTTGTCGTAGTCGCAAAATGTGCATCTTTCAATTATTAACTTGTTTTAAAGGTATCAAATTCAGTTTTCTCCTAGAAGGAATATTTTTGTCTCCTACTGTCTTTATCGTCTTTTAGAAAAACTGTCCAATCAGAATGCAACATCTTAGTGCATGTCAGGAGGGATCGGACGGGAGTTTTTCACTATTGTGACGTCATGTACCTGGAACTGTGAAGGAGCAAGCGGCCATATTTTTTTAATATTAAAGAATCGAATGCGCTGTCTATATACCTGCCAACTCTCACACCTTCGGGTTGAAAACTTCGATCTCATGCCGGCTCATGCTTACGGGTCAATTTCTCACGCCTGATTGAAAAATGTGAGTTGTTGCTGTCTTGCTTGACACAATTTCCAAAAATATGTTAACTCAGACCCATGTAAGGAACAAAAACCATGTGTAAAATGAATAAATGACAATACCTTCCTCGCGATCACTGATTTTTGAAGGTGAAAAGCACTGGGAGCGAGCTCGCGTTTATGTGCATCCTAAGACTGGGACTGGGAAATGTGAGGGATGTTTCCGCTTTTGGACGTCTTTGGAAGACTTCAGACTTCTTCGGAAGACTTCGGAATTCTTTGGGAATCTTCGGAAATGATGGTGTCATCTTCAAAAATCCCAGCACTCTCAGGATAAAAATCGCACGCCTTTATCTCAGAAAAAGTTGGCAGGTATATGTTTACAGAAAGAAAATTAACCCTTTTGAAGCGATAAATCGAATGGATAAGTTCTAAGAACTACTCCACAGTTTAAATGATGCAAAATGGATAGCTTGCGGTGAAAAAATTTGGTATTGACTGCAGACCAGATTGTGTTTCACAGTGTTGAGAATAAAGGTCAAGCTTAAGCTTAAAACATTACAGGTTTGCACTGCAGACTTTGTGGAACTGATGCCTAAACATTACTGGAAATCCACTTCATAAAAGAATTAAAGGTTTGATTGTCCATTCTAGTTTTTGTGTTTATTTAGGAATCTGCCCCGGGTCATGACATTTTCCAAAAGCAATTTCCAGTATGATCTCAGATAAATAGGAAATATAAATAGCTGTGAACAGTGTGTGAGTCAGATACGTATCTGCGCCTTTCATGACGTTTTGAGAAAGAAATTTCCGGTATGATCTCGAGTGCCATTATGCAATATTTCAGCATAACGCGTAAATGCCAGTATAGGCATCTTGCGATCCAGAAAACAAACTTATCTAGTAATTTTCTGCGAATTCACCATTAGGTATAGTTTTCCATTTCTGTTGATCTGTATGAGTCTCTTCAAAACGACTGGGTGGGAGGCTACACATTAATCATACACATAAAAATAACTATATATAAAATATCACTACCTCAGATATTAGTATTAAATGCCCATTACACCTGAATATATTCATATACTCATTCTAAAACAGTTGTTTAATTAAAATCCTCAAAATGGCTATGTTCTCCTGAACAAGTGTGTTCTCACCATTAATTTAAACTGCTCCAAACTGCTTTCATGCCTAATTGCACAGGGTAAATTATTTCATTTTAAAAGATGTTGCTGCCATAAATGCTCTGTCCCCCAATGACTTCTTGGTTCTAATGTTGGAAGGTGCTATGAGCCATTCACAGTTCCTGCTAAGGTCGTATGAGGACTTTAAACTTGAATCAGAACATGAATATAATCAGAAGCATGACCATGTATAGCTTTGAAAGTGATAATCTGGAGTTAAATTCAATTTGGCAACTAATCGGTAACCAAATGCAATTTGCATAATGCAGGAGGTATTGAATGTTGGCAGTTTGTTCTTTTTAATAGTGTCTGTTACCGGCTTCCTCCTGTCGATAAATCGTTCCTTGACGAACGTGTTAAATTGGACCTCCCCGATCTTGACAACATTCTGTACAGTGTTAACGACGGCCTCGTCTACAACATCCTTTCTGTGAACTGCTATTAGATCTTCACTCTCTTCAGTAAAAGGATTCCCAAGCTCTTCAAAATATGCGACCACATTCAAGACATCTCTAGCGAAGGCGGTTTGTGTAGCTGGTGTTTGTTCATGATGTTGATACTTTGGAACTGGCGTAGAATCTTCAAATTCTTTTATCATCCTTGCAACTTCCGGCCCACCAACCATCCATCTTCGAAGCGCTGCGGGATTTTCGGTTAACCTAACTGCTTCCCCTTCACCCTTTACTTCGGAATTCACTTGCTCATGGGCCTGGTCTAAAGCAATGGAGGAGAATACTTTCTCTGTTTTGTGTACCATAAACGACCCATTACAAAACCTTTGGAACACATCTGGATGTTGGGCGGGAAGTTTACACATGTCCTGGATATGAACAGAAAGCCACCTTGCATAATTGGTTTGGTTCAGGGCAAACATCCAAGGTACAATATTGGTCAGGGCATGGATATAGAGAGAAAAATCAGCTTCTCTAAAAGCCCGTACAAGCTGCAGAGAGCAAATCTCAAAATGGACAACTAGATCCCAGAAAAGAAAGTGTGGGCACTTCTTAGACATTTCCTCCTTGCAATCATCAAAGGACTTTGCATCTTGACCATCACTTTCTGTAACTTTAAAGACATATTCCTGGTAGGCCTTCTGCTGGAGAAGATGAAGAGTGGCGGCCGTTACTTGATGCGCACGTCTTGTTCTTGTGAGGTGGCTTGCGGTGATAAATGAATCTGCCACGCCTTGAGTAGCTACGCCTGCTGTAGATAGAACCTCTGTCCATCCGCTACCATTCAGCCATTTTCCAAGTGCTTTTAAGGCTGCCATTTCAATGTGGAGCCCGCCAAGCATCACAACAAAATGATCTTCTCCGTGAGTTCCGTCAAGGCTCCACTGGATCTGCTTAGCCAGGGCAAACAAGGGCTGATCAAAGGCAATGACTGTAATCTGAGTGGGACTCACATGGTGTACTGCAGACCTAATCACATTCATGGAATGCTGACTCATCGCCAGCGAGAGGGCATTCTCTGTAAACATGGGAAGAAGTGCAATGACAGCTGGCCGATGGAGTGATGCGGGAGATTGCGAGGCACGATATGCTGCCCAAGACACTGTTCCATGTTCGCAGAACTCTTCCCTTGAGAGAAGTTCCTTTACTTTGTCCAGCCAGTCTTTCTCTTTGTCCTTTCCGCAATTTGATGTGATTGGATGAGAAACAATCCGTCCGGATATCTTTGGAGCAAAAAGTTCCTTTGATGATACAGTCACAGGGGGTACGTCACTGTAGGATGCTGGGATTTGAGCAACCTTCTTACATTTGCTGCACTGGGAGAGATCAAAGGTGTCAACTGCCCTACCAACCCCTGGTTCGTCAGCCGTAGGATGCTGGACAAGAGAGATGGCAGTGCCATGGAATGAGTCTTGAGACGTTGTCGAACTTGGGTTGTGGTCTATGTTGTCCACTGCTGTTTTAGTAAACAATCCTTTACACAGTTTGGATGGACAAACGACTGCTTCACTCTCATACCTTGCAATGACAGTGTTAGCTATGTCAGTGGATATAGAAAGTACCCTGTCATACGAAATACATATTCCTAGTTTAAAGAAAGCATCAATGAGAGATCTGTCCCTTGTCGATCCATGGATTTTTAGAGCTGCATAAATGGGAAAAGGACACTCTTTTTCTCTTGCATGATGGGTAGTGGATGGGTCTTTTCCATCACGAACGTGTGAGATGCTGTTGAACATGAGTAACTGTGAAATGGTAAGGGATACTTGATTAGGAACTTTGCAGTCTCAGCAGCTGTTTCTTCGTTGATTGTGACACCTTTCAAAATGTCAATCAGAATCTTTAGAGATGCAGGAACAGCAGATTTCTGGCAACCCGGTTTAAATGATCCAGTGAAACCATTCTTTACCTGTAGCATATCTCACAATATTTGCAGCCTTGGCCAGGTGGCACGCCTCAGAATCCTTCTTTTTTGCTAGTTTTATCATATCTCCAAGATCCTCTTTTAAAACCAGAACGACATCTCTTCCTTGGGCTACGGCTGTAAGATCTCGAAAAGCAGTTAAGATTCTCTCCTTTAATCTGGAAGTATGAATCCTTCCAAGATCAACTTCTAGTTCCTCCAGCTTTGAGGAAAAGAATTTTGTCAGCTCGCTCATCTTGAACACGGGTATTTCTTCACTTGCTAGTTTTTCATTGATGTAGGCGACCAGCTGGGCAAAGGCAAGCTCCCCTAAATCTGATGTTGTGCTGATTGAGACCCACAGAGAGGCCGACCTCCGATTTCTCACCTGATTGTTGAAACAAACAAGACATGCTGTGTCGTATTTTGCTTCTAATGCCACCATATTGCCAGCAGACAGCTTAGCTATCAGCTTACCATCACTTAAGAAGATAGCAAAATCTCTAACCTTTTTGTCCACTTTCAGGGTTTCAGCTCCATGGAGATCTGAGGCGTTGCCAGGCTGTTCACAGAAAAAGAAGTGTTTTTTAATACTAGCATTTGTAATGCTAGATCTCCTGGACTTTACAGGACTACCAGCCTTATCTCCCGACGTTTCAGCAAGCCGTCTCTTCTTTGCTCAATTTAACTTAGTGTTGCTGAAAAGATCTCTGCAGCATTTGTGCCATGATGCCTTGTGACTTATTAGCGTTTGCTCGATTCTTGAACTTTCATCCAGCAATTCGATGTTTATTTCAATCGGCAAAGCACCAACACTCTTAAATTCCGCCACATTATTAGCAAAGGATCTGTAACCTGCACCATTGTCATTTCTTTTGGAATTTGCAGGGCACTGTAAACATTCTACCGAAGGCTTTTGGCAGATGATACAATATCTCCAGTCCATGTTATACGGGCAGTCTTCATCAACTGAAATTATTTTTTGATTTCTCATGAGTTTACATTGAGTATTTACGGTTTATTTTGAAGTCATTATCACTCAATCAAGGTTTTGCAATTAGCTGTTATCGGCACAAGACGTGCTTGTTATTTGAGCTAGCCATCAATCTAGATTCTACCTTATTTCTCTAAAACATAGTTATTCTCTGTAATAAAAATTATCTCTATTTAATGAACCTAAGCTTTTCCAGGTGAAAAGTTAGGGCAAAGTACTTACTTACCTAGGATGACGCAAGTTTTCATGGCGGCCGCCATATTTAATACCGCGAGTAGACCAGGCGCTAGTTCCCAAGCTCACGCACATACAATTGAAGAACAATTGTTTTTACCGAATGATATACCATTAGAAAATATTCAACAAGATTAATAACGGAAACATTGCATTGTTTTTGAGGACTTGTTATAATCCAGCATATTTGAGGCAAAATTTTCAAATAAAACGGGAACATGGGGTACTATCTGTTGTTTTGTAAATAGGCTATGTTTTAACTTTGACTTAGCAATTTGATTCAGCTTGAATTGTAATATAGTTATTTTTCTTTCACTTTCTTGCTTGTAGAGTTGACTAACTTTCTATATCAGTCTTTTATTGATCGAATAAAGATTATTATTATTATTATTATTATTATTATTGTTATTATTAATAGTAGTAGTACTAGAAGTAGTAGTAGTAACAGTAGTACAGCGCATCAGCATTAGCATCACATTGTCTGAGAGATATTTTATGAAAATATGACCATTCCATTTGTAAAAAAAGATGCAAGGAATGAAAAACAAATTCCATAATACGGTTTGTCCGCTTAAATGCGGTAATACGGTTTGTCCGCTTAAATACGATTACGTAGTTGATCACGTGACATGTCACGTGACTAAACATAACCCTGTGATTGACGTGGAAACTCTTCGCCTCCTAATTCAATGTAAGTATTGAGGTAAGAATAAAAAAATACGGCTTTATTTTTCCACTATTTGCCTAAGCCTCGTTTTCATGCGGCCATGATTTGGAGCATGACATGTAAGTATTCTGGCAAAGTTTCGTGCTTTTATCAAAAAACGAACTATTCGACCATTTTTTGGTCGTTAGCAGCTTGACTACACCTTGTTCAGAGAAGTTTCAACATGCTTAAAGAAGTTGGTCGTCCTTGTGACATGGATAATAATATGTTTGCGTTAATCAAGCAAAGAATGTGCACCGACAATTGCAAAGTATGGGCGTGTCATTTGGAAAGCGATGGTAAAGAGACAACTCTGGCACAGCTGATAACATGGATAAATACCGAAATGAAGTCCAGAGTGAGAGCAGCGGCACCCCTAAAAAACGTAGGCCAACACCTAAGACATCCTGTTAACCATGTAACACCACAAGACAGCCACACTCAAAACAGCTCTTCCTTGCCCAAGTTCTGTATCTACCAGACCTTAAGCCACTGGGTCAATCAGTGTCCAAAAATCACCTCACTCAGTTTTTGCCACGCAAACCGGAAGTCGCATTGACTAACCTACCGCAAGGCAGTGTTCCCTCAATAACGCCATCTTGAGTCGTTATCTTTGTTAAGTATTTCGCGCACACCTTTAGTGCATATCGCTGTTGCGCTACGTTCCTCGGGAACAGTGACATGAAATTAGATTTTACAGACAGATCAGTAAAATATTGTTAATAGAACGTGACTCACGTGCGTTACTCGTTCTCAGTGAGCCATTCAGGGCGGGTTGCTTTCAAGGGAGCTACTGTGTAGTCATGCTTCCAAGATCAGCAAAATCAATAGTTTCGTTGTAGCTTAGCTCACTACATTATAGCTTTGTTGTCCTTAGCTTATTGTAACATTTATTTGGATTGGCCGAAAGTATTAAGGCCTCACTCATAACTTGTTAAGTACACGTGTAAAGCCAAGCTGCTGTATAGTACAGCTTAAACTACTGGCTCAGTAAGCAGACGCTGTCTAGCTATAAAAGCCCAAACAAACTGTTCAAGGTTCAATTTGCAGTTCTGTTGTGCAGTGTACTCACTATTTGCTGTCAATTTGTCAAACGTTTTTTTCCCTCCCACCCTCCCATTTGCGGATGGGTTGTTTGCGTTCCTTGCTTTAATAAACTAGGGTCACTCCCGCGTTGTGCGGTTAAGTCTGCGCAGCGACTTCCCCCAAGCTTGTTCGCGTCTCTGCTTTTGTTTATCGCCTGCTAACCAATACTCTTGTCCGATCTAGCACGTGCTGTGTACCATTCAGCTCGTAGTGCTGGGGAGATAAGTGATGTTGTTTTTGTCACGCAAACCGGAAGTGGCATTGACTAACCTACCGCAAGGCAGTGTTCCCCTCAATAACGCCACCTTGAGTCGTTATCTTTGTTTGTTAAGTATTTCGCACACACCTTTAGTGCATATCGCTGTTGCGCTACGTTCCTCGGGAACGATGGCTGTCCTTCCGCTGACCCCAACAGAAATTCTCGCCGAACCCAGACTGTCTGACGTTTGACAAATTGACAGCAAATAGTGAGTACACTGCACAACAGAACTGCAAATTGAACCTTGAAGAGTTTGTTTCGGCTTTTATAGCTAGACAGTGTCTGCTTACTGAGCCAGTAGTTTAAGCTGTACTATACAGCAGCTTGGCTTTACACGTGTACTTAACAAGTTATGAATGAGGCCTTAATACTTTCGGCCAATGCAAATAAATGGTACAATAAGCTAAGGACAACAAAGCCATAATGTAGTGAGCTAAGCTACAACGAAACTATTGATTTTGCTGACCTTGGAAGCATGACTACACAGTAGCTCCATTGAAAGCAACCCGCCCTGAATGGCTCACTGAGAACGAGTAACGCACGCAAGTCACGTTCCATTAACAATATTTTACTGATCTGTCCGTAAAATCTAATGTCAATTAGTGTCCAAAAATCACCTCACTCAGTCTTAAGGAAGGCCTAAAAGCCACAAAAGATAATCCTGCCTGCTTGAGCTGTTTAAAACAAGCAGGAAGAGATCACCTGACCACATCATGTTCAAGGAGGAGATAGAGCCCTGAAAATCAAATGGAATCCAGTGCACGTACTATCATCATCTACTCCTACATGCAGCATTTGAACCAACTGCCGCAGTGATTTTTTCTGCAAAAGACAACAAAAGAGCTTTGTTGCCAATTGTGCAATTGGACCTCCTAGGAACAGGAAGTTGATGAAAAACCGGAAATGCCTCACTGGATTCAGAAGCACAGATCAGCTTGATTCAGCTTGAATCTTGAGAAGACCTTGGACTAAAAGGAAATAACATTGTAATTATGATCTTGGTGGGCGGACGGGAGAAGAGCTGAGGACAAAGACGTATCAAATTTACATGCGATCGCTTGAAAAACCACAGTGTTTACACACAATCCGGGCCATAGGAATTCCGTCGGTAAGTGATGAAATTTCAGAAGTAAGAGTTGACGGCATAGCAAGACAATTTGGCCTTATAAAGCACACCTTCATCGAGCATTTAGAACAGCAGATTTGCTCATTGGTATTGATCAAGCGACTTTTGACGTAGGAGAAACAAAGGAGACCAGAGACATGGTCGCACGATATACACAGCTTGGATAAGTGATATTTGGAGCAACACACGACTAAAAGTTATAGGAGTGCCAAGTGTACCATGTCAAACTGAGGACGCATTGCGATTTGTGTGGAACCTGCCTGCAAGCACCTTCAACAGATCAGGAGAGAGAGAGAGTCACAGTAGTGAACCCTATTAAAGATGGCCCCCTTTCATCTTAAGAGCTGCAAAATGGCGAGAAACAATGGACAAAGGATTGCCAGACAAGCCTGAAAGATCGCCTCAGCAAAAGAGAATTTAGCAAACTCCAGCCCATACAGAGATCTGGAAGGTGTCTACAGAATAGGTGGTCGAATCGAGAGAGCCCTATTTTTCTATGAAACTAGACATCCAAGTCTACTCCCCAGAGAGCACTGGGTATCATGTCTGATTGTGCGCCATGTTCATCAGTGTGGTCATACCAGCATAGCTGCCACAGCAGCTAGGACAAGGAATAAGTATTGGATAATTGGAGTACATAATCTTGTAAAGTCAGTCAAAATCAAGCATGTCTTATGCTGTGAACTAGAAGTGAAAACATAACCTCAAGTTATGGCAGACCTTCCACCCAGCAGTATGGCTCATCCAATTAAGGTCAGGATTAAGAGTGTGTAGGGCAAGCAATGATCTTAGGTTTGCAGATATCTAGGGATCTTACGTGGAATAATCACATATACGAGGTTGTATAGAAAGTAAACAAGTGCCTGTGCTTTGTGCGCCAGCTTAAGCGCGCACAAGTGAAGTCGGAGGAACTTTTGCGTTCCTATTTAACTTTTATAACACCTGTTACTGAATACGCATGCCCTGTTGTTCATCATAGCCTCCCGCAAGTACCTTTCAGTTGATCTAGAGAGTTGTCAAAGGTGAGCTTTGTGCATATCTATCCAGATTGTTCATACAATGAGGCGCTTCCTTTGACTGGTCTAGTTCCCTTACACGAGAGCCGCAAGTTCTTATGTGATAAGCTCTTTAATTCCATCCTGTCTAATCCCTGGCACACGCTGTATGGCTTACTGACTCCCAAGAATGAGTGTGAAGTCAAATTAAGGAGTCAGCACTCTTTTACTACATTGCGCCTCCACACCATCCATACTTGCAATAGTTTTATCTATCAATATGCCCACAAAGCAATGATGTAATATTCTTCTCTTAATTATATATTTTGTCCATTTATATTTTAAATTCTTAGCTTAGTATTGTGTGATTCATTCTTATAACTTTTATTGTTAATCAGACGTAATTCAGCTTGTGGCTGCAAGGATTTTGATTTATAATCTATCTATCTATTTATCTATCTGTCTCTGTCTCTCTGTCTCTCTGTCTCTCTGTCTCTCTCTCTGTCTCTCTCTCTGTCTCTCTCTCTGTCTCTCTCTGTCTCTCTCTCTCTCTCTCTCTCTCTCTCTCTCTCTCTCTCTCTCTCTCTCTCTCTCTCTCTCTCTCTCTCTCTCTCTCTCTCTCTCTCTCTCTCTCTCTATCTATCTATCTATCTAACCCCGCCGTTCCATTACATGTCTTGTGTCTATTTTTGCCCATACAGCATCAAGATTGGCCGTACAAAAGCGGCCAAACATTATGGCCTCATTTTCACGTTCTTGAATACCAGGGCAGTCCACCTGTAACTGGCAGTTGGTTTGACGACTATGGAGTTCATACAAGTTCTAAGAAGATTCTTTGCCTTGAGAGTAGTACCCTCCATGATGATTATTGACAATGGGTCACAGTTTATTGGAGCAGAGCGAGAGCTTCGAGAAATGATTGAGGGGTGAGATAAAGAGAAGCTACACGAGTACTTAGCAGAAAAGGGGATGTAATGGCAGTTTATCACCTCACCAGTGCCACACCAAAATGGGAACATTGGTCAAAAGCTGGAAGATAGCACTTAAGAAGGCAACAAGTGATCAAGTGTTGATGCCCATGGAACTTAATATGTGTCTTCTGGAGATCGCTAATCTCGTTAATCAACATTCGATTAGCCGTATTCTGAATGATCCAGATGATGGCTGTACATGTGTCCCAATGACATGTTGCTCGAGTGAGTGTCTTCCCAAGTTCCTAAAGGACTATTCAGACAAATCAAGAATCCACGACTCATGATAGAAATAGTCCAGAAAAAAAAATGGCATATAGAGGGGGGATGTGCGAGTGGATGATTTCGTTATTGTTCAAATGCCTGGTGGAGTTCGTGGTAAGTGGAATGTCGGCAGAGTTATCATGTTTCCTGGGCATGACAGCGGGATCCGTAATGTCAAGGTCAAGAAAAAAAGGCTCACACAGGAGAATAAGAAAGACCCATAACCAAGATTGCGGTGATCTATCCAGCAGAAGGATATAAAGATGACCCATAAAAAGATGAGGACTACACCCTCAATGGGGCAGAGAGTGTGCGTGAATGTTTGATGCTTGCGTGACATTTTGATAACTTGATAAGAGAACTGTTTTTCATTTGATTAAAGAAAATGGCTGTCAAAAATATGTAACTAATTAGTCTGCAATTTCAATAGATCAGAACAGATTAAATTTAGTACTGTCTCTGTTCGGAGTGTTTAGGAGTTTTGGCTTTTCAAATGATCCTTTTAGTGTCTAGGTGAAACATGGAATCCTTTCATGAAAAATGTTTGTTCGATCTTTCTATATGGTATCGTATGCTTGGTAGTTAAACATCATTTACTCGGTTTAAAGCAAGTATTATTGCCCGCTTGCTTCACGCAATTGTGTGTACTTTTACTTTCGTTTATCAAAGCTGTTTTTTCTTTAATTACCATTAGGTATTTAGTGATTCAATTCAACATTGAATATTAATCATTAAAAAGCATTATACAAATTAGGATTCCATGCCTTCTTTGCTATTTCTAGGATTCCCAACCCGTTGGATCATAAGAGTTTTTTGGGGCAGGTCACACCCCCACGGCAATCTTCCACCACTCTTCCAGAAGCTCGCCAAGCGGCGACTTGAATTCGCCCATCATTGTTAGAGAGCTATGGGTGAGATAGCCCAGTGGAAGCCAATTGGCCCTGTCCACCCCAGAAGATTGACCTTTCCAGACGGGATAGCCAGGGACTCGGGATGGACAGGTCAGATCTTGGGAACGCTATGGCAGACCTGGAAAAGAACGCGTGCGGAAATAGCCTGCAACTGGAGGATTTTTAGCGCATCCCTTTCATCTTAGAAATCCACCACAAACTGCTTACTGTACTACTGAATTCATATTTATCAGAGCTCTCAAAGATGTCACCCAGCACCCTGCATTAACGCTTGAGACTTATGAGATACAACTATCAAGTTCAGTAAGTGCCAGGAAAAACACCAAGTCACTGCAGATACACTCTCATGTGCTCCAATAGGCCTACCTGGGCAAGAAGACAAGCTGCTTGTAGAAGAAGTAAAAGCCTTCTTAACTCAGACAACTTCCCATCCCCCTGCAATGGAAAACTGACTACAACAGATAAGGAATGCATAGAAGACACACAGAATGCTACCTAGTAAGATCGTATTTCCTTCAAGGGTGCCCCCTTACATGCCTTACCAGCCACTGCTACGCCCATAATAGGAAAGCAGAAGCCACCTCAGGATTGTTGATGACTTACTCCTGCATGGTGATTGAAAGTAATTCCAAAGAGTATGTAACTACAAATCCTCGACTGCATTCTAACCAGCCACCTAGGTGTGACTAAGAGTAGACCCAGAGCATGCAATTCTGTCTGGTTTGTAGGACTGTTTACATAAATTGGAGATTTAATCATCTGATGCATCACATGTGCCAAGGAACAACCAACACCAAGAAAGCCACTTATGCCTTCATCCCATCCCGTCCCTGGGAAAGAGTTGCAACAGATCCATACGACCTTAAAGGAAGAAAATGCATCAACCTGGTAGATTATTACTCAAGGTGGTTTGAAATCAAGGAACTTTGTGATGAGACATCTCATGCAGTCATAAAAGCACTCAAGGAGGTTTTTGCCACACGTCGTATCCCAGATGTTGTAATGTCTGACAACTGACCACAGTACAGCTCGGTGGCCTTTCGACAGTTTGCAGCAGCATACCATTCCACATGTTACTAGTTCACCAAAGTACAGCACAGGCGAACAGCAAAGTTGAAAGGGTGATTTGCACAGTAAAGTCCATGCTCAGAAAAAATGAAGACATCTTCAGCTCCCTCTTGACTTACACGTCAACTCCCCTACAAAGTAGTTACTCACACGCAGCTACCAAGCCACCCAGCCAACTTGTACCCCAATGTACAGATATAGGACCGCCAGTTGGTGGAAGAAAAAGAAAGCTTGTATCAGTTGAACCAACAGCGCAACTTTGACAAGTGTCATAGAGCAAAAGAATCACCAACACTTGAACCGGGTGACTGAGTTTGGATAACACATCAAGATCGATATGGCCTGGTGACAGAGAAAATTAAAAAACCCTCCTCCTGCTTTGTGATTATAGACAAGGGCATGCTCCGATGAAACCACTCTGCCCTAGTGGCCACAGCAGAACCTGTTGGGACTAAACAGCCAAACGCTATGCCAGCCCCTGATGCCACTCCTGACATGCCAGTACCCCACACTCCACCAAGGCTTCAGACTCCACAGATATCCCCATCTCCACAGACAGCTGTGCCTGTCGCTACACCTGGAACAACACCAGAAGAGTGCGTCCTTCCCCCTCCCCGCCAATCCAAGCCCTGAGTTCCTGACAACCCAGTCGGGAAGGACTGTGTGGCCTCCAAAATGTCTTAATCTTTAGTCGAACATTGAACAGTGAGAAACATTTTGACGTGTTGCTATTATTACTTTTATTTGTTGTTGTTGTATACTGATAGCTTTCTCTTTCAAGGGGAATGTAGGATTAGGAAGTTCCCATTGCATGATGGGAACCTGGTAACTGCCACAGTGCATGTCACATAATTCATTTTACCACGTGCCTTATGTAAATGAGTTAGCTCTCACAGAACCGCCATGTTGATCTACGCCTAAAAATTTTTGTGAAAATATAGCATGGTGTCAGAAGTGGGATGGGTGACTAGAAAGTCCGAAGACACCCAAGCAAGAGACTTTAAGTTATCCTAAAAGATTTATCGACATGTTGGATAAAAGCAAGGAGGAATGGCACGACTTAATTGGCTTCAAATTACCGAAAATCGATTAGACTCCAGGTCTCAATTTGGCTCAAAGGTTGAGGCGCTTCAAACAAAAGTATGAATTACTCTTCGACAGCCCTTTGAAATCTAGGACCAACAAACAGAAATGTAAATACTTACTCCAATGGACGTGGGATTATGGGTTAGACCTATAAAGTACGTGGAACTTGAGCGAGGAACAGCAAAAAAGCTTAGAAGAATACTAAAAGTGCAGCGAAGAGCATGTGAAACCCCAGTCAAATTAATACTAAATCACTTCTACCTCCATAACTTGAAACAAAACAACATTCCCCTAGACGAATTCCTTACAGAAGCGAAACTGTTGATCCAAAATAGTGGCTACTCAACAGACACGCACAATGAATAACTACGTGATGCTCTTGTTCATGGAGTGGACTCCGAGATTGTACAAAAGAACTGTATCGCTGAAGGGAATAAATAAACCCTTAAGTAAGCCCGAGAAATCACACGTACGGAAGAAGCGAGTAAAATGCAGTTAGAAGCCATGGCAAACTAGTCAAATTAACTGTCTTGACAAAAAAAATTTCTGTAAGGGTAGAGCCTAGCCCCAAAACAAACCATCAAAAGGGCAAAGAGGTCACAAGGGGAAAAACACAGACAAACTGACAAACCCAAGCCTGAATGTGGTAGATGTGGTGGCAGAACCCATGATAAATTACAGAAATGCCTAGCAAATCAAGTCGAAGTGCTATAATTGCCACAAAGTTGGACACTACCAGCACATGTGCTTCAAAACAAAACCTTCAGGTATAAACACACTTCAAAGTGAAAGTGGTGAATGAGGGGATCTGACCTAAATGAGAGAGTTTTCCTAGGAACATTGACTGCAGAACACTGGTTAGGCACAAATGACTGCACAGGTGAAATTGACAAGGCAAAGCATTCATTGAAATGCACCTAACCGCAGAGACAACCCACAGGCACACCACACCACTTGATGAAGCCAGTTTGTACCTTACCACATTCAGTACTTTCTTTGGCAGGTGCTGATTCACCCGGCTACCCTTTGGTCTCATTGTTTCTCAGGATGTGTTCCAGAAACAGCTTGACTCAGCACCCAAGGACCTTTGTGGTGTCACAGGCATAGCAGACAACATCTTCGTCTTTGGTTCCACAGAAGAGGAACACAACGGGAATTTAACCAACGTCATGGAGGGTGCCCGACGGGAAGGCATAGTCTTCAATAAAGATAAACTGCAATTTGAGGTCCATTTCTTTGGTCACACCTGGACCCCTAAAGATTTGAAGCCCGACAACAGTAGGGTAGCGCCCAAACAAAAAAGCAGACCCCAGAAGAGGTCAAGAGCCTACAGAGCTTTCTAGGCCTAGTAAACTACCTCATAAGGTTTTCAGCCCTCCCGGCCAACATTACCGCACCCCTCCGCAAGCTCACAAAGAAGGAAGTGGTCTATGTGTGGGGCCCAGAGCACAACCGTGCATTCACTGCTGTCAAACAGGAAGTATCAACACTTGGTGTGCTAAGGTACTTCAACCTAAAAGCACACACAGGCATCCAGACAGATGCTTCATTAAAACGCCTTAAAGGTGTACTCCTACAAGGAAATCAACCTGTGTGTTATGCATCTAAGGCACTTACTGACACAGAACAGAGGTACAGCAATAATGAGCGGGAAGCACTGGGACTAGTATGAGGACTCGAGAGATTTCACTACTTCATCTATGGCAAACGGTGCACTATCCACACAGACCATAAACCATTAGAAGCGATCTTCAAGAAAAACTATCCCGTTGTCCAGCAAGATTGCAAAGATTTGTGCTGAGGGCACTCAAGGCAATGTCAAAGTCACCGTCGAGAATCTCACCACAACCTGTGTTACAGATTCAGATAGCGTTACGGCGTGACACCGTTCACGTGGGACTTAAACGCATTGCATCATGGACCTGCTAACCATGTGATTGCTGGAGTGTTGTCGTTTTTTCGAGAAAAGTAGTTTTACTTTGTGTACAGTGTAGGTACGTTCGAGTTGATATTACAGTCAATCAGATTTGAGCCTAAAGATACTTGTGTGGAGTTGAATCTTTACGAAGAACCGGCGACACGCGTCCTGTAGCGCAGCCCTTCTCTTACATGGTCACTTCGAGCCAGAGCTGATAATACTTGTTTTTACGCTGCACACTGTGGATTCTTCGATCTTTGTTTTGACTGAAGTCACTGAGCGATGCCACCAAAAGTCAAAAACCTTGCGAGGAAGAAAGCAACTCGTGAAGGACATCGAACAACCGTGAAACGAATCGCCTATACAGTCAATGAGCAATTGGATGTCACGATCAGCGATGAATTGGATCAGAGCAAGCAAGCTCTACACGTGTCGAAGCTTCGCCAGCAAAGAGAATCACTTCGTTCTAAATCGGAAACTCTGAAAGGTCTAGACGAAGACATCCTGTCGATCGTGGAAGACGAAGAAATTGAGAACGAGATTCGAGAAGCAGATCTCGTAAGCGAATTAATACAGCTCAGCATATCAAGAATCGATAATTTTCTGGAAACATTTAGACCCCCCGCGAAGAACATGGACACACCAGAACAACACGAGACACCGGTAAGCCATCACATTTCTGTATCTACGGAAGTTGCTTCTGGTAATTCTGAACCCTCAAATGTCACTGTTGAATCTCCTAATCCTACTGCAAGTGCTTCTGGTAATTCTGAACCCTCAAATGTCACTGTTGAATCTCCAAATCCTACTGCAAGTTCATGTACACCATCACCTTCTGCCTCCCAAGTTAAATTACCTAAACTCGATTTGAAGAAATTTGATGGGGAGATAAGTAACTGGCCCACCTTCTGGGATGCATTCGAGTCATCAATCCACAACAATTACCTGAATTCACTCCTTATGAAACCAGCCAGTGATGCCATTTCTGGATTGTCCCTTACTGCCACCAACTACGAAGAAGCTGTTGCCATTTTAAAGAAGAGATTTGGCAATAAGCAACAAATCATAAGCAGACACATGGACATTCTTCTCAGTATTAACCCGGTCAATTCAAGCCAAAACATTGATAAGCTGAGACACCTTTATGATACCTTAGAGGCGCATGTCAGAAGTCTAAAATCGTTGGGGGTCCCTTCAGACTCATATGGAACCCTTCTTTCCTCCATTATCATGAACAAGCTCCCAAGCGACTTGCGTCTAGTCATCAGCAGAGAAGTGAAGGATGAGGAGTGGCAGCTAGATCGGATTTTGCATGTGTTTGAGAATGAATTGGAGGCCAGGGAACGCGCAGCTGTTCGTGACGTTGCTCAATCGACAAGTGAAGTAAAATCGTTCAAAAGAGACCAACCCAGGATGAAGCCCACCACTACAGCACTTCTCACGAAAGCCACAGGACCCACTTGCACCTATTGCAGGATGAATCATGTCTCTAACTCCTGCGCTACTGTGACCAATGTTGCTGCCTGAAAGGAGATTCTGAAAAAGCATGGAAGATGTTTCGTCTGTCTAAGAAGAGGTCACATTAGTCACAGTTGTCCTTCGAATATCAAGTGTTTTAAGTGTAGTGGTCGTCACCACGTCAGTATTTGTACCTCTGGTATCAGTGAAGGAACTGGGGCCCACTCTGTTAAAAATGCCCCTCCGACTGCCAACCATGAGCAGACCTCTTGGAGAGTGCCAAACGATACAAATGAGAATCCTACAGCATTGTATGTTGGCACATCAACGCCCATTCTTCTCCAGACAGCTAGGCAGTAGTCTCGAAGCCTGGTCAACCAGGACAGTGCGTAGCCAGACTTATCCTAGACAGCGGTAGTCAGAGGTCTTACGTGACAACAAGAGTGAGGGAACAACTGAACTTGCCAACTGAAAGGAGACAGACAATTGCAATTAAAACCTTTGGATCATCGGATGAACACACTCAATCTGTAGACGTTGTTCAACTTTGTGTTGCTGCTGAGAATGGTGAGGAAGTTCAGCTGTCTGCCTTCGTGGTACCACTCATATGTGATCCCCTACAGAGACAGTACGTTGCAAAGGCCGGCAACACGTACGCCCATCTTAAAGGTCTCAATCTTGCTGACCACTGTACCGGTGATAAGGATGTTGCTGTGGACATCCTTGTCGGATCAGACCACTATTGGAATCTTGTCTCTGGAAGAGTGATACGGGGGGAGGATGGCCCAACGGCAATTCACACTAAGCTTAGATGGGTTTTGTCAGGCCCAGTTAATGGAGCAACACAAGATGAGAGGCAGCAGAACAACCTCGTGACAACGCATGTTCTAAAGAGTGCAGTGAAGCCTATTGATGTTACGAATGAAAGTCTTGACGGAAACCTAAGAACATTCTGGGAACTGGAGTCACTAGGCATAAAGCCGAAATCCTTGTATGAAGAGTTTGAGGAGAAGATATCCTTCGAGAATCAGAGGTACGAAGTCCATCTGCCATGGAAGACACCGCATCCAATCCTCCCGGACAATTATGATCTGAATGTGAAGCGGTTGACCAACCTAGTCAAACCTCTACGCCAAGATCCTGAGGTCTTAAGAGAGTATGATTCAGTTATCAGAGAGCAGCTAAGCAAAGGCATAGTCGAAATCGTAGAGAAGCCTGAAGATGGGGACGTTGGCAAAATTCACTACATCCCGCACCATGCAGTCATACGGAGGGACAAAGCGACAACTAAGCTCAGAGTTGTATACGATGCTTCTGCCAGAACTGAAGGTGCATCACTGAATGATTGTCTGTACGCAGGACCACCCCTTGCTGAAAACATTTTTGACATACTCCTGAGATTTCGAGCGAATCGAGTAGCTCTGACTGGTGATGTGGAAAAGGCGTTCCTTATGGTCGGCATGGCAAAGGAGGACAGAGATGTGTTGCGATTCCTATGGGTGGACGACGTACAGAAGAATTCCCCTGAGATTGTGACACTTAGATTTACAAGAGTGGTCTTCGGAGTTTCTTCTAGTCCTTTCTTGTTGAATGCGACCTTGAAGTATCACATTGAGAGGTACAAGGATGAAGATCCAGAATTCGTGGAAAGATTTCTTCGTGCCATTTATGTGGATGACTTGAGTTCTGGAGCCCCTGAGAGTGACGCCGGCTACGAACTCTACTTGAAGTCCAAGGTCAGACTCGCTGAAGGAGGATTTAACTTGAGAAAATTTGTGTCAAACTCCGCTGAACTTAGGGAGAGAATCCAATGCAATGAATCAAGAATGTCAAACCCAGTCACATCTGAGAACATTGTTGAACCTGAACGCATGCAATCATCTCAAGACGTCACTGAACAGGATGTGACCGAAGAAGACAAGACCTATGCCAAGAGCACACTTGGAGCTGTAGAGGATACAACTAGTACAGAGCAGAAGGTGCTTGGAGTGCGCTGGAACCATGTGAATGATACATTTGTGTTTTGAAATGAAAGAGATAGCAAGCCTTGCAAGAGACATTGAACCGACGAAGAGAAACGTCGTCAGCATTGCAGCAAAGTTCTATGATCCACTGGGGTTCCTGTCACCTGTAATTCTGCAATTCAAGTTGTTCTTTCAAGAACTCTGCAAGCGCAAGATTGGTTGGGAGGACCGCCTAGAAGGAGAGTTATTGAAGTGGTGGCAGAAACTAGTAACTGGTTTGCAAAACATGAGTTCATTTACACTACTAAGATGCTATTTCCAAGGCGTCTCCGAAAGAATTGTCAGTTGTAGCCTCCATGGGTTCGGTGACGCATCCTGCAAAGCCTACGCAGCAGTAATTTACCTGCACATCACAACAACCAATGGAAGTTACCTGAAGTTCGTTGCATCGAAGTCCAGAGTCGCACCCGTGAAACACGAGTCAATCCCAAGATTAGAACTTCTTGCTGCCTTAGTACTGGCAAGACTGATTACACACGTCTGTGAAGCCTTAGAGCCTGAAGTGGGAATTGCGGAAATGACCTGCTGGACAGATTCAAGAGTAACACTGTGTTGGATCAAAGGTGAAGAAAGAGAGTGGAAACAATTCGTCCAGCACCGCGTGAACGAGATTCGACAACTTGTTCCGGTAACCAAGTGGAAGCATTGCCGTGGAAAGAACAATCCAGCTGATGTTCCGTCAAGAGGAATGAGCCCTTCAGAAATGTCAGAGTGTGCCTTGTGGATTGACGGACCAAAATGGCTCATCGAGTATGAAGAAACGAGTGAAGAAGAGTTTGATAGTGCGCAGCTTCCAGAAGAATGTCTAGAAGAAATGAAGGTTGGAGACAAGGAGAAGTTGCAGATTGAAGCCTCGTCTTCACTACTAGCTGCAGCTGAGGCCGTTGGTATAGCCCAGATAATCAGATGTGAAGATTACAGTGAACTACCGCGACTATTAAGGGTCACTGCCCTAGTTCTCAAGTTTGCAAACATTATGAAGTCGAAGTTGGGGAAGGAGGTTCCACCACAAGTACAATTAACTAGCCAAGACATTGCATTAGCAGAAACCCTCTGGATCAAGGAAATACAGAGATCGCTGAGCAAGAATCCTAAGTTTGAAATTTGGAAACAGCAGTTTGGCCTATTCGTCGATGGACAAGGTATCATGAGATGTATGGGACGTTTAGCCAATGCGCAGCTACCCACGTCGATTAAGCAACCTATCCTGTTGGACAAGAGCCACTATCTCACATCCCTCATTGTACGAGACAGCCACAAGCGAGTCATGCATAGTGGTGTCAAGTCTACCCTTACTGAATTGAGAGACCGGTTCTGGATCGTTCAAGGCAGGCAGTTCGTGAGAAAGCTATTGCATCAATGTGTCATATGCCGCAAACTGGAAGGAGGACCTTACCAAGCTCCACCGGCCCCGCCACTCCCAGAGTTCAGAGTAAAGGAGGAGCCACCGTTTACCTATGTCGGACTTGACTTTGCCGGTCCACTGTACGTGAAGAATTCAAATTGCAACAGTCCTCAACAGAAAGTGTGGATCTGCCTTTACACATGTTGTGTCACGAGAGCTATCCGTTTGGATCTTGTGCCAGGCCTGACGGCTAACGCATTCTTGAGAAGCTTTAGAAGATTTACCGCCCGACGTGGACGACCGTCGTTGGTGGTGTCCGACAATGGTAGTACCTTTAAACCTGCAGCACGAGAAATCGCAAAGGTGTTGAATGACCCAGGAGTAAAGCAGCACTTCGCCAAGGAACAGATGAAGTGGACATTCAACCTTGAGAAAGCACCCTGGTGGGGTGGAATATTTGAGAGACTTGTGAGATCAGTGAAGAGGTGTCTGAAGAAGACTATCGGAGGAGCAAGACTTACCTATGAAGAATTGTCGACTGTAGTTGTGGAAGTTGAGATGATACTAAACTGCAGACCTCTTTCATACGTGTCAAGCGAAGACCTTGAAGAACCGATCACGCCATCGCACTTACTGTGTGGACGGCGTCTGATGAGTGTTCCTGACAGCAATACTAGTGAAACCCCGGACTACAACCCAGACATTCAGCCACAAGATTTAGATAGAAGAATGCAGCATCTGAGCAATGTTATGAACCACTTTTGGAAAAGATGGAGAGAAGAATATCTCGTGGAACTGCGAAACTCTCATCGTTATGCTGCCACCGAGGGGAACACTGATAGAACTGTGTCCACTGGAGATGTAGTTGTTGTTCATGACGAAGATCAACCTAGAGGAAAATGGCGGGTTGGCAAGGTTGAAGATCTCATTGCAGGAGCTGATGGAGCTATCAGAGGAGCTGTTGTTCGAGTCCAAAGCAAGGGAGAAAAATGCACAACAATCAGACGTCCGGTGCAACGCCTTTACCCCTTGGAAATCCGATGCCAGGTCACTGAGCCCGCAGCAATCTCCAGATTTGTTCCTGATTCATCAGTCCCTTGTGCCAGACCTGAACAGCCCGAGCCGAGACAGAGCCGCCCAAGACGAGCAGCAGCAGTAGAAGCTGACCGTAGGAGAAAAACGTGGCTAGAGGATCTGAACTAAGGAACACTGACAAGCTCCTGACATTGAACATTCAGTGTCGAACTTTGCTAACATGACTTTGAACCAAGGAACTCTTTAGTTTCGTATCGTTGTAGTTTTCTTACGGTTATGTAGGGATTGTGTTGACCAGAACAAATAGTTACCTCAGTAGTGGATAATCTGGTCAACAGGGGGGAGTGTTACAGATTCAGATAGCGTTACGGCGTGACACCGTTCACGTGGGACTTAAACGCATTGCATCATGGACCTACTAACCATGTGATTGCTGGAGTGTTGTCGTTTTTTCGAGAAAAGTAGTTTTACTTTGTGTACAGTGTAGGTACGTTCGAGTTGATATTACAGTCAATCAGATTTGAGCCTAAAGATCCTTGTGTGGAGTTGAATCCTTACGAAGAACCGGCGACACGCGTCCTGTAGCACAGCCCTTCTCTTACAACCTGTATCAGACAATGATCAACTACAACAGCTTGACACTATTACTATGACCATTATGTCACTAAAGCACTACCTGCATCACCAACAAGACTGAGGAAAACTGTGGCCCTCCAGGTTGGGGGTGGGGCACGGGGCCAATCCCCCATCCTTTAAAAAATTGTTGATTACGGAAACCAAACACCAGCCCATTTCACGTCAAGTCAAGTAAGTCAATCAATACAAAAAATATAAAAATAATAGAAAGTTTTAGGTTTCAGGTTAGTGTTTCACTGTTAACTGTCATTTCAAACAGTTAAGTTCTCCAAAGGTAAGGTTGAAATTTATTTTAAAAGCATACAATTGCCAATATGAATTTTGCAAAATGGTACCAGCAGATTTGTAAAAGAGCCAAAATAATAATTACAAAAAAAAAAGTTATTGGACTAGCTTAGTTGTTCCAGACTGGGAAAAAATGCCCCAAATCTTTTTCTGGCCTTACATGTAGTTATTCTTTGGCTATGAATTTGTAAAGAAAAAAAGAGACCAACTTTAAATTGTGGGCCAAGTACTAGAACAGTAATGTAAGTGATGTTGTCACAAGGCTGCCTAGTACCACAATTTCTGAAAAGGAGAATTCTGATCGGGTTGCCTCGGTAGTCTATATTTTCCTGCATGAGGACAATAATTATTACGATGGACTGCTCTGAATGATAGGATTACCCTGAATATTGTTTTGCAAACATTTCCAGCAAGTTGTTTTTGTTAATATTGGCAAAATAGTCCACGTGCTTTGTGAAAATAATATGAAAAAAGTTTATCTAGCTGTCGTGGTTCAAATTTTTTTCAGTTTGATTTTTATTCCCCCTTTTGTCTCAGGTTATGGTTATGAATACTGCACAAAAAAGAAAAAAGTGACACTATTGTTAACTTGTAGATATGGCAATGGAAGTGGCCGTTGATGCCATGGGTTCAACTAAAGGGAACTCACCGTTTTCCAGAGCCCTTAGCCATCCGTTCGGTAGCTGTCTGTTGTTTGATGGATTACTTTAATCTTACGCAGCGAAATCATTTACTGCATCGAATTCGCTTTCGGAAAGCTATACAAACTACGACTGAGGGACACAAGCATGCGAATGTCAGAGCGCATATTTTTCCTTTGGTGAAGTCACAATTTAATTTTTTAACTTACTAGTCTTTTCATGTCATGAATTTTTTTATTTTTGTGTTTTACAAAAACGGAGCAAGCTTTTAATAAGCTTTTAATTCAGGAGGTGATCTGTTGCTGCTTTAAAATGAGCAAGATATAATGAAAAAAATAAATGCTACAGCTGTTGGAAAGCTATTTACATGTAAGAAAAATAATTTGAATATCCTTCACAAATAGGGGCTTGTGCCTTGTGTGATCGAAAGCTGAAACGCAAAATCTTCAAACTCAAAACCAATCCATTTGAACAAAAATATTGACCGAAAAAGCCAGTTCATTCCAAAATCTTTTGGCATTTCATTACAATCAGGCACTTAGCACTAACTACTCCAGTAGTGATCAACGTGGTATTTACTAATGAAATGTGTTTCCCATTTTGTTTGTACAATTTTATTGAACGCTTAATTACAGATTTATTTTGACTACACAATAATACTGATGAGGCTTTTTTTAAGTTTAGCAGTTGATAAGATAGAGACAGCAGTTACTACCCGCCTCTACCAAAGATTTGTCACGTCTGACTTGCAGTCTAGCTGTACACATTCTTATTGTCATATACTTACGAAAAGCAGGAGATAAATGTTTTCTAAACTCAGAGGAGCTCGGTACATTTTTCCTTAAATGATGCACAATAAATTGTTTAATTACCTTGCCTTTAGGAAACAAGCTCAACGTTTTCTTGTGAGGAATTCTAGAAGGTTCTCGGTTGTTACGGCGAGCACGTTTATAATTGCGAACGGACTTCGTCCTTGATCTGGAGATTGCCACGGATTGCTGATCAGTTTTCCTCGCATCATCAATAACTGGGTCTTTCGACTGCTTGTCATACTGGTTGGCCACACAAGTACTCCCGTTTAGCAGCATGGATTGATCTGTTGTGTTACTGTTTGTACCATCACTAATGTTGTTCAAGTTCGATTGAATTGTCTTTCGTGACTCGTAGCTTGCTGGACTTCCTAATTACTTTGATAAACATTGGTATACTTTTATTAACAGCTTCAAGGTCACTTTCTACATGGAAATCAATTTCCAAATGGAATTTATTAAACCCCTCGTGAGCTTAGGGGATCAACAGGGACTTCTGTCTTCTCACCCAGCATGAATTCGACTTTGACATCAAGATTTACGCATCGGTGAGTGGAAGGCGTTGCACAATCGGTCTTAATTGTATCCATGAGCATTTGTCAAGAATGTTTTACTTCACCTTCGAAGAACACCATTTTGTCACTTCTTCAGACACTTGTTTCTAATGTTGGAGAATGAAGCGAGAATGCGTTCAAAGCACCAAAAACAGCCATGCAATGGCGACCCACAGAAATCAGGTCGGTGTGTCACAACTTTCTAAGCCATGTAGTGTTGCGATTCCCTGGTGATTGGCTAATAGATCTGTAGATCGAGCTTCCGGCTAGCAAGTGACGAGGGATTGGCTATTATTCCACTTCCAGTTACACCGGAGTGAGTGATTCATTTGCATACGGAACGCCACTATCACTCGTGGATGCTAAAGCATATCCACGAGTAATAAAAATTAATTAAAACTGGTTTGAAAAATTTTAAACCAAAAAAAAAAAATGAATAAATATACAACTTGTACATGTCTTATTCAACTTTCACCTACTGATAGCTTTATATAGTCTAGTGTAATTAGCCTCATGTCTGTATTGGGAAAATATTGGTCTTATTCTCTAACCTCACCTTTGGCTCAGTCTACAAACTTGCCCAATATTTTTGCAATACAGACATCAACACACATAGATATAGTATATCAACCAAACCAAAAACCTGTATCACAGTCTGTTTGCCTGTTTGTTGTTGTTGTTGCTTTATTTTTCAAAATATGAAATTTGCTTCTACTCTTGCCATCTCAAAGCCTTGTTGTTTATAAAATGTATCAGTGCCTTCAAAACCTCATGAATAATTCATAAGCCCATTTACCTACAAAATGTTTGATAAAACATTATGTGCTGTGGTTTTAAAATCCGATGAAACCTCCTCCTTATCAGTATGTGGTGTTTAATGTTTTTCTCTTATGGTAATTTCCAACATTCACAAGAGTATCATTGTTGTGAACTCTCTTGACACATGCTTTTCCAGGAATGTTTTTGAAGCCATTCAAAAAAACTCGCAGCACGTGTTTTATTGGGTCTAAAACCACTCGGCTGCACCTCGTGGCTTTAAATCCTGGTAAAACACTGCTGCGAGTGTTTTAAACATAACATTACACCAAAAGAACTCCTGGTTTCAATTAACAGTTGGTTCATACATAATGCACTTGTCATCAGCTTCCCCAAGGGGGGGACCCCAGGCTGATGTGGGGGAATACGGGGACTTTATGGGGACTTTGCAACAAATTTCAGCCCCTGTGGTGGGGGAAATGTGGGGACTTAGATTTTTCAATGCCCTACTCTCTGGGAAAATGTGGGGACTTCGCTTCTGTTCAACTGAGAGGAGATTGGGAACAATTTTTTTTTTGCTTGATCGATGGCAAGACGACAAGAATTGTCAAGTAGATGGTCAGGAGGAAAGTGTTTTTTGCACTTGTAGAAGCGGGGAAGAAGGCTTCATGATACAGTGCAGTGATTGCAATGAGTGGTTTCAGGGTGAATGTGTCCAAGTTACTGAGCAGGATGCTGATCAGATTAAGGACTACTCCTGTGCCATTTGTTTAGAAGCTGCAGTTGAACCTTGATGAAGTTATATTCTTTAGTATCACTTGCCAATTCACGCACAATAGTTGTTAGTGGGATAAATCTATTTAAAAAAGCTTGCGGAGAATTCAGGACAAACGAAAAAATAGACATTTTCAATTTTGCATTGTGCTTAGAAGCAGAAAATGAACGTGATGATATTTTTTAAGTTCTTTATTAATGTTTGCCGAACCATATACATTTGCCATTAATCGAGACAAATTTAGAACAGCATTCGAATTGTTAAGGATAGAGAAAGTTGATTTTTTTAAAATATTCACAAGAATGTTAATTTCTAAAGCATCACAGCAATCGTTCAGGGTACTCAGGACACTTAAAGTGTGTTTTCCCTAATGTTCTTCATCAGTCCGGATAGATTTAAAAGAGGTCCTGGGGAATTCAGGACAGAAAAAAAGGTTGATATTTTCACCAGACTACGCATGTTCAGTAAGAGGAGTGATTTAGAGCAGCTTTTGGAGTATTCAGGAAAAAATAATTAAAGTTCAATTTTCATCAGAATGCAAAGTCTGAGTGTCTGCTAACTGTTCAAAAAAACAAAATTAGGTTCTGAAGTGCATCTTCAAATCCAGTTGGATGCTTGGCTTTGCCAAATACTGGGAACTTTACAAGAAAAAAATCCCCCACAGGTGGAGAAATACAAGAACTTTGAAATACACAATTAGCAAAGTCCCTACATCACCCCGGCGTCCCCCCCCCCCCCCCTCAGAGAAGCCGATCACAAGTGCATAAGCATGTGTTCATTAAGATATGAGGCAGTTTGGAGAGCACGACAAATTCTTTAAGTGCCCTCCAACTTTCCGAGTGCTTCTTTTTCTAGATGAACACACAGTTGACACATGAACCACATTGTCTAATAACATTTTCAACACAATAGTTGAAATGTTGTATAAAGAAACATTTGTTTGCTGACGTCATTATCAGCGTGTACAATGGGAATATAAAGCACACGCGCGCAATTGAATTTAATTACACAAATTTAATAGCTATGTTATAAAAGGTGATGATTAACAGCTCTGGTTGGCAAATTAAAAATGCTGCCTCTTCTTGTTAGTGCACATGTAGATCCTGTGTATCACAGAATGGTCCAAGAAACTTGTGCTTTTTAAGGACAGTGTCCCATATGCAACATAAATTAGTACTGTTTTGTCGGTTATGACTGTGTGCAGGGAAAAGGAGATCTGAGCAAGGGCTACTGGAGTTCAAAAAGAGAATTTGGGGGCAACCCCGCATTTTTCAGAAACAATTAAACTTCACTGTGGAAAACAAATTGCTTAGTTACCCAATTTTCGTAGTAGCAGAATTAGGTATTAGACATTTCAAATCAATGAAGAAAGGTTTAAGTTTGGAAGACATGTTTCGGATACAGTACTTCATAATCCATTGTCAGTTGAACGAAGTTTACAAATTTCTTGACTCTGTATACAGCAGATAACAAGGAAGTGTTATGAATAGTGTGATGCAGATACAAATCTGTGAAAATATTAAAAAATACTAGAGGGATACAACAAAAATAGCTAATACAACGACGTGGTACGAAAACAAATCTGTGAAATTATTGTATGATCATACTAATTTAGAGTGATACAATGGAATACATCTACGTACTTCTATGAAAAATGAAAAAAAGACTCACTGATGAATAACAAGAAAGATGAAAATTAAAGTTAGAGTCTGTGTTAGATTAGTGTGGCTCATTTCCATTCAATATGAAGGGCTTCTTTGATCTTAAGTCGGAAAGTAGTGTGAGCCATGTCCAAGATGGAAAAGCAATCCCCAGAAATTATATAGATTGTTACAAGACTCTGAACCCTTTAAATGTTTGTAGATGTGGGAATGATGATCCAAAGGTAAATGCTAGCAAACCCTGGTGGGAAAATCTCTGGTAATTTCAAGGACATAGCAGGTATTACAACTTGCTATGGAACCTAAGACACAAAGATCTCACTATTTTAACTAAGGATGTATGTAGACGATTGTGACCTGTCTTCTTCAATGATGCCCTTGATTCTCTTGTTTGTTACTTTTATATTTTTTTAGCGATCGTAAATGTTGTAAAAACTTTTCCATATGTTTAGAGTTCTAAAACTGTGTATTAAGCTCTCATTTGTTTTAATATTGTCGTAGCTATATTAGGCATTTGTTTATTTTTATTGGAATGCATTATTTTACTTTAAATAGTGTCCCCAATTATTTATTCACTCATTTATTCATGCATATTAGTATATTTGTTTACCACGTGGGAATGCAGCCCACTGAGGATTTGCATCCTTCACACTGAACATGTCTTTTACATGTAACTAAAAATGATAATAATTATTTTTATAATAAGTTAAATATTATATAGTGCTAAGATTATAAAAATATTCCGAAGTGCGTCTGCCTTCACACACTGCTTATTTCAAATTAAAGTAAAAATATCTATAATAAAATGTAAAAAAGTCACAAAATATAAATTAATATCAAATGCCAAGACAAATTATTGTATACTTCGATTTAAAGGAATGACATTCAGACAAGCCTGTATTTCCATAGGAAGTTTTTTCCAGAGAAATGGCCCAGAGCCAGCAATAACGTGATCACCAAAGGTCTTGTGATTGTTCTGGTCACAACGAGAAGGCCCTGATCACAGGAACGCAAGCAATGGGTTACAGTGGATTTAACTTGCAGGAGATCTTTAATATACTCCAGGGCTTGGTTGTTGAGCATGCACTTTCTAGACTAAAAGCATCAACTTAAATTGGAAATGATAAACCACAGGCAGCCAGTGAAGATCAAACAAAGCAGAGGAAATGTTATTAAGTTTGGGTAACCTAAAGATTAACCGGGCCGCAGACAGGTATTCAAGAACACCAAAAAGAAGAGAGTTAGTGTTCTGTAGTACAAATGTGAAGTCACAAATGCATGAACAAGGGTTTTGGCAGACTCAGGACTGAAAAATTTCCTAATTTGGCATATCATTATTTTTACAACCCATGGAAAGCCTTGCTGCAGGTCTTTCCAATGTGGATGGACATGGACATACTGGAGTCAAACCAGGATCCTAGGTTGTGAGCACTGCCAAGAGGTTGGATAGTACAGCCACCAACAGTGATGAAACCAAATGAGATTTTAGATAATTGATGAATGTGCCATGCACGGACATTAGCAGCACAGGCCTAAACAGCAGCTAGTGCAACATCTTGGGATTTCTGTATCATCAGCAATTTCACCCATGAGCATCTAGGGAAGATGGCTGGCAATCATGTGACAAGGTCAAGAGACATATAAAATGAATAGAATCGGGCCCATCAACTACCTTGAGGGACACCACAGCTTAAATAAAAATCAACAGAAGTCCAATCCTAAAAAATATTGAGGGGCCGTAGCCAGGATGAAACAGTTAAAATTATAGAAAACGACCTCGGGCTAAAATGACTAAAAAACTACAAGCTTTCAACTGCCCGAACTGCAGTCTTCGACGGGTCAACACAAGGTCAGCACAGCATCAACTCTTCTGCACAGAGCCCTAAATCTACCCAATTCCTCCAAGGGAAAAAAGCGGGAACTTAATTATCTTCATGCAGCTCTGGAGTCCAACGGTTATCCACCTAAGTTTATCCAAAACATACAGGCTAAAAAAACCCGATCCTCAACAACAAATGTATCCCCAGAGGAACTTGTTGGAATGTTTTTCAAGATGGTTGAATCAACCAAATCACGCAAGTCTTTCGCTTCTCTCCCTTACATCAAAGGAGTAACTGAACCTTTGACAAGTATCCTCCAAAAACACGATGTCACAGTTGTAAACAAACCATTTACCACACTACAACAACAGTTCCCAGCTCTGAAATTTCGACCTTCGATGGAATCGCAGACTAACATCGTGTATACAATTCCCTGTACAAATTCTTCATGGCATTATATTGGGGAAACTGGCAGGGCTTTCAATACCCCCAAAAAAAAGAACATTTGAGAAACACCAAAACTGCGGCCAAAGGTTCTAGAATTGGTACTATCACGCCTGGTCCAACAACAATGTCATTGATTTTGAAAACGCGTCAATTATTGACAAAGGCTCCTTAAGAACCAGAAAAACATTAGAAGTGTGGCATACCAGAGTGACACCTAATGCAGATAACAATTCTTGCCCGTTACATCGACAATACAACATTCTTTTTAAAAAAACATTCATAATATTTACATTTTTATTATTTCGCAATTCACGCTTTTTGTTTAAATTTTCTCATCGCTTTCTTATCATTCATTTTAGTCGTCGAAGACTGCATTTTGGGCAGTCGAAAGCTTGTAGTTTTTTAGTCATTTTAGCCAGAGGTCGATTTCTATAATTTTTACTAGAAGTCCAATCATTTATGAGAACACGTTGTTAAATTCATCCAGATAAATAAGAGGCAAACCATTCATGTACACAATCAACAAAACCCAAAAGTATTTGCAAGGACATCAAGGAGAATGGATTGATCGATAGCATCAAAAGCAGCACTAAGATCCAGTAGTACAGCTCTACTAGTATTATTAGTAGTGTAATTGTTTGATGATCCATAGACAAAGTATTTCACTTTGAAACTTTAGCAAGGTAGTTTCAGTTGAGTGAAATCTTCAAAACCCTGACTGGAATTTAGACAAAGGAGCATTGGACTCACAGTGCTTAATTGCAACAATCTTGGAGATGAAAGGCAGATTGCTTACAGGGCAGAACTTTTTATAAATTGGCTCAAGGCGGGGCTTCTTCATCAGTGGTTCCACAATTGCAAAAGTGAATTAATGCTAACCTAATGTCTAGATCCTTAAAATATTTCTTAGCAATAATAATGGTCAATTCTTTGGAATGGTCCTCCCAGGGTGAATCAGTTGAGGCCCGGGTTGAGGGCTGTAAACCTTCTGAAGGTGATAATTTACTACCCTTTGTATGATACTATTAACTAAACTCTACAGAATAGATGTTAATATTACTGTTGGATATTAGTATGAAAAACCATTCCAAGTGCTATTGACTTTGAAGGCCCTGTCCGCTAATGTGTGAAAAAATTGAGACCAATTTTTTAAGAAAAGTGTGTAAAACTGAAAAAAATTAGTGAGCAGCTAAAACATATTTTGAATTTTTTAAGAATGATCTCTAAAAAAATTAATACATAGCTTAACCCACAATTTTCTTTTGGTAAGATCTGCTTTTATCGCATACAGTAGTTATAGGCCATGCAAAAATGCCTGTGAAATTTAAGGTACCATTCAGTTAGAATGACTTGTTTATAAATGTATACAAATACAATAAAGCAATCCTTCTTACTGCTACTTAACAGTTATTTCCACGAGTGCACATTGGATATTACATCAATGATAGAAAGTCAACGAGACATGACAGTTTGCTATAATCATCTCAAATCCAACAAGGGGAGTGACATAATAATTGTTTTATTAGAAACAATAAAGGATCATTGCTACTGTAGAATTTGTGGCAAGATTTCCGCACAGCTTCATACGTTAATTATGTATACATTTTGCTACTCAAATTCTGTTTATGTTCGTTCTTTGTGTAAACAGCATGACGGTTTCTCCTTGGCACACGAAATTCTGGCCACTGGTGCTGGTCGCTTCCAAAGCTGCATTTCTCAAAAATTACTTGGTGGTTAGCGCTTGGATTTTGAATGGATCTTGGATTGAATGCCACGAGAAGAAGCTTGAACCTTTCAGTTTATCTAGTGTTCGATTTGGAAGGCAGGCAATTCTAATTCCTGGGTGAAAATTGGCTTAGCGCTGGAGCAGTCGAAAATGAGTTTTCCACCCTTTTCTTCGCTTATAACAAAACCCACCAGATCACTCAAATTCCCCATTTTGAGCCACAAAAACGACAATACACAGCAACTGAGGTAGGTTTACATTCATTTTGAGCTTTAACATAGACATAACTCTTTTTACAATAACTGTCCAAATTTCCGCGCACTGATTGGCTCGTAGCTATTATCTATAAGAGTACAGACAATAACAATGACGTCAGATGTAACGCGCGTGCTTTCTCAACGAAAAAAATAGCCAATTCCGCTCGCACTTTTTCCATGTTATCGTAAAAAACAAATCGACGGCAGTTTTCTATGGTCTATACCCTTATAGACCATAAAATGAGTCACGCCACAAAATGTCCAAAACTTGGCAGTGAAACCACTCGCCTGCGGCTGGTGGTTCCACTTGAGTTTTGAACATTTTTTGACGTCATTTTATGGTCTATTTAACAATTATTCCACGAGCGCGCGTTGGATATGAGATACCCGCCTCGTTGGCTATAATCATCTCATATCCAACAAGCGCAAGTGGAATAATTGTTTTATTAAAAACAATCAAGAAATATTGCTAGATCTTACTGATTTCGCTGTGCAAGAATAACCAGCAGACAATTTAATGGTCGCTATTTCTCGGCCATGGTATAATTGCTCATATACCATGGCCGCTAAGCCAATCAAATCCCTTGAATTGCATTATACAATGATTCAGTTTTTAATAAAAGAGTATAGACCATGGAAAACTGCCGTCGATTTGTTAAATGTAAAGTTTACGATATTAAGACTCTTTAGTATTCCCATACATTACATACAAACAGACGTGCCGTTTGTGTGGGCTCCCTGTGCTATTAGTATTACAAGTAAATCTCTTACATGAGGTATCTTAAATTATGCTCCTGAGGATTAATGACAACAAATATTTTTTCTGTCTTTTGTATATTGAGAGTCCGGATTCCAGCATGCCAGATTTTCTACATTTAATGTTTTTAAAATTTTAAAACAATCATGCGTTCTCGCGGAGAGTGTTTTGGTGCATTTTGTTTTCCTGTGAAACGTTTACTCTCACTTTTGTAATCTCAGTTGTTGTGTGCCCATATAACGATTCGCTACTAAATACAAAATGTGTCAGTGTAATTTTCTTATCTTACTATTAAAGCTCTTACTTGTTTTTGCCTCTATCCACACCTTGCACAAAGAAATATCTTGCTGGTAGAGTGATTCTTGCATCCAGTCCCGGACCCCAGACAATTGATTTTTTTGCGCTAAGATCAACAGCTTGGTAAAGATGATTACTCCAAGAGAGAATTATCCAAAAGAAGTAGGGTTTCATTTCATTCATCATTGAACATCGAGACAAATCGAGACAAAATAAATAATGCAAAGCGTGCAATCAGCATTCATTCTCGTTCCCAGACCTTGTGTAGAATTTCAGGATAACCGCTGCGTGATGCGTGACCAGCGCCTTTCCCTAAGCCTTTCCCCGTCTTCGAAATCCAGGGACCGAGCGCAGGGCGCGAAACCCGAATGATGTCGTGCCCTTTACCAATGATTTTTCATACTTCGAACATACTTTTCGAGGATCGTATGTCGGCTTATAAAGATATTTTGGGTCAGTGTAAGCCAGATGAGGTGTCAGATAGAGTAGCAAAATATGTTGCTCAAACTATTGAAGTGAGTGGCTGGCAGGCGGTATGGAGGAGCACTCCTAAATCCAGCGGACGTCGCGAGCCATTTGACGTGCTTGTGGAGGTAAATAAAAATAATATAAGTCATAATTGAAAGTGATATTTCTAAATTTCGATTTTATTCTTGAAAAAGGTTTCAACCTGGACAAGATTTTCGCACCACAATAGCCCTTCCCGTTACAATACAAACGGGTTTTGCTAAAAGGCGGCCCACGGTCCACCTCAAGGCCCGGCGGCCCGCGGCCCACCTCACTTCAGTTCACGTCCCGGGGAATTTTTTTTACGCCCACTTCAAGATAATGGATAACTAATTAAGCCCAATTTAGCCCAGATAGCTTGCAGTTAGCCTTTATATTTGGGGTAAGGATATCTAGCCCAAAAATTGCTAATTACGGTAGTCAGTCGTTGGTAATCTGGTGGTAAAGTTCCGCTTGGGAATCTGACGACCCGGGTTCGACCGTTCTTTTCTAACTCAAAAAAGGAGGAAAAAGAAGCTAAGTGTATTATTTATAGTATTTCCAGATTTTTGGTCAGCGGTATACTAAAGCTCATGCTGAGATGTGCACCGGCATGTGAGTCAATCTCGTACCCAGAGTCCTTAGGCTTTTTGGTCAGCAGGTAAGCGACAGAAGAGACTGATCTGGAGAATTTGAAAAAAAATTGAATTTTTTGATTGGCTGCTCTGTATAAGTTACGTAATGGCTTCCATTGTTTTACCACAGAAATCCAATAAAATTCCAGGACCCCAGGACTAACCGCTGACCAAAGAGCCTGAGGACTCTGGGTACGAAATTGCATGTGAGTGTGGTCGACCAACTTGTCGATGGACAACGGTGAGACTCCATTCATTCTGCGATCCTTGTAGCTGTTGGTTTTTCCTCAGAGGAAAATGTTTGATCTAATATATGTACGCCCGTACATATAAATGTTCGTACATTGATGAAGCAGAATTTTGTCAACATAGTGGAGGTTCTTTCTGACCAAAAAATGGACTGGACCATGGACCTTGGGGCCGTGAACTGGGAAGTGGGCCGCGGGCTGCCGGGCCATGGGCTTTGAGGTGGACCGCGGGCCGCAGGTCGCCTTTTAGCAAAACCCAATAAAAAACGATACCTGCATACACAAACAAGTCTGAAAACACCAATAAACAAATGCAATAAAGAACTGTGTTTGAGTTGCACTTCAAAGAACCAGGAATTTCCTCAGCACATGTTCTAATTTAACCATTTTTGTAACCTGGGTCGACTTGTTGAAAGCCCGATTAAGCTAATCCTGGGTTAACAAGAAGTTTGGTTCAAGTATATTTACTAATCCATAAGGATTCATCCAAAAGATTTTTGTCTCTCAGGTTTGACTTAGACTGTTCTTTACTATCAGATTAAAATGAGCCCTTAAAATAATCTTTCATGAGCAAGTTGAAAACCTTGGTTAACTTTTAATCGTAGATTAGTGTTAATCAGCTTTCAAACAACCTGGCCCTGATCAGTATTGAACCCTATTAAGGATGGTGCCTAGTTTTGCCACTGCGCATACGTTCTGCGCATCTGGAGATACTCGGGTTTCTTGGGTGGCATTAACTAATATAGGGATATTTTTGGTGTTTGAAAACTATGTGGAGAAAGCAGAACTTACCAAGTACTCTTGGTATCCAAAATGAAAACTGAGGGTAGCCATGCATTTTTCAGCGATAATAAAGCTTCAATTTGGAACAAAAAAACGCCATACATTATTTTTCTGTAAAAACCAGTGATAAACTGTATTTGCAAGGACCACCGCGAGAAAATAAAAGTACTGGATCCTTTAGTGAAGGATCTAATCAGCAAAAAAATTATTGTAAAGCAAATAATCTAAAATAAGAGCAAGGCTGATTTCCTGGTCAGGGAAGTAATTATTTCGAAAGGCACGGCCTTTCTTCTTCAGGGTATGTTTGAGACTGACCCTGTGGCGAGATACGTTACAATTTTAAACAGTTACAATAGATACCTGAAAAAATAGGCAAAAGTTACATAAACAAAAACGTTACAATTTGAAATTTGAAAATACAACTGGTAAATAGGTATAAGCAAATTAGCTAACGTTACAACGTGGAAGACGAAAACAAAATACGTAACAATGAGTTAATTACATAACTTAGGAAGATGAAAGACGGGGAAAATGTTCATTTCTCATCTCTCCTATTAAGACCTAACGGGTTCATTGTTTGACCTCTGTCGGTGAGGTATGCCTCTCTAGATTTGCGTACACTGTCACGATTAGATTTGATGAGTTCGAGAGGAATTAGTAGCATGTCAGAAGCGTTATGGTCGTTAGAAAGAAAATGTTCTGAAACTGTGGTGGGTTTGGAACTGTTTGTTTTTTAGTCGACTGGTCTACGGTGTTCGTTAAAACGGTCTTTAAGTCGTTGTTTTGTTTCTCCTATGTATTGTTTGTGGCAGCGGTTGCAGTATACCATGTAAATAACATTTTTAGAGTTACAGTCTATATGATGAGTAATATGTCTAGTTTTGCTGTTAGAATGAAATGTGTAGCTGGTACATCCGTCTGTTATCTAGTTGCAAGTTAAACAGTTGTCTCCGCATAGAAAAGATGGATAGATGGGGTGGGTTGTTTTGTGTAAGATTACGTAGTTTGGCGCTAACTAGTAAATCACTCAGGTTGTTGGTCCGTCGGAAGGCAATAAGAGGTGTGGCTTTGAAAACGTTAGCTCAGCGGGGAGATGAAGATAGGATGTTGAAGTGTTTGTGAATAATGGATGATACAGAACGAAAAGCTGGATTGTATGTGAGGACAAGGGGTACTCATATAGGCTGATTGGTGTCAGAGACGTCTTTTGTGTGGGCAATTTGTGGCCAAAATGTAGTTGTCAAATAATGAAACAGCTCCACTTGCACTAGGCAGTGCCTACCTATAAATTTTTATTTTTATGTGGCTTATGACTATGTGGGGAAAGC
Organism: Pavona decussata; assembly: GCF_977016875.1. NCBI lineage: Eukaryota > Metazoa > Cnidaria > Anthozoa > Scleractinia > Agariciidae > Pavona > Pavona decussata. The sequence goes on from NW_028145648.1 coordinate 609,912, forward strand.
AACCATTACATTGTTCTAAAAGACAGTAAAATGCAAAGCAATGTCATTCCTTTTTTTCCAAATTAAAGCTTTATTATCACTGAAAAATGCATGGTTACCCCAAATTTTATTTTTGGATACCAGGAGCACTTGCTTAGTTCTTCTTTCTCTGCATAGTTTTAAATCGTGCACAAATATTCCTGTATTAGTAGACACCACTCATAGGAAACCCATGTATCTTGAGATGCGCAGACAATGCTCAGTAGCAAAAGTAAACACCATCCTTAAAACTTACAGAAAGATGGGGAGCGGAAATGCAAGTTCAGTGTGAGTTCATGGAAATGCTCATAATAAACTCTGAGTAATCTTATTTATCCCAGTAGTAGTAAAGAAAAAGAAATACACAAGAGGACATGAAAATTTCCTACCCTGTACATTGTGTCTCCTTTGGGAGAGGTGATTGATGCACACTTGCATGTTTTGCACTTTCTACTGTCCCTGAGAAAAAAAGCAGACTTCAGTCCTGTAGTCTTGTGGAACAACAACAGGATAAATGCAAAACATTGTTGCTTTTTGTGCTCATTATAGCAGCATTGAGACATTGTTACTCTTTATTAAGGTTATTCCAAACCTTTGCGGGTGTTTGGTTCCTTAGAAGAAAAATTGTATGCATGCCACCCCAGAAAACTACAGACTGGGTATAACATATCACTGAAAAGCTTATAAGTTATAGAATGTGGAAATAATGCTTCTTTGAAACCTTTTGCTTACAAAGGTACAAGCCCTGAAATGAAAAACTGACAGCCTGCTTTGGCTGAATTACCAGCTCTCAGCTTAATGCAACGAAACAGTATTAACAGTTCAAAACAAACGTGTTGACACTCGAAATCAAACTAACGTGAAATTAAACACAAAACTACCATAAACTGGTACTGGAGGGTGTATGCTGCACAATTAATCCCTTTGAACAAGTGCTTGCCTAAAGGGGGTATCCCAACCAACTGGACTATATCAGTCAGCTCCAGTTTGTGATGCAAAAGGTTTTGGTATATTGTAACGCTATTAAGTTCGGTTGATATTCACCAGTTTGTGTCCAATCCTTTCCATTCACTTTCTTATAGACCGTTTCATGATGACAAAATTCCTTCTATCTCAAAGATAATTTTTGACAAGCATGACACCTTTGGAATAGCCTCAAGTTCCTGACAGTTAATAATCTTAATATATACTTTATGTATCAGTACTTTATACATGTATGTCAGTTGTTATTTAGACTGACTTTCAGATGACTGACTTACTTTAGATGTGAAACAACATTTATCTTACGAGTGTCATTTGACTGATAGGTGTCAAATGTTAATGCTGGTAGCTTAAAAGCCGAAATTCAAATCTGTGAACCTGTGGCTACAGACTCCCTCAGCTTGTTAGATATGGAGAGTGTGAATAAATATCTGCTCTGTCACAATAATGCTGTGCCCGTAATTGAGCTTTATCCAGTGTATGATGAATCAGGACAGCAGGATGAAACTGCACTGGCAGTTGAACATGTTAGGTTTGTACCCCTGGAAACTTTTTAACAGTGTGAATGTATACATGTATTAAAATGATAAGGGGGTTAGTTTCTAAAGAAACTGCCTTGCTACATTGGTGGGGAGTTGAAACAAAAGTTTGGTTTTATCAACAGAATTGATAACTCAAGGTAATTTGGCCACTATAAAGAGACTTCAGTGCTGACAATTGCAACATTAGCCCTTCCTATTCACTGACAAAGGGCTAATGCTTGAATTGTCAGTACTCAGGACTTTATTGGTGACCCAATTATGAAAGATACTATATATATTAATTAATTTATAATTCATGGTTTGCCTTCCCTAATTTCATACACAGCTGATTTTTCTGTTGAAGATTGACCGGTCAAATAATTTTATAATACAGTGACATCACTAACATAAAGGCACTGTTTATGATACTGTTTCATTTCACTTCTTCTTATTTTAGATGCTACCTGGTAAAGATATACACGCACCGCAATAGCCAGCAGTCTACAATGTACATTGATATTTAAAACTCACAGAACTGGCTGTCCCCGACAATGTCCGCAGCTCTTTGTGGAAGAGAATTCCAATTAACAATTGTGTGGGGAAAGAAAATGAATTTACAGATGTTAGTATGGGTATAGGGTGGGACATAGTGTTCACTATGCATGGGTCTAGTTTTCTGGGAAGGCCTAATGATGGAGGGAATCTAAGGGCAGGAGAGATCTATTATTAAGTCCCTTTTTTAAAGGCAAAGCCTATCTATCTATCTATCTATCTATCTATCTATCTATCTATCTATCTATCTATCTATCTATCTATCTATCTATCTATCTATCTATCTATCTATCTATCATTTCTTCTAAAGTGAATGCCAGCCAAGTTGCGATAGGAGACTGGTGACACTGCCTGGCTCGTAGTTCTTATATTCAGACATAACAAAAAATGCGGCTCATCTTTGTACTTGGAATTCCCAATTTCATCCATTTGGTTGCTTGAATGTGTAAGGATACCAAGCCTGGCTTGCATATTCAAGCCGCAGTCTAACAAGGCTGACATAAAGTGCCTCCTTGGCTTTTCCTATTGCAGGCTGAAAGGTTCTGCATAAGGAGGCCGGGGAGCTTATTGGCCCGGCAGGTTATTTTGGCCATGTGGTGATTCCATCTTTCAAATATTGTTGATATTTTGTGTGGGAAACAGCTGTTGCCAGTAACCATGATGCTAACAACTATAACTGCTGGAAACGCTACTAGTCTTGACTCTTCACCAATGCAACCAGGTTACTCTTCAGCCTTGCCAGATAACTTGTGGTGGCAGGTTAGAGAGCCTCCTGCCAATCTTTATATTAAGTTGTTACTGATTATTTAAAGCTGCTTGTGTGTTTAATTTGCTTATCTTGCTTCATTTGATCTTTTTCTGTAGATTTTTTTATGAGAACATTTGGAGAGAGTGGGATGAGGATGATGATGGTGATTACAGTTATGTAGACCGACATTTAGAGACACGTCTTCAGCTTTACCATGATATACAAGGTGGAAACCTTCCCAAGGATCTTATTAAGAAATACAGAGGTAATGTAACAATAAATAATAATATTATAATAATAATTACTAAGTAATATATAATATTATTACAATAAGAACCTTCCCAGAATCCCTTGCACCTGGAAAATTTACAAACTAGCTGTTAATTTGAAGTCCAAGAGGATGTGACTCCATGTGGAAATAATACATGCCATAAAATATCTGTCATATCAAACTCAGGTCAATGATGTCATAAGTCATGTGGCTACAACCAAACTAAGCTTCAACCAAAACTAGGCTACAACCAAACTAAACTTCACTGTGTGAATGGGATGTTATCAACTGGAAAACAAAGAACATGGTTGGAAGGCTGCTGATAAGGGTTTCTCAAAATTGAACAGTTTACTTCTTTTTTTGAAAAAAAATTAAGGGGGCCTTGGAGTAACTTAGAAGGCAAGGGTGTCAGGGTACAACACAGTTGTTGCACCAAATGATGGGGGTGTTTGAACAGGTCATTCAACATTGTTGAAAGTGTAAAAAAATGTTGAAAGCTTGTTGAAAGTTTGTTAAACCAAATTTAAAGTGGTTTCAACTTTCATTCAACATCAATTCAACACTTTCTTTGTTCATGAAAACGTTGAAACCGTTTGAAAACTCCTTTCATCCAACATTTGCCCAACATCCATTCAACTTTGTTGAACAAATGTTGGCAAATGTTGAAACTGTTAAAACGGGCTCTTTGTTGGTTGTACTTAAAATGCCGCAAAAAAGTTTTCTCGTAAGGGTTTGGAACATGTTGTTTCCCATGCCCTTGACAGTTTTCAGTCAGGCATTCCTAGCTGCAGTTGCATCAGAGCGGAGAGCTCTGTGCACTAAACAGGCTGTAAAATATTGAAAACAAGGCTTTGCACAATGCGCTTTGTTTTTCGTCTGCATTTCACTACGTACGGTATACTAGGGTTATGGATACTGCGACATGTTTACAAGAGTGTTTCCAACAGTTTTTGTCGCATATTTTCTCTCCCTACATTTTGAAAGTTTCTTCTTACAGTAGCTTTATTTTGTGGTGTAGTTTGCTTACGGGCAAAATCAGGTCGCAGCAGAGAATAAATCAAAGAAGCATATTGCTGTAAATTGCCATCTGGAATTTTAGTGCGCACGGTTCATTAACATCAAGGAAAGAATAATAAGTATACTTTAGCTTACTTTGTACAAATGTTTCTTTTGTGCAAAAATGCAACTTGATTATTGTTTCACTTGATTTCTTTCATGTCACCATAATTAAGGCACACAAAGGTTAATTATTATCTTGCAGATTTTGCAATCCTTCAGAGCAGGATAAATTTGTGAAAGGTTGAGAAATTGTGGGGAGAGAACAGACGTTTTATTTTCCGGACGTATCTAATCGATGATCAGTGACGTCAATGAGTAATCAATAGGTAATGAATGAGTACGGTAATCAACTGATTATCCATTGATCATTGGCAATGATCAATGGGTAATCAATGACTAATCGATGAACAAACATTTTTTGGCCTGACGATTACTCCATGATATCATTGATTATTTATTGATGCTTAATTGATTACTCATTGATTACCTATTGATTATCCATCGATCACTTATTTGATTACACAAATTATTATGCGGCACATAATTTATTACAACTGACTTTCCTGTCATTAATCTTTATGTACAGTGAGTGGTTCGTGTATAATAATAGGCAAAGAGGAGACTTGTACAGAATTCATTGGAATCCAAGACTCCTCTCTAGTCTGTTACATTATGTATAGGCCATCAATGAGAAAAATGGAACAGCATGCATCATTGATTTGAAGGACAATAAAATTACCAGGAGGATGAGTTGACTGTCTCACTCTCCTGACTATCAGAGTCCTATTTTCAACAAGTTCTCCTGCCGCAGTAAAAGTTTCCCATCTAAGGCAGTTGTTTTGATCTTCAATGTAAATATGAAATTCTTTTAGATTTATTTCTTTATTTTTGATTTGGTATAGTTTGTGTAGCCACAAGATTAGGGCTGCTTCAAGATTTTGTGGTACCAACCATTCAAAATGATGCATTGGATTTACAATCAGCGGCCACCAGACTGGCCACTTGTGGCAAATGGAAAGCACTCAGACATATTTCTTGGTTGATACAAATCAGCAGGGCTGTGACCTGTGACCTGTATGTTAGCCCTGCCTAATAAAAAATAATACAGTTTAAATAAAATACTATTCTTGTCATTTATCACTACCACTTACAGCATTTTGTAAGATGTATTTCCTGGGTGATTTGTTGTGATAGAAACCTACGACCAGTATCAACAGAAGCTAGCAGAACTTAAACAGCTTCAAGAACAAATGGCAGGTAAAGATCTTGACCAAGAACTGGATGAGATGGATGTACTCAGATGTGCTCAGATTTCTGAGTTTTGTGAATCTCTTGCACATTCACTACAGATTATAGAAAATCCTCAAATGAGGTACCTTTTGGCCACTGTTTCACCAAAGATGGGCGGGCAGAAACCAAGAGGCAGCAGAACTGAAGGAGACGAACCAGTCACATATATTGTTGCACCAAAGCTGCAAGCTGGCATGGTGAAATTTTTTCAAGGTACGCAATATACAGCCAGCAAATTATTTGGTGAGAGTAATTAACATACTTTTATCTATGAGCATTAAAAAAACCCTCCTATCACCCCATCCAGCCGGTAAACATTGTGAGAGATTTGGTCTATGTGTAATACCAAACCTCTCTATTCTCCTATTCTCCTCATTTTTGCAGACAGCAAAGAAATCGGATCTTGTGTCTTATAGGGGGCCTCAATCGATGGTAACGGTCGGTATGTCGGTCGAGTCACGGTCGATATCTCGGTCGATGTATCCACCGAGTATCGGTCAATTGTCGGTCGAGTAGCGGGCGAGTGTCGATCGAGCATCGGCCGCTATATAGGCGATGTATCGACCGATCATTGGATCACTTTCGGTCGAGAGATCGACCGACAGTCGGTCGCGATAGCATCGGCAGTGTGTCGGCAATATATCGGTGAACCGTCGGTCAAGTATCGGTAAAGTATCGGTCGATGCATCGGCCGATACTCGGTCGACACGAAAAAGGAACAAGGAGTTTGCTTTGTTCTAAACCGGTTAAACCGGGACACTACAGTGTACTACGCTGGCATATTTTTGCGCGTTCTCTTGACCTAATATGGTAAAATGATGCAATAGTGCAAGAATAAAATGAGATAACGACAGACTATCAACCGACTATCAGTCGTTATTATATTGGCCATCAACTGATATGACGACAAATATAGCGGTGCGCTATGTACACGAATGTCGATCGAGATAAGAACGAAGTGTCGAAAAACATATTGATAGAATATTGACCGATATATCGGCAGATACTATCGGCCGGTAAGCGGTGAAATATCGAAGAAGTATCGGTGATGTGTCGGTTAAGTGTCGGTGTATTACTATCTATATCGGCCGACAGCCACCTCGGTCGATACGACGACCGCCATAGCGGTACAACATCGACCGAGTCATCCCCAATTATCGACCGAGTAGCGACCGAGGCTCGACCGAGATATCGACCGTCAGTCGACCGTGAGTCGACCGAGGTATTGACCGTTACCATCGATCGAGGCCCCCTATAAGACACAAGATCCGATCCAAGAAATCTGAGTGTGAGAGTTTTAATTCTTTCACTTTTCTTTCACACAAGACCAAATTTATCTGCTGTTTGCAAATACGCTCCTATTTAGAGGTCGTGAAAAATTTGAGAATTCGTTTTATTTCAGAATTCTTTGCATAGTTTGATAGCCAGCTTTATAAGCTTTAATTTGATATAGGGGTTTAGGTATTAACCTGGACATGCTAAATCACTTGGACACAAGACACCTCTAAAGGCATACGGTAACCTTTAGGAGTTCTTGTCTCTGAAACCAGCTACCAATAATTGGTAGCTGGTTTCAGAGACAAGAATAATTATTATTCTCTTCGCTCGTCTACACAGTTTCTTCATTCCAAAAGGCAGGTGTTCTACACTTGGGGATCATCTTCAAGTCTTTGTCGTCCTTTGGCCATGCTGCACCTGTTTTATGGAACTCATTGCAATTAGCTATTAATAACAAGTTAACAAGTAGCAGCTTGGCCACTGTGTGAAAACAATTCTTGTTAAGAACGCTTCTCATTTATGAATGATGATGATCATTTAATTTAATATCATTATAATGTTATGCAAAGTGCTTTTGAATATCTAATAGTATTTAAGCACTATATAAATTGTTATTATATTTACTATTATTATTGCTGTTACATTTTAAAAGGTGTTTCTTATCCTGTGTGTTGCCCCCCTATTCAACAGACAATACAGTGATAGAGCATTCTCGTTGCTTGGGAAAGGCACTGGATCGCTATTATATTGGGGATACAATTGTAGTCTTTCCTGGAAAATATAGCCTTGATAGGGTGTACCAGCTTGTGGATTCTGTTCACATCACTGGAAAAGGAAACTGTTCTGAAATAATTGGTAAGGTTTGGCTGCCTAATGATCAAAACCAATGAAGGATGGTTGACATCATACTAGACCTAGCTGGCTAAACTTAAATTAAGCACAGTGTTTTTCTTTAGCTTGAATTTACTGTAGTCCCTGTGTTTTTCAGTCTGTTGTAACATGTGTAACTGTACACGTTTTGTCAGTGGTATTAGACAAAACTCAAGACACTACATGTGAGACATTGAAGATAGATGAAAATTGTCTTAGACAAGCCTGCTAAAAAATATCTGGATATCAGATCTGAGCTTTGATGGTGTTTTGATCTCCTAACATCTGTCACTGGGTTTGTTTCATGAAAAAATCTTCTTTAAAGTTTGCTCTTTAATCAGGTGTGCAAATGGATCTGGGATCACTCTGCTGCCTGGGAGTTAAAGGGTTAATATGGGCCACCTGTGGCTCTACTGTGACTTCATACCCTTCACAAATTTATAATAATATTGCCAAGGACTCCAACTAGGATTGATCACTAAGCTTATTCCTATTGTGATAAAACATAGCTAACCTTACCATTATGCCTTTGCAGTTACTTTTTTTACATTTTACTCAATCTTGTCTTTGCTATTCATCGTTCTTGCAACTTTTGTACATCAATTCCATGTAATCTTGAATATTTCCAGTTGACATACATATATGAGTTGTTTAATATTGTTAGTCTGTTGTAGTGACAATGATGAATTCACATTGGAATGCAGTGCAAGTGAAGTAAGCATCAAGAATGTCACCTTTGAACAGGAAGGCAATGATAGTGAGGGAATTGTTCTCATCAAGGGTGGCCGTGTGACATTTGATAACTGCCAAATGAAGTGTGCAATGAATGGTGTGACAGTGGAAAGCAGGGGAGAGATGGTGATGAGAGAATGTGAGCTCCATGGTGCTAAGGTATAAGTTAGGACTCATGCACAGTAGTGCTCAGTAGCCAAGATTTAAACCAATTTAACTTAATTTGTGCGAAGATGAAGGGAGTTGACAATGCACATAAACACCAAATAAAGATAGTTACATGGTGATACCAGTTAAGGCCATTTTACAAGTCAAATGTTTGAACTAGCTTTCTTATACAACATTAGAAATGTTCTTTCAGGCAAAGTGCGGTGTCTTTTAAGAATTTGAAAATAATTTAATTTAAAAATTCAATCAGTGAAGAAAACTTTGAACAAAAAAACACATGAAAATTTTTTAATCAGCACATCAGAATAACCTTATTCAATGTGTAGGGAATAAGTTTAAAATCATTTTAGGACAAGAATGGTTATTTCTTGTTACATGATCGGGCAAAGATATAATTTCTTTTAGCCTTAAAGGTAGTGTAGTGTCTTAATTTCAATTACTGATGTGTCATCTGCATTCACGAGTTGGTTCGCAGGAGCCTTTGATTGAAAATGTCAAGGTCCTGTATTCAAGTGAGATTTGTCTGGAGTAAACGATTAACCCGAACCCCTTTGAACATGATTTTTAGTGGCTGTTGCTTCACATTCCACCCATAACTGTGCAACCAAGCAAAGAGGTCTACATGTTAATTCTTTCACAAAAAAGTAAATGTCCTTTTCAGTTTGCAGTCTGCAGAAACTCAGTGCAACCAAGGAAAGATAGCCTGTGAATACAGACGTATTTCCAGCTGTTGCTTCTCTCCACCAAAGAGAGAGAAGCGACAGCCCAAAATATGTCTGCGTTCGCAGGCTAAGGAAAGAAGGCTACATTGTAAATTCTAGCACAAAGAAGTAAATTGAAATGAATTTGTTCCACAGACTTATGACATGACTTTGTACCAATCACAGCTAGTCTACAAAGTGTGTTGTTAAACTTTAGTTTCAAAATTTGATGATTGTTAGGCTAAGGACAATGGAATTTATTAGTTGAATTCCATTTAGACTAAAAAATTATTCTTCATTTCAATTTGAGTTTACAGGAAGTTTCCATGAATGGTCCATGTTGGTCAATTTCAAATGAGGTTAAGGACCAAGTCAACAACATGATGTTTCCTTTTATTGTATTTTTCTGTCCCATAGTCCTCCCCCACTTTTGTTATGATAAACAACAAAGAGAGATGTTTTATTTTTATGTTCAGAAAATTGTAGAAAATAACATCGCCAAGTAATGTCTGTATAAATATAGTTACATAGCTCTTCTCTAAAGACTTTTATTATTTGATCTACAGTCTGCAGGAATTGCAGTTTCCCCAGGAGCATGTGTTCTTTTGGCAAACAATAAACTCTTTGACAACGGGGACTACAACAAAGATTCTCAGTCACAATCACCCACTGGTGCTATTCTATTGGAGGTCTGTGATTTTAGGCTTGTTATATATATTTGATTTGTATGCCATGTATGCCAGCCTCTTTACTTAACAGTTACTGGTTATCACTGCCTTAATGGAACTGCATGTTCTCCATTTAAGAATTTTTTTCAACAATTAAATCATAATGCTTTAAACACTAGAAAAAATGGGAGTTAGCAGCAAAACTGCACAAGGTCAAATTGGATTTTGCGTGCTGTTTTTTTTTTTATTTTTTAGGTGCCTCAATATTTAATTCATTGCCTTTGAGTTTGAGAAACATTAATTCTAGAGTTGTATTTAGGAAAGCCTTGGACTATTATTACCTGTAAATTTTTACTGTAGTTCTAACTTAGTACATATTTTGCTTTTACACAATATTATTTTAAGTGTTTGTTTTTTTGTAAGTTTTTAATTCCTAGTCAAAAGGACCCGTTGATAACAGTACTCTATAGTGAAAGTTTATCCTGTATAAATATTCGATTGTTATTATTATTATTATTATTATTATTGTTGTTGTTGTTGTTGTTGTTATTACACTCATTATTAATAAACAGGGCATGCTAGTTTCCTTGACAGCTCTCATTGTTAATCCCTATTAAAAAAATCACCCTCTGAAAAACTATGGGAATTCCTAATATAGCAGAAAACTTATTCACACCGAATTGTGGTGGGTGGTAGTTTTTGTGTGCCACTGTTTTCTTTTTCTTTTGTCATTCATTTAAAATGTTGTTCTTTTGTATGTCTGCATGGTCATTTGTAAATGCAAAAACTTTCTACCTGTCTTTACTTACAGCACCACCATCCTTGTCGTTAATAGACCCACCTACATGTAAACAACAACAACAAAACCCACCTGCATGTCAAAAGAAAAAACTATTCTCAGGGAATAAGTCCCCCTATTTCCAGGGATGTATGTGTAGCCCCCCCCCCCCACCCCCATATTTTTTCTTGTTTTCTTAACATAGGTTATCACTTTCACAGAACAAGTAGAGTGAGTAACAATATTATTATTTTCTAACTATTGATTACTTATTATTTTATTACCGTTTATGGCACACAAACAAAGAAAATAATAGTAATAATAATGATAATAATAATGAAAAAAAAAAACCAGGCCATTGGACGTACACAAAATAGTCAAAGACCCCATGTACAGCAAACCACCTCAAACAACTAATAATTAGTTGTTTGAGGTGAACAAATGTACTAAGAATATATGAACACAAACAAAGGGTTAAAAATTCAAAAACAATATCAAAACAGAAATTAGTGATGCAGGACACTAATAACTAAACAAGAAGACTGTCAGCCCAAGATTTTCCTTACATTATTTTCATTTAAATGAAGATAAATTACGGCTAATGCAAACTGCTCGGTAAACAGTTCCAACTACCTACAATTCTATTAGAAAAGGAAAATTTAAAGTCAGAGGTCCTAGTATAGTTTTTCCTTAGCTTCAGGCACTCAATACCTCTGAGAGTGTACTGATCATCTAAAGAATAAAAATTTAAATAACTAGTAATATCCAAGTAATATCCAAAAAGAGTTTAACCCCACTTGTAAGCCAAACCCCCTCCCCTCTCCTAAGGACATAGGGCCACCCAAAACCCCTTAACCCTGTTAGCTGGGATGTATAAGATTATCAGGAAGATCTCTTAACTCAACGGTGTATCTTTTCATCTGCAGGCCATTTCAGATTATGAGAAGACTAAAGCTGTTCTGACAAACAATTATATTTCAAAGAATCATTGCTTTGGCATCTGCATCAAGAAAGATAGCAAAATATTTGCTGCAGACAATGATGACCCTGAATATGGTATTCAGTTAGAGATGACAAACAATGTCTTTGAGGAGAATGCAAATGGAGATGTTGGTCACTTCCCTGTAACTACAGTTGTGGTGTAGTGTACAGAACAATAATAATAATATTGCAACTCTTAGTTGCTGTCTTCCCATAAAGCAAAAAGCCAACTTTTCTGGTTGATTAGAATACAATATAGCTGACAATGTAAGAGTATTAGTCAAGAGTGAAAGCTGTAGTGAAGTTACTTTGAATAAATGAAATCAATATATATACACTAAAGTAAATGTCTGTCTCCATGTGTCAAACATCTAGCCTGGTTTACTGCATGTATCTTGTTGCCATTGTCTTGCTCTCTACATTGACAAAACCGGCCACACAATAAGGAACTGTGCAATAATTACCTGGATGGTGGAGGTTGGGAAATTGGTAAAATATGGCTCAAAATTAAGTTACACCCCTGCCCCTCTCACTAAGCCCCCCTTGTATGTATTAAATTTCGCACCCACCTCCCTCTCTCTGGTTGTGATTTTCCCCTATGCCCTGCCCCTCTTGTTTCCCAGCCCCCCTCAAGGTAATTGTTGCACAGTTCCCAGGGCAACAATGTTTTGGAAAACATCACCACAGTATCAAGAAAAACATGCTGGGCTTTCCTGTCACAGAACATTTTAATTCAAGTGATGCACAAGTCTGTGGAATGATGCGGTTGATCTAAACAAAGACGTGAAAAAGCGAAGGAAGAATACAAGTGACCCAACTGATTCCAGAAAACGACACTGAGCGCAAATGAGTTGTTGTATAAATGACGGGAAAAGTGACTTTAATATTGTATTAAGACATATTGTAAGGTCTGGTATATTTTATTAAAACCACTGTTATCAGATTGCGCTAATTTTTTGGAATTTTGGACCTGTTATAAAATTTCAAAAACATCTGGTGTCTGCTTTGAGAGGTTTTTTGAACCAACATGTTGGAAAAAAGTGTCCGCTGTCCGCCTTAGAGAGAGTACAGTTACAGTGAAACAAGTGAAATTCGGCAGGGACTAAATTTACTGTCCGTCTTAAAGAGGTGTCCACTTTAGAGAGGTGTCCGCTTAGAGAGAGTTGACTGTATACTAAGTGAGTTGTTTGAGTTATCTAAGTATTACTATTAAACATACATATATCAGAGGCATTATTTTTCCAGTCAATTTATTGTTCCATGATGAGCTGCATAAATTTGTCATTTGTAAATTCTAGGTGCACATACTGCAGAAAATCTGGAAAACTCTAGGACTGGAGTGAAGCAAGGTGAAAAACGGTTGAAATTTGTTCACGCGCAAATAAATTTGTATAATGGAATTTTTTTTGAACAGTTTCTTACACAATTTTTTATAGAATACAATTATATATCTTATCACTTGGAATCAATTAATGTTATCTCATTTCTTACACAAACGTATCGAGTGCTCTTAGTTTATTACTATGCGAGAAAAGCAGATGTTAGCAAGGGCTATTGGAATCCAAAAAGAAAATTGGGGGAAACCACGCAATCTTTTTTGAGATAATTAAGAAACAATAACTCTAAAAAGTGCTAAAATACAAAGCAACCTGTGGCATTTTTTTATCAAATTGAAGCCTTATTATCTCTGAAAAATGCATGGTTACCCCCAATTTTCTTTTTTAATGCCAAGAGCACTTGCTAAGTTCTGCTTTCTCAACAGTTTTAAACCACGTTAAAATATCCCTGTATTTGTAGGCACCACCCATGGCGAACCCGAGTATCCTGAGATGCGCAGAACGTATACACAGTAACAAAAGTAGGCACTGTCCTTTATACCATAAAATTCTGATATTATTTCAAAGGACCTTTTCTAGGCAAGTTTTTTTTTTCCAATATGAGTTAAGCTTGTTATCAGATATGGCATTTTGTGTTTGAAGTGAGTGGAGTGGAGTGAATACAAAAGAGAATACACTGCATCTACAACTCGACAAAGCTATTTTTAAAAATAGTAACAAGCTTTACTGGGATAGTGGCTGAACACAACAAACTTTCAGCAATGGTACAGGTAGAAACGTTTTGTGCAGAATGGTTGAAAGTGACTTTTGTTTTGGGGAACCACAGATCACTTTTGGGCAAGAATCTTGATGCCATATGAATATTCTAACCATATTCAGAAACATGCAAAGACTTCTCAATTTATTGAACACATGACCCCTTTCTGCAGTGAGGGGTGTCACTGGTGTTAAAGCAGTACAACAACTGCCACATAAAAGAAAAAAACCATGCCTATGTGCCATCATAACCATACAGTAATGTAAGGATTAAGATCCCTAGAACATCTGTTGCGGAACACTGCTTGTTAGCCTATTTGATACATGTAGATCATTCAAAAGAAAGCAGACTCAAAGTCAATTAATTGGAAACTTCATTGCAACACGGCAACGCGTAGGTTGCTGTTGATTATTCTGGGCCCACGTTCCAAGGAATAAAATTTATACATTTACACCAGAAGAGCTGCAGGGCATGCACACATTAGTCGCAACTTCTATATAAATTAATCATATGATAAAAGAAACATCTCCACAGAATGGCTAACCTGTGTAAGAGTATTTTCTTATGATCGACTTGACTTTTTTAGATGATGATAATTGGGTAAAATCTTAGTGAGAAAATCTAGCTGTAGTGTTTGTGGCACTGGTCTTTCCCCTTGAACTCTACGGGTACAGCTTTGTCCGTAGATAACAGTATTCTCGAGCAATGTCTCTTGTGAGGTCACTTCACACTTCGCTCCTATAACACAGCCATGAGAGACACCAGTGTAGCGGCCAATTTTGCTCTTTGCCTCAAGGATGTTGTTGTCTCCCACATTCACCGCCTCGCACTGACTACCCACCTCAAACACGTTATGGTTTCCAATTTTCATCACGATCTTTTCGCCTGGTTGTACATCTTCGTCGGAATACAAAGAGTTCAATATGGTAGCTTGTTCTTCGATGAGGTTGTTGTCTCCGATTATTATAGGTCCTGCTTCAGCAATTATTCGAGCTTTGGGATGGATGACTGTTCGTGCACCAATTGTCACTTCACCTTTTATTTCAGCCTCTTGACAAACGACTGATCCAGACCCGATTTTCAATTTACGAGGCGTTTGAGAATGCTTCGACATACTGAAGTGTACTTTCCTCGGAGCTGCTGTTGGCTATATCATCATGTATTCCATAATATAGTGTAGCCAATAGCCACAGGGCAACCACGCAAACTCTATGGTGCAATGCAAGGCGTTGTTGACTCTTGATCGAGATCAGTGATGAGAAGGGATTTCCCATAAGACGGAAATGGTAATGGTAATGCATTTATATACCACATTTTCTATTCATATATTAATTCAAATGCGGTTTACATCAGCATAGGTCCATTAGCGACCTCATCCTACCCACCCAACCCATGAAATCACGAAACAGCACAAAGACCAGACCAGCACACCGGGAACTCCATGCCCTTCCGGACTCTCCTCCGGAAAGAAAGCAGGAAACGTTTTCTGTTTGCAACGGGAGACGACAACGACAACGCCGCAAAACAATAGGTTTAATGTCGAAAAACAATCGCACTACACGTGCGTTTTACATTTTGGTGCATTTCTCTACCGTCCTCCGCAAAACAACGTCGTGAAATGAACACTTTCAAGGTTTTGTGGAGAACGTGAGACACGACTGTGAATTTTTAATTTTCTTCTTAACTTGAGCGCCACTCCTATCAAGTTGGTTCCTGGATAGTTCGCCGTTTCTGTTGTGTGTGTCAGATCGGTGGAGAAAGGTGAAGTCTCTCTATATAGCATTGCAGTTTTAATATTGAAACACGAAGGGAAACCTTCTGATGTTTTAATATAGCTTTTAAATTTTTTTAAGATTAAGCGCATGTAGAAAGCTAATTTATTTGTAGAAAACCGTGTCACTAGTAGAACTAGTGAAGATAACTGAACCATACGGAAATACAGACAGGAAGGACAGACAGACGGAAAGGGGAGTGAACAAAAGGCTGAAACCACTAAGGCCAATGAGGGACTAACCGAATAATCAGACAAATACCCCATGGATACCAGCCCAGGGGGGATACCAGCCAAAATGAACAAACCACACAACCGAAAGCCAACCCAGCCCCATAAACGAAAGATCAGCATAAGAAACCAATTGAACGGTTGTAATTAGTTTCAGTGTGGGCTATTAGTGTGTGAATCTTTATTAAAATTTTTATTAAAATTTTTCAGTCCTCTGTTGGAATTATTGCCATTTTATATTTTCTCGTTCATGCTTTCGACTTGATTGTTCGATTGTAATCACCGACCGGAAGCGAGTCTCAGTATTATTGTGAAATGTAACGTCAATCACTTAGGGCGAATTAACGGGGATCAGAAATAGAAGATCAAGTTCAACCAATAAGATTAGCTTTATTACAATACGTGAATGTTTTCTCTGTAATCTGCATGTACGCGTGCTAGTGACTGCTTGCGAGGGAGTGAAAAACCTTGTGAAAAATCCAGTGAAGGAATACAAATTTGAAAACGATATTTTCAAGTGTGGTTGTTTTGTTTAGCGAACGGGACTTAACAATTGTGTTGGCAGCAATCGGGAGATTCCCAAAACCTCTGTCCATATAGAAGTTGAAAAAATCGCGAAGTAGCACATTTTCAGGTGACGTTTTCGTGGCCGTTGCCGTCGTCGCTGCTTAAGCTCCCTAATTTCAGACAGAAAGATATTTTACACCAGACTTGCTAAGGCGAAAGCTTTCTTTGTTTGCCTGACATGACCTGATCAACTGCTAAATACCTGGCCAAAAAATAAAGTGGTAGTCAAGTATATGGTCCAAAATAAAACAGAAATTGACGTACCGCATTGAAAGGGTCGATGTCACAGGGTCGTAACGAGGTATATGGGACTCACAATCTAGAGTTCCGGGCGACAATTTTAATTTAGTTCTCTATTTACAAGACCTTAGTTCCGCTCTTAATAATTTAGTTCGTTCTCTTACAAAGACGCTTGTTCCGCTCTTAATCGTTTTTCATTTAGTTCTATTGACACGCGTATAGCACCTTGTAAACAACAATTGATGTACAAGCACATAAAAGCCCTTGTTGTACAATGTTCTTTGGAATTACAAGAATTACAAGTGAGTCAGAATAAAGCTCTGTTGGACCAAGTTCTCGTTGCCTTACTTAAGTTCTATCCAGTTCGTGGTTGATCCCTGGTACCGCTTTGAGAAGTGACAGTCTCTCCCTGCGAGCGAGTGCTCCCGTTTGAGTGTAATTTCCCCCTGCGTTCCTGTTAAGCCTTCGTTACAGTTCCGTGTATTTCCCGCAAAAGTTGGGAAAGTCTACTGTCACACTGGTGGGAAAAATCTACTGTCACACTTCCAAAGAACACCCTTTTCTCTATGAAAAGAGTGGTGCTCCCGGTAAAATTTTCTTTTAGCGCTGGATTTTCTTCTTATTAAATGCCATCTATGATTTGGAGGATTTGCGCGATAGACACTGAACAAAGCCATGTGTTTAAATGTCGCATGTGTTGTAATTGATCTCAAAGGTCATTTTGGCCTCTTTTTGTCACGTTTCCGTTTAGCGACTGTCGTTCTTATGCCGTTTGTGGCATTTAGTTTAGGCTTGGTATGGCTCATTTCAGTGCGTCTGGTGACAGTATAGCCTCTCTTTTTATCGTTGTAAGGATAGGATTTCAACCGTGTAAATAACTATACATTATCTTGCAGCTTTTGTCAGATTGCCGGGCCCGGCTATTTGCTTTTGTTGCAAGATGCTGTGCTTCTTATCACGGTTATTTGTCCCTTGATCCGTTCTTAAGCAATGTAGCTTCTTTGAAAGCTATGCAATGCGTTAAATTGAGGGCTAAAGGCCACTTATGTTACGGCTGTGTGTTTCGTTGTCGCTCCGCTAAGCTCTGTAACTGTGAGGTTTGTGTTGCGGGAGCTTAGTATTTTCCTCCTGTGCTTACGTGCTCTGGCCAGGGGCTGCTTCTAGTCCTTCGGCCGTAAGTAAATTCTGTAGCATTTAAGGCAATGGTCAGGCAAGTTTTTCTTAAGCAAGAATGCAGTTTCGGAACTAAAGCGTTCCTCGTCAGTTGCTACTATGTTGAGTGCTTTAAGTGCGGTAGGATCTATGAGCATTATGTGGCAGATGTTCTACATGCTGTTTGAATACTTGTGGTTAGGATCGAAAATTCCGGCTTGCCATTGGTTGTGAGATTGTAACCAATGGCAATAACGTCAAAATGGGTAAGATAAAACTAAGCGAATCAGTAACGTCATAATGGATAAGAAAAACCTGAGTGAATCAATAATGTCATAATGGATAAGATAAAACTGATTGAATCAGTAACGTCATAATGGGTAAGATAAAACAGAGCCAATCAGCAACGTCATAATGGGTAAGATAAAACTGAGTGAATCAGTAATGTCATAAAAGGTAAGATAAAACTGATTGAATCAGTAACGTCATAATGGGTAAGATAAAACTGAGTAAATCAGTAATGTCATAATGGATAAGATAAAACTGATTGAATCAGTAACGTCATATTGTGTAAGATAAAACAGAGCCAATCAGCAACGTCATAATGGGTAAGATAAAACTGAGTGAATCAGTAACGTCATAATGGGTAAGATAAAACTGAGTAAATCAGTAACGTCATTATTTGTAAGATAAAATTGAGCGAATCAGTAACGTCATAATGGATAAGATAAAACTGAGTAAATCAGTAACGTCATAATGGGTAAGATAAAACTGAGTAAATCAGTAACTTCATAATGGGTAAGATAAAACTGAGTAAATCAGTAACGTCATTATTTGTAAGATAAAATTGAACGAATCAGTAACGTCATAATGGATAAGATAAAACTGAGTAAATTAGTAACGTCATAATGGGTAAGATAAAAATGAGCAAATCTGTAACGTCATAATGGATAAGATAAAACATAGTGAATCAGTAACGTCATAATGGACAAGATGAAACTCAGTCAATCAGTAACGTCATAATGGGTAAGATAAAACTGAGTGAATCAGTAACGTCCTAATGGGTAAGATAAAACTGAGCAAATTAATAACGTCATAATAAAAAAGATAAAATTAAGTTTATCTTACCCATTATGACGTTACTGATTCACTCAGTTTTATTTTACCCATTATGATGTTATTGATTTTCTCCGTTTCATGTTATGACGTTACTGATTCACTCAGTTTTATGTTACCCATTATGATGTTACTGATTCGCTCCGTTTTATCTTACCCATTATGACGTTACTGATTCAATCAGTTTTATCTTACCCATTATGACATTACTGATTTACTCAGTTTTATCTTACCCATTATGACGTTACTGATTCACTCAGTTTTATCTTACCCATTATGACATTACTGATTCAATCAGTTTTATCTTACCCATTATGACGTTACTGATTCACTCAGTTTTATCTTATTCATTATGACGTTACTGATTGGCTTTGTTTTATCTTAGCCATTATGACGTTACTAATTTATTCAGTTTTATATTATCCATTAAGACCTTACTGATTCGCTCAGTTTTATCTTACCCATTATGACGTTACTGATTAACTGAGTTTTATCTGATCCATTATGACGTTACAGATTTCTTCAATTTGTCTTACCCATTATGACGTTACTGATTCGCTCAGTTTTATCTTACCCATTGTAACGTGACTGATTCATCCAGCTTTAACTTATCCATTATCACGTTACTAATTCGTTAGTTTTATATTATCCATTATGATGTTACTGATTCCCTCAATTTTATCTTACTCATTATAAGGTTACCTATTCACTCAGTTTTTTTTCCCCATTATGACGTTACCGATTCACTCATATTTATCTTACCCATAATAACGTTACTAATTCACTCACTTTTATTTTTTCCATTATGACGTTACTTATTCACTCAGTTTTATCTTATCCATTATAACGTTACTGATTCGGTCAGTTTTTTCTTATTCATTATGACATCAGTGATTCGCTCAGTTTTATCTTACCTATTATGACGTTAGTAATTCGCTTAGTTTTATCTTATCTTTTATGACATTACTCATTCACTTAGTTTTATCGTATTTATTATGACGTTACTAATTCGCTCAGTTTTATCTTACCCATTATGACGTTACATATTCGCTCCGTTTTATCTTATTCATTATGACGTTACTGATTCGCTCAGTTTTATCTTTATTATGACGTTACTGATTCGCTCAGTTTTATCTCATTTGTTATGACGCTACTGATTCGATCACTGTGATCTTGTCTATTGTGACGTTACTGATTCGCTTTGTTTTATCTTACCCATTATGACGTTACTGATTCAATCAGTTTTACCTTACCCATTATGACATTACTGATTCACTCAGTTTTATCTTATCCATTATGACCTTACTGATTCACTTAGTTTTATATTATCCATTATGACCTTACTGATTCACTTAGTTTTATATTATCCATTATGTCCTTACTGATTCAGTTAGTTTTATATTATCCAGTATGACGTTACTGATTCGCTCCGTTTTATCTTATTCATTATGACGTTACTGATTCGCTCCGTTTTATCTTATCCATTATGACGTTACTGATTCGCTCCGTTTTATCTTGTTCATTATGACGTTACTAATTCGCTCCGTTTTATCTTATTCATTATGACGTCACTGATTCGCTCCGTTTTATCTTATCCATTATGACGTTACTGATTCGCTCCGTTTTATCTTATTCATTATGACGTTACTGATTCGCTCCGTTTTATCTTATTCATTATGACGTTACTGATTCGCTCCGTTTTATCTTATTCATTATGACGTTACTGATTCGCTCCGTTTTATCTTATCTATTATGACATTACTGATTCCCTCCGCTTTATCTTATTCATTATGACGTTACTGATTCGCTCCGTTTTATCTTATCTATTATGACATTACTGATTCGCTCCGTTTTATCTTATCTATTATGACATTACTGATTCGCTCCGTTTTATCTTATTCATTATGACGTTACTGATTCGCTCCGTTTTATCTTATTCATTATAACGTTACTGATTCGCTCCGTTTTATCTTATTCATTATGACGTTACTGATTCGCTCCGTTTTATCTTCTGCATTATGACGTTACTGATTCGCTCTTTTTTATCTTATGCATTATGACGTTACTGATCCGCTCCGTTTTATCTTATTCATTATGACGTTACTAATTCGCTCCGTTTTATCTTATCTATTATGACATTACTGATTCGCTCAGTTTTATCTTATTCATTATGACGTTACTGATTCGCTCCGTTTTATCTTATGCATTATGACGTTACTGATTCGCTCAGTTTTATCTTATTAATTATGACGTTACTGATCCGCTCCGTTTTATCTTATTCATTATGACGTTACTGATTCGCTCCGTTTTATCTTATCTATTATGACATTACTGATTCCCTCCGTTTTATCTTATTCATTATGACGTTACTGATTCGCTCCGTTTTATCTTATCTATTATGACATTACTAATTCCCTCCGTTTTATCTTATTCATTATGACATTACTGATTCGCTCCATTTTATCTTATTCATTATGACGTTACTGATTCGCTCCGTTTTATCTTATTCATTATGACGTTACTGATTCGCTCCGTTTTATCTTATCTATTATGACATTACTGATTCGCTCCGTTTTATCTTATTCATTATGACGTTACTGATTCGCTCCGTTTTATCTTATCTATTATGACATTACTGATTCGCTCCGTTTTATCTTATCTATTATGACATTACTGATTCGCTCCGTTTTATCTTATTCATTATTACGTTACTGATTCGCTCAGTTTTATCTTATTCATTATGACGTTACTGATTCGCTCCGTTTTATCTTATGCATTATGACGTTACTGATTCGCTTAATTTTATCTTATTCATTATGACGTTACTGATTCGTTCCGTTTTATCTTATCTATTATGACGTTACTGAATCGCTCAGTTTTATCTTATTCATTATGACGTTACTGATTCACTTAGTTTTATCTTATTCATTATGACGTTACTGATTCGCTCCGTTTTATCTTATGCATTATGACGTTACTGATTCGCTCCGTTTTATCTTATTCATTATGACGTTACTGATTCGCTTAATTTTATCTTATTCATTATGACGTTACTGATTCGCTCCGTTTTATCTTATCTATTATGACGTTACTGATTCGCTCCGTTTTATCTTATTCATTATGACGTTACTGATACACTTAGTTTTATCTTATTCATTATGACGTTACTGATTCGCTCCGTTTTATCTTATTCATTATGACGTTACTGATTCGCTCCGTTTTATCTTATGCATTATGACGTTACTGATTCGCTCCGTTTTATCTTATCTATTATGACATTGCTGATTCGCTCCGTTTTATCTTATTCATTATGACATTACTGATTCACTCAGTTTTATCTTATCTATTATGATGTTACTGATTCACTTAGTTTTATCTTATCCATTATGACGTTACTCATTTGCTCCGTTTTATCTTATCTATTATGACGTTACTGATTCGCTCCGTTTTATCTTATCTATTATGACGTTACTGATTCCCTCCGTTTTATCTTATCTATTATGACGTTACTGATTCGCTCCGTTTTATCTTATCTATTATGACGTTACTGATTCACTTAGTTTTATCTTATCCATTATGACGTTACTGATTCGCTTCGTTTTATCTTATCTATTATGACGTTACTGATTCACTTAGTTTTATCTTATCCATTATGACGTTACTGATTCGCTCCGTTTTATCTTATCTATTATGACGTTACTTATTCGCTCCGTTTTATCTTATCTATTATGACGTTACTGATTCGCTCCGTTTTATCTTATCTATTAAGACGTTACTGATTCGCTCCGTTTTATCTTATGCATTATGACGTTACTGATTCGCTCCGTTTTATCTTATGCATTATGACGTTACTGATTTGCTCTGTTTTATCTTATCTATTATGACGTTACTGATTCGCTCCGTTTTATCTTATGCATTATGACGTTACTGATTCGCTCCGTTTTATCTTATCTATTATGATGTTACTGATTCGCTCCGTTTTATCTTATGCATTATGACGTTACTAATTCGCTCCGTTTTATCTTATGCATTATGACGTTACTGATTTGCTCTGTTTTATCTTACCCATTATGACGTTACTGATTCAATCAGTTTTATCTTACCCATTATGACGTTACTGATTCGCTCCGTTTTATCTTACCCATTATGACGTTACTGATTTACTTAGTTTTATCTTACCCATTATAACGTTACTCATTTTCCCAGTTTTATCTTACCCATTATGACATTACTGATTTACTCAGTTTTATCTTACCCATTATGACAATACTTATTCACTCAGTTTTATCTTATCCATTATGACATTATTGATTCACTCAGGTTTATCTTATCCATTATGACCTTACTGATTCGCTCAAATTTATCTTACCCATTTTGACGTTACTGATTCCCTTAATTTTATCTTACCCATTATAAGGTTACCTATTCACTCAGTTTTTTTTTTACCCATTATGACGTTACCGATTCACTCATATTTATCTTACCCATTATAACGTTACTAATTCACTCAGTTTTATTTTTTCCATTATGACATTACTAATTCACTCAGTTTTATCTTATCCATTATGACGTTACTGATTCGGTAAGTTTTTTCTTATTCATTATGACCTTAGTGATTCGCTTAGTTTTATCTTATCTTTTATGACATTACTGATTCGCTCAGTTTTATCTTATTTACTATGACGTTACTGATTCGCTCAGTTTTATCTTATCTATTATGACGTTACTAATTCGCTCAGTTTTATCTTATCTATTATGACGTTAGTGATTCGCTCAGTTTTATCTTATTTATTATGACGTTAATGATTCGCTCAGTTTTATCTTATTTACTATGACGTTACTGATTCGCTCAGTTTTATCTTATCTATTATGACGTTACTAATTCCCTCAGTTTTATCTTATTTATTATGACGTTACTGATTCGCTCAGTTTTATCTTATTGATTATGACGTTACTGATTCGCTCAGTTTTATCGTATTTATTATGACGTTACTAATTCGCTCAGTTTTATCTTATTTATTATGACGTTACTAATTCGCTCAGTTTTATCTTATCTATTATGACGTTACTAATTCCCTCAGTTTTATCTTATTTATTATGACGTTACTGATTCGCTCCGTTTCATCTTATCCATTATGACGTTACTGATTCGCTCCGTTTTATCTTATCTATTATGACATTACTGATTCGCTCCGTTTTATCTTATTCATTATGATGTTACTGATTCGCTCCGTTTTATCTTATCTATTATGACATTACTAATTCCCTCAGTTTTATCTTATTCATTATGACATTACTGATTCGCTCCGTTTTATCTTATTCATTATGACGTTACTGATTCGCTCCGTTTTATCTTATTCATTATGACGTTACTGATTCGCTCCGTTTTATCTTATCTATTATGACATTACTGATTCGCTCCGTTTTATCTTATTCATTATGACGTTACTGATTCGCTCCGTTTTATCTTATCTATTATGACATTACTGATTCGCTCCGTTTTATCTTATCTATTATGACATTACTGATTCGCTCCGTTTTATCTTATTCATTATTACGTTACTGATTCGCTCAGTTTTATCTTATTCATTATGACGTTACTGATTCGCTCCGTTTTATCTTATGCATTATGACGTTACTAATTCGCTTAATTTTATCTTCTTCATTATGACGTTACTGATTCGCTCCGTTTTATCTTATCTATTATGACGTTACTGAATCGCTCAGTTTTATCTTATTCATTATGACGTTACTGATTCACTTAGTTTTATCTTATTCATTATGACGTTACTGATTCGCTCCGTTTTATCTTATGCATTATGACGTTACTGATTCGCTTAATTTTATCTTATTCATTATGACGTTACTGATTCGTTCCGTTTTATCTTATCTATTATGACGTTACTGAATCGCTCAGTTTTATCTTATTCATTATGACGTTACTGATTCACTTAGTTTTATCTTATTCATTATGACGTTACTGATTCGCTGCGTTTTATCTTATGCATTATGACGTTACTGATTCGCTCCGTTTTATCTTATTCATTATGACGTTACTGATTCGCTTAATTTTATCTTATTCATTATGACGTTACTGATTCGCTCCGTTTTATCTTATCTATTATGACGTTACTGATTCGCTCCGTTTTATCTTATTCATTATGACGTTACTGATACACTTAGTTTTATCTTATTCATTATGACGTTACTGATTCGCTCCGTTTTATCTTATTCATTATGACGTTACTGATTCGCTCCGTTTTATCTTATGCATTATGACGTTACTGATTCGCTCCGTTTTATCTTATCTATTATGACATTGCTGATTCGCTCCGTTTTATCTTATTCATTATGACATTACTGATTCACTCAGTTTTATCTTATCTATTATGATGTTACTGATTCACTTAGTTTTATCTTATCCATTATGACGTTACTCATTTGCTCCGTTTTATCTTATCTATTATGACGTTACTGATTCGCTCCGTTTTATCTTATCTATTATGACGTTACTGATTCCCTCCGTTTTATCTTATCTATTATGACGTTACTGATTCGCTCCGTTTTATCTTATCTATTATGACGTTACTGATTCACTTAGTTTTATCTTATCCATTATGACGTTACTGATTCGCTTCGTTTTATCTTATCTATTATGACGTTACTGATTCACTTAGTTTTATCTTATCCATTATGACGTTACTGATTCGCTCCGTTTTATCTTATCTATTATGACGTTACTTATTCGCTCCGTTTTATCTTATCTATTATGACGTTACTGATTCGCTCCGTTTTATCTTATCTATTAAGACGTTACTGATTCGCTCCGTTTTATCTTATGCATTATGACGTTACTGATTCGCTCCGTTTTATCTTATGCATTATGACGTTACTGATTTGCTCTGTTTTATCTTATCTATTATGACGTTACTGATTCGCTCCGTTTTATCTTATGCATTATGACGTTACTGATTCGCTCCGTTTTATCTTATCTATGATGATGTTACTGATTCGCTCCGTTTTATCTTATGCATTATGACGTTACTAATTCGCTCCGTTTTATCTTATGCATTATGACGTTACTGATTTGCTCTGTTTTATCTTACCCATTATGTCGTTACTGATTCAATCAGTTTTATCTTACCCATTATGACGTTACTGATTCGCTCCGTTTTATCTTACCCATTATGACGTTACTGATTTACTTAGTTTTATCTTACCCATTATAACGTTACTGATTTTCCCAGTTTTATCTTACCCATTATGACATTACTGATTTACTCCGTTTTATCTTACCCATTATGACAATACTTATTCACTCAGTTTTATCTTATCCATTATGACATTATTGATTCACTCAGGTTTATCTTATCCATTATGACGTTACTGATTCGCTCAAATTTATCTTACCCATTTTGACGTTACTGATTCCCTTAATTTTATCTTACCCATTATAAGGTTACCTATTCACTCAGTTTTTTTTTACCCATTATGACGTTACCGATTCACTCATATTTATCTTACCCATTATAACGTTACTAATTCACTCAGTTTTATTTTTTCCATTATGACATTACTAATTCACTCAGTTTTATCTTATCCATTATGACGTTACTGATTCGGTCAGTTTTTTCTTATTCATTATGACCTTAGTGATTCGCTTAGTTTTATCTTATCTTTTATGACATTACTGATTCGCTCAGTTTTATCTTATTTACTATGACGTTACTGATTCGCTCAGTTTTATCTTATCTATTATGACGTTACTGATTCGCTCAGTTTTATCTTATCTATTATGACGTTAGTGATTCGCTCAGTTTTATCTTATTTATTATGACGTTACTGATTCGCTCAGTTTTATCTTATTTACTATGACGTTACTGATTCGCTCAGTTTTATCTTATCTATTATGACGTTACTAATTCCCTCAGTTTTATCTTATTTATTATGACGTTACTGATTCGCTCAGTTTTATCTTATTTATTATGACGTTACTGATTCGCTCAGTTTTATCTTATTTATTATGACGTCACTAATTCGCTCAGTTTTATCTTATTTATTATGACGTTACTAATTCGCTCAGTTTTATCTTATCTATTATGACGTTACTAATTCCCTCAGTTTTATCTTATTTATTATGACGTTACTGATTCGCTCCGTTTCATGTTATCCATTATGACGTTACTGATTCGCTCCGTTTTATCTTATCTATTATGACATTACTGATTCGCTCCGTTTTATCTTATTCATTATGATGTTACTGATTCGCTCCGTTTTATCTTATCTATTATGACATTACTAATTCCCTCAGTTTTATCTTATTCATTATGACATTACTGATTCGCTCCGTTTTATCTTATTCATTATGACGTTACTGATTCGCTCCGTTTTATCTTATTCATTATGACGTTACTGATTCGCTCCGTTTTATCTTATCTATTATGACATTACTGATTCGCTCCGTTTTATCTTATTCATTATGACGTTACTGATTCGCTCCGTTTTATCTTATCTATTATGACATTACTGATTCGCTCCGTTTTATCTTATCTATTATGACATTACTGATTCGCTCCGTTTTATCTTATTCATTATTACGTTACTGATTCGCTCAGTTTTATCTTATTCATTATGACGTTACTGATTCACTTAGTTTTATCTTATTCATTATGACGTTACTGATTCGCTCCGTTTTATCTTATGCATTATGACGTTACTGATTCGCTTAATTTTATCTTCTTCATTATGACGTTACTGATTCGCTCCGTTTTATCTTATCTATTATGACGTTACTGAATCGCTCAGTTTTATCTTATTCATTATGACGTTACTGATTCACTTAGTTTTATCTTATTCATTATGACGTTACTGATTCGCTCCGTTTTATCTTATGCATTATGACGTTACTGATTCGCTTAATTTTATCTTATTCATTATGACGTTACTGATTCGTTCCGTTTTATCTTATCTATTATGACGTTACTGAATCGCTCAGTTTTATCTTATTCATTATGACGTTACTGATTCACTTAGTTTTATCTTATTCATTATGACGTTACTGATTCGCTCCGTTTTATCTTATGCATTATGACGTTACTGATTCGCTCCGTTTTATCTTATTCATTATGACGTTACTGATTCGCTTAATTTTATCTTATTCATTATGACGTTACTGATTCGCTCCGTTTTATCTTATCTATTATGACGTTACTGATTCGCTCCGTTTTATCTTATTCATTATGACGTTACTGATACACTTAGTTTTATCTTATTCATTATGACGTTACTGATTCGCTCCGTTTTATCTTATTCATTATGACGTTACTGATTCGCTCCGTTTTATCTTATGCATTATGACGTTACTGATTCGCTCCGTTTTATCTTATCTATTATGACATTGCTGATTCGCTCCGTTTTATCTTATTCATTATGACATTACTGATTCACTCAGTTTTATCTTATCTATCATGATGTTACTGATTCACTTAGTTTTATCTTATCCATTATGACGTTACTCATTTGCTCCGTTTTATCTTATCTATTATGACGTTACTGATTCGCTCCGTTTTATCTTATCTATTATGACGTTACTGATTCCCTCCGTTTTATCTTATCTATTATGACGTTACTGATTCGCTCCGTTTTATCTTATCTATTATGACGTTACTGATTCACTTAGTTTTATCTTATCCATTATGACGTTACTGATTCGCTTCGTTTTATCTTATCTATTATGACGTTACTGATTCATTAGTTTTATCTTATCCATTATGACGTTACTGATTCGCTCCGTTTTATCTTATCTATTATGACGTTACTTATTCGCTCCGTTTTATCTTATCTATTATGACGTTACTGATTCGCTCCGTTTTATCTTATCTATTAAGACGTTACTGATTCGCTCCGTTTTATCTTATGCATTATGACCTTACTGATTCGCTCCGTTTTATCTTATGCATTATGACCTTACTGATTTGCTCTGTTTTATCTTATCTATTATGACGTTACTGATTCGCTCCGTTTTATCTTATGCATTATGACGTTACTGATTCGCTCCGTTTTATCTTATCTATTATGATGTTACTGATTCGCTCCGTTTTATCTTATGCATTATGACGTTACTGATTCGCTCCGTTTTATCTTATGCATTATGACGTTACTGATTTGCTCTGTTTTATCTTACCCATTATGACGTTACTGATTCAATCAGTTTTATCTTACCCATTATGACGTTACTGATTCGCTCCGTTTTATATTACCCATTATGACGTTACTGATTTACTTAGTTTTATCTTACCCATTATAACGTTACTGATTTTCCCAGTTTTATCTTACCCATTATGACATTACTGATTTACTCCGTTTTATCTTACCCATTATGACAATACTTATTCACTCAGTTTTATCTTATCCATTATGACATTATTGATTCACTCAGGTTTATCTTATCCATTATGACGTTACTGATTCGCTCAAATTTATCTTACCCATTTTGACGTTACTGATTCCCTTAATTTTATCTTACCCATTATAAGGTTACCTATTCACTCAGTTTTTTTTTACCCATTATGACGTTACCGATTCACTCATATTTATCTTACCCATTATAACGTTACTAATTCACTCAGTTTTATTTTTTCCATTATGACATTACTAATTCACTCAGTTTTATCTTATCCATTATGACGTTACTGATTCGGTCAGTTTTTTCTTATTCATTATGACCTTAGTGATTCGCTTAGTTTTATCTTATCTTTTATGACATTACTGATTCGCTCAGTTTTATCTTATTTACTATGACGTTACTGATTCGCTCAGTTTTATCTTATCTATTATGACGTTACTGATTCGCTCAGTTTTATCTTATCTATTATGACGTTAGTGATTCGCTCAGTTTTATCTTATTTATTATGACGTTACTGATTCGCTCAGTTTTATCTTATTTACTATGACGTTACTGATTCGCTCAGTTTTATCTTATCTATTATGACGTTACTAATTCCCTCAGTTTTATCTTATTTATTATGACGTTACTGATTCGCTCAGTTTTATCTTATTTATTATGACGTTACTGATTCGCTCAGTTTTATCTTATTTATTATGACGTAACTAATTCGCTCAGTTTTATCTTATTTATTATGACGTTACTAATTCGCTCAGTTTTATCTTATCTATTATGACGTTACTAATTCCCTCAGTTTTATCTTATTTATTATGACGTTACTGATTCGCTCCGTTTCATCTTATCCATTATGACGTTACTGATTCGCTCCGTTTTATCTTATCTATTATGACATTACTGATTCGCTCCGTTTTATCTTATTCATTATGATGTTACTGATTCGCTCCGTTTTATCTTATCTATTATGACATTACTAATTCCCTCAGTTTTATCTTATTCATTATGACATTACTGATTCGCTCCGTTTTATCTTATTCATTATGACGTTACTGATTCGCTCCGTTTTATCTTATTCATTATGACGTTACTGATTCGCTCCGTTTTATCTTATCTATTATGACATTACTGATTCGCTCCGTTTTATCTTATTCATTATGACGTTACTGATTCGCTCCGTTTTATCTTATCTATTATGACATTACTGATTCGCTCCGTTTTATCTTATCTATTATGACATTACTGATTCGCTCCGTTTTATCTTATTCATTATTACGTTACTGATTCGCTCAGTTTTATCTTATTCATTATGACGTTACTGATTCGCTCCGTTTTATCTTATGCATTATGACGTTACTGATTCGCTTAATTTTATCTTCTTCATTATGACGTTACTGATTCGCTCCGTTTTATCTTATCTATTATGACGTTACTGAATCGCTCAGTTTAATCTTATTCATTATGACGTTACTGATTCACTTAGTTTTATCTTATTCATTATGACGTTACTGATTCGCTCCGTTTTATCTTATGCATTATGACGTTACTGATTTGCTCCGTTTTATCTTATTCATTTTGACGTTACTGATTCGCTTAATTTTATCTTATTCATTATGACGTTACTGATTCCCTCCGTTTTATCTTATCTATTATGACGTTACTGATTCGCTCCGTTTTATCTTATTCATTATGACGTTACTGATTCACTTAGTTTTATCTTATTCATTATGACGTTACTGATTCGCTCCGTTTTATCTTATTCATTATGACGTTACTGATTCGCTCCGTTTTATCTTATCTATTATGACATTGTTGATTCGCTCCGTTTTATCTTATTCATTATGACATTACTGATTCACTCAGTTTTATCTTATGTATTATGACGTTACTGATTCACTTAGTTTTATCTTATCCATTATGACGTTACTCATTTGCTCCGTTTTATCTTATCTATTATGACGTTACTGATCCGCTCCGTTTTATCTTATCTATTATGACGTTACTGATTCGCTCCGTTTTATCTTATGCATTATGACGTTACTGATTCGCTCAGTTTTATCTTATCTATTATGACGTTACTGATTCACTTAGTTTTATCTTATCCATTATGACGTTACTGATTCGCTTCGTTTTATCTTATCTATTATGACGTTACTGATTCACTTAGTTTTATCTTATCCATTATGACGTTACTGATTCGCTCCGTTTTATCTTATCTATTATGACGTTACTTATTCGCTCCGTTTTATCTTATCTATTAAGACGTTACTGATTCGCTCCGTTTTATCTTATGCATTATGACGTTACTGATTCGCTCCGTTTTATCTTATGCATTATGACGTTACTGATTCGCTCCGTTTTATCTTATGCATTATGACGTTACTGATTCAATCAGTTTTATCTTACCCATTATGACAATACTTATTCGCTCCGTTTTATCTTACCCATTATGACATTACTGATTTACTCAGTTTTATCTTACCCATTATGACGTTACTGATTCAAGCAGTTTTATCTTACCCATTATGACAATACTTATTCACTCAGTTTTATCTTATCCATTATGACATTATTGATTCACTCAGGTTTATCTTATCCATTATGACGTTACTGATTCGCTCAAATTTATCTTACCCATTTTGACGTTACTGATTCCCTTAATTTTATCTTACCCATTATAAGGTTACCTATTCACTCAGTTTTTTTTTACCCATTATGACGTTACCGATTCACTCATATTTATCTTACCCATTATAACGTTACTAATTCACTCAGTTTTATTTTTTCCATTATGACGTTACTAATTCACTCAGTTTTATCTTATCCATTATGACGTTACTGATTCGCTCAGTTTTATTTTATCTATTTTGACGTTACTGATTCGCTCAGTTTTATCTTATTCATTATGACGTTACTGATTGGCTCAGTTTTATCTTATTCATTATGACGTTACTGATTGGCTCAGTTTTATTTTATCTATTATGACGTTACTGATTCGCTCCGTTTTATCTTATTCATTATGACGTTACTGATTTGCTCAGTTTTATCTTATCCATTATGACGTTACTGATTCGCTGCGTTTTATCTTATCCATTATGACGTTACCGATTCGCTCAGTTTTATTTTATCTATTATGACGTTACTGATTCGCTCAGTTTTATCTTATCCATTATGACGTTACTGATTCGCTCAGTTTTATTTTATCTATTTTGACGTTACTGATTCGCTCAGTTTTATCTTATTCATTATGACGTTACTGATTCGCTCCGTTTTATCTTATTCATTATGACGTTACTGATTCGCTCCGTTTTATCTTATTCATTATGACGTTACTGATTCGCTCCGTTTTATCTTATCCATTATGACGTTACTGATTCGCTCCGTCGGTTTTATATTATCCATTATGACGTTACTGATTCACTTAGTTTTATATTATCCATTATGACGTTACTAATTCGCTCAGTTTCATCTTATTCGTTATGACGTTACTGATTCGCTCCGTTTTATATTATCCATTATGACCTTACTGATTCACTTAGTTTTATGTTATCCATTATGACGTTACTGATTCGCTCCGTTTTATCTTATTCATTATGACGGTACTGATTCGCTCAGTTTTATCTTATCCATTATGAGGTTACTGATTCGCTCCGTTTTATCTTATTCATTATGACGTTCCTGATTCGCTCAGTTTTATCTTATCCATTATGACGTTACTCATTCACTTAGTTTTATATTATCCATTATGACGTTAGTGATTCGCTCCGTTTTATCTGATCCATTATGACGTTACTGAAATCACTTAGTTTTATATTATCCATTATGACGTTACTAATTCGCTCAGTTTTATTTTATTCATTATGACGTTACTGAGTCGCTCCGTTTTATATTATCCATTATGACCTTACTGATTCACTTAGTTTTATATTATCCATTATGACGTTACTGATTCGCTCCGTTTTATCTTATTCATTATGACGTTACTGATTCGCTCAGTTTTACATTATCCATTATGACGTTACTGATTCGCTCCGTTTTATCTTATTCATTATGACGTTACTGATTCGCTCGGTTTTATCTTATCCATTATGACGTTACTGATTCGCTCAGTTTTATCTTATCCATTATGACGTTACTGATTCGCTCCGTTTTATCTTATCCATTATGACGTTACTGATTCGCTCCGTTTTATCTTACCTATTATGACGTTACTGATTCACTTAGTTTTATATTAACCATTATGACGTTACTGATTCGCTCAGTTTTATCTTATCTATTATGACGTTACTGATTCGCTCCGTTTTATCTTACTCATTATGACGTTACTGATTCACTTAGTTTTATATTATCCATTATGACGTTACTGATTCGCTCCGTTTTATCTTATCCATTATGACGTTACTGATACGCTCAGTTTTATTTTATTCATTATGACGTTACTGATTCGCTCCATTTTATCTTATACATTATGACGTTACTGATTCGCTCAGTTTTATCTTATTCATTATGACGTTACTGATTGGCTCAGTTTTATCTTATTCATTATGACGTTAGTGATTGGCGCAGTTTTATTTTATTCATTATGACGTTACTGATTCGCTCCGTTTTATCTTATTCATTATGACGTTACAGATTCGCTCAGTTTTATCTTATTCATTATGACGTTACTGATTCGCTCAGTTTTATCTTATTCATTATGACGTTACTGATTCGCTCCGTTTTATCTTATCCATTATGACGTTACTGATTCGCTCAGTTTTATCTTATTCATTATGACGTTACTGATTGGCTAAGTTTTATCTTATTCATTAGGAGGTTAGTGATTGGCGCAGTTTTGTTTTATTCATTATGACGTTACTGATTCGCTCCGTTTTATCTTATTCATTATGACGTTACTGATTCGCTCAGTTTTATCTTATTCATTATGACGTTACTGATTCGCTCAGTTTTATTTTATTCATTATGACGTTACTGATTCGCTCCGTTTTATCTTATCCATTATGACGTTACTGATTCGCTCAGTTTTATTTTATCCATTATGACGTTACTGATTCGCCCCGTTTAATCTTATTCATTATGACGTTACTGATTCGCTCCGTTTTATCTTATGCATTATGACGTTACTGATTCGCTCCGTTTTATCTTATTCATTATGACGTTACTGACTGGCTCAGTTTTATTTTATCTATTATGACGTTACTGATTCGCTCCGTTTTATCTTATTCATTATGACGTTACTGATTCGCTCAGTTTTATCTTATTCATTATGACGTTACTGATTCGCTCCGTTTTATCTTATTTATTATGACGTTACTGATTCGCTCCGTTTTATCTTATTCATTATGACGTTACTGATTCGCTCCGTTTTATCTTATTCATTATGACGTTACTGATTCGCTCCGTTTTATCTTATTCATTATGACGTTACTGATTCGCTCAGTTTTATCTTATTCATTATGACGTTACTGATTCGCTCCGTTTTATCTTATTTATTATGACGTTACTGATTCGCTCCGTTTTATCTTATTCATTATGACGTTACTGATTCGCTCCGTTTTATCTTATTCATTATGACGTTACTGATTCGCTCCGTTTTATCTTATTCATTATGACGTAAGTGTTTCGCTCAGTTTTATCTTAGCCATTATGACGTTACTGATTCGCTCAGTGTGATCTTGTCTATATTGACGTTACTGATTTACTTAGATTTATCTTACCCATTATGATGTTACTAATTCGCTTTGTTTTATCTTACCTATTATGACCTTACTGATTCGCTCAGTTTAATCTTACCCAATTTAACGTTACTGATTCGCTTTATTTTATCTTACCTATTATGACATTACTGATTTACTCAGTTTTATCTTACCCATTATGACAATACTTATTCACTCAGTTTTATCTTATCCATTATGACATTATTGATTCACTCAGGTTTATCTTATCCATTATGACGTTACTGATTCGCTCAAATTTATCTTACCCATTTTGACGTTACTGATTCCCTTAATTTTATCTTACCCATTGTAAGGTTACCTATTCACTCAGTTTTTTTTTACCCATTATGACGTTACCGATTCACTCATATTTATCTTACCCATTATAACGTTACTAATTCACTCAGTTTTATTTTTTCCATTATGACATTACTAATTCACTCAGTTTTATCTTATCCATTATGACGTTACTGATTCGGTCAGTTTTTTCTTATTCATTATGACCTTAGTGATTCGCTTAGTTTTATCTTATCTTTTATGACATTACCGATTCGCTCAGTTTTATCTTATTTATTATGACGTTACTGATTCGCTCAGTTTTATCTTATCTATTATGACGTTACTGATTCGCTCAGTTTTATCTTATCTATTATGACGTTAGTGATTCGCTCAGTTTTATCTTATTTATTATGACGTTACTGATTCGCTCAGTTTTATCTTATTTACTATGACGTTACTGATTCGCTCAGTTTTATCTTATCTATTATGACGTTACTAATTCCCTCAGTTTTATCTTATTTATTATGACGTTACTGATTCGCTCAGTTTTATCTTATTTATTATGACGTTACTGATTCGCTCAGTTTTATCTTATTTATTATGACGTTACTAATTCGCTCAGTTTTATCTTATTTATTATGACGTTACTAATTCGCTCAGTTTTATCTTATCTATTATGACGTTACTAATTCCCTCAGTTTTATCTTATTTATTATGACGTTACTGATTCGCTCCCTTTCATCTTATCCATTATGACGTTACTGATTCGCTCCGTTTTATCTTATCTATTATGACATTACTGATTCGCTCCGTTTTATCTTATTCATTATGATGTTACTGATTCGCTCCGTTTTATCTTATCTATTATGACATTACTAATTCCCTCAGTTTTATCTTATTCATTATGACATTACTGATTCGCTCCGTTTTATCTTATTCATTATGACGTTACTGATTCGCTCCGTTTTATCTTATTCATTATGAAGTTACTGATTCGCTCCGTTTTATCTTATCTATTATGACATTACTGATTCGCTCCGTTTTATCTTATTCATTATGACGTTACTGATTCGCTCCGTTTTATCTTATCTATTATGACATTACTGATTCGCTCCGTTTTATCTTATCTATTATGACATTACTGATTCGCTCCGTTTTATCTTATTCATTATTACGTTACTGATTCGCTCAGTTTTATCTTATTCATTATGACGTTACTGATTCGCTCCGTTTTATCTTATGCATTATGACGTTACTGATTCGCTTAATTTTATCTTCTTCATTATGACGTTACTGATTCGCTCCGTTTTATCTTATCTATTATGACGTTACTGAATCGCTCAGTTTTATCTTATTCATTATGACGTTACTGATTCACTTAGTTTTATCTTATTCATTATGACGTTACTGATTCGCTCCGTTTTATCTTATGCATTATGACGTTACTGATTCGCTCCGTTTTATCTTATTCATTTTGACGTTACTGATTCGCTTAATTTTATCTAATTCATTATGACGTTACTGATTCGCTCCGTTTTATCTTATCTATTATGACGTTACTGATTCCCTCCGTTTTATCTTATTCATTATGACGTTACTGATTCACTTACTTTTATCTTATTCATTATGACGTTACTGATTCGCTCTGTTTTATCTTATTCATTATGACGTTACTGATTCGCTCCGTTTTATCTTATCTATTATGACATTGTTGATTCGCTCCGTTTTATCTTATTCATTATGACATTACTGATTCACTCAGTTTTATCTTATCTATTATGACGTTACTGATTCACTTAGTTTTATCTTATCTATTATGACGTTACTGATCCGCTCCGTTTTATCTTATCTATTATGACGTTACTGATTCCCTCCGTTTTATCTTATCTATTATGACGTTACTGATTCGCTCCGTTTTATCTTATGCATTATGACGTTACTGATTTGCTCAGTTTTATCTTATCTATTATGACGTTACTGATTCACTTAGTTTTATCTTATCCATTATGACGTTACTGCTTCGCTTCGTTTTATCTTATCTATTATGACGTTACTGATTCACTTAGTTTTATCTTATCCATTATGACGTTACTGATTCGCTCCGTTTTATCTTATCTATTATGACGTTACTTATTCCCTCCGTTTTATCGTATCTATTAAGACGTTACTGATTCGCTCCGTTTTATCTTATGCATTATGACGTTACTGATTCGCTCCGTTTTATCTTATGCATTATGACGTTACTGATTCGCTCCGTTTTATCTTATGCATTATGACGTTACTGATTCGCTCCGTTTTATCTTATGCATTATGACGTTACTGATTCAATCAGTTTTATCTTACCCATTATGACAATACTTATTCGCTCCGTTTTATCTTACCCATTATGACATTACTGATTTACTCAGTTTTATCTTACCCATTATGACGTTACTGATTCAAGCAGTTTTATCTTACCCATTATGACAATACTTATTCACTCAGTTTTATCTTATCCATTATGACATTATTGATTCACTCAGGTTTATCTTATCCATTATGACGTTACTGATTCGCTCAAATTTATCTTACCCATTTTGACGTTACTGATTCCCTTAATTTTATCTTACCCATTATAAGGTTACCTATTCACTCAGTTTTTTTTTACCCATTATGACGTTACCGATTCACTCATATTTATCTTACTCATTATAACGTTACTAATTCACTCAGTTTTATTTCTTCCATTATGACGTTACTAATTCACTCAGTTTTATCTTATCCATTATGACGTTACTGATTCGCTCAGTTTTATTTTATCTATTTTGACGTTACTGATTCGCTCAGTTTTATCTTATTCATTATGACGTTACTGATTGGCTCAGTTTTATCTTATTCATTATGACGTTACTGATTGGCTCAGTTTTATTTTATCTATTATGACGTTACTGATTCGCTCCGTTTTATCTTATTCATTATGACGTTACTGATTTGCTCAGTTTTATCTTATCCATTATGACGTTACTGATTCGCTGCCTTTTATCTTATCCATTATGACGTTACCGATTCGCTCAGTTTTATTTTATCTATTATGACGTTACTGATTCGCTCGGTTTTATCTTATTTATTATGACGTTACCGATTCGCTCAGTTTTATTTTATCTATTATGACGTTACTGATTCGCTCAGTTTTATCTTATCCATTATGACGTTACTGATTCGCTCAGTTTTATTTTATCTATTTTGACGTTACTGATTCGCTCAGTTTTATCTTATTCATTATGACGTTACTGATTCGCTCCGTTTTATCTTATTCATTATGACGTTACTGATTCGCTCCGTTTTATCTTATTCATTATGACGTTACTGATTCGCTCCGTTTTATCTTATCCATTATGACGTTACTGATTCGCTCCGTCGGTTTTATATTATCCATTATGACGTTACTGATTCACTTAGTTTTATATTATCCATTATGACGTTACTAATTCGCTCAGTTTCATCTTATTCGTTATGACGTTACTGATTCGCTCCGTTTTATATTATCCATTATGACCTTACTGATTCACTTAGTTTTATGTTATCCATTATGACGTTACTGATTCGCTCCGTTTTATCTTATTCATTATGACGGTACTGATTCGCTCAGTTTTATCTTATCCATTATGAGGTTACTGATTCGCTCCGTTTTATCTTATTCATTATGACGTTCCTGATTCGCTCAGTTTTATCTTATCCATTATGACGTTACTCATTCACTTAGTTTTATATTATCCATTATGACGTTAGTGATTTGCTCCGTTTTATCTGATCCATTATGACGTTACTGATTCACTTAGTTTTATATTATCCATTATGACCTTACTGATTCACTTAGTTTTATGTTATCCATTATGACGTTACTGATTCGCTCCGTTTTATCTTATTCATTATGACGGTACTGATTCGCTCAGTTTTATCTTATCCATTATGAGGTTACTGATTCGCTCCGTTTTATCTTATTCATTATGACGTTCCTGATTCGCTCAGTTTTATCTTATCCATTATGACGTTACTCATTCACTTAGTTTTATATTAACCATTATGACGTTAATGATTCGCTCCGTTTTATCTGATCCATTATGACGTTACTGATTCACTTAGTTTTATATTATCCATTATGACGTTACTAATTCGCTCAGTTTTATTTTATTCATTATGACGTTACTGAGTCGCTCCGTTTTATATTATCCATTATGACCTTACTGATTCACTTAGTTTTATATTATCCATTATGACGTTACTGATTCGCTCCGTTTTATCTTATTCATTATGACGTTACTGATTCGCTCAGTTTTACATTATCCATTATGACGTTACTGATTCGCTCCGTTTTATCTTATTCATTATGACGTTACTGATTCGCTCGGTTTTATCTTATCTATTATGACGTTACTGATTCGCTCAGTTTTATCTTATCCATTATGACGTTACTGATTCGCTCCGTTTTATCTTATCCATTATGACGTTACTGATTCGCTCCGTTTTATCTTACCCATTATGACGTTACTGATTCACTTAGTTTTATATTAACCATTATGACGTTACTGATTCGCTCAGTTTTATCTTATCTATTATGACGTTACTGATTCGCTCCGTTTTATCTTATCCATTATGACGTTACTGATTCGCTCCGTTTTATCTTACCCATTATGACGTTACTGATTCACTTAGTTTTATATTAACCATTATGACGTTACTGATTCGCTCAGTTTTATCTTATCTATTATGACGTTACTGATTCGCTCCGTTTTATCTTACCCATTATGACGTTACTGATTCACTTAGTTTTATATTATCCATTATGACGTTACTGATTCGCTCCGTTTTATCTTATCCATTATGACGTTACTGATACGCTCAGTTTTATTTTATTCATTATGACGTTACTGATTCGCTCCATTTTATCTTATACATTATGACGTTACTGATTCGCTCAGTTTTATCTTATTTATTATGACGTTACTGATTGGCTCAGTTTTATCTTATTCATTATGACGTTAGTGATTGGCGCAGTTTTATTTTATTCATTATGACGTTACTGATTCGCTCCGTTTTATCTTATTCATTATGACGTTACTGATTCGCTCAGTTTTATCTTATTCATTATGACGTTACTGATTCGCTCAGTTTTATTTTATTCATTATGACGTTACTGATTCGCTCCGTTTTATCTTATCCATTATGACGTTACTGATTCGCTCAGTTTTATCTTATTCTTTATGACGTTACTGATTGGCTAAGTTTTATCTTATTCATTAGGAGGTTAGTGATTGGCGCAGTTTTGTTTTATTCATTATGACGTTACTGATTCGCTCCGTTTTATCTTATTCATTATGACGTTACTGATTCGCTCAGTTTTATCTTATTCATTATGACGTTACTGATTCGCTCAGTTTTATTTTATCCATTATGACGTTACTAATTCGCCCCGTTTTATCTTATTCATTATGACGTTACTGATTCGCTCCGTTTTATCTTATGCATTATGACGTTACTGATTCGCTCCGTTTTATCTTATTCATTATGACGTTACTGACTGGCTCAGTTTTATTTTATCTATTATGACGTTACTGATTCGCTCCGTTTTATCTTATTCATTATGACGTTACTGATTCGCTCAGTTTTATCTTATTCATTATGACGTTACTGATTCGCTCCGTTTTATCTTATTTATTATGACGTGACTGATTCGCTCCGTTTTATCTTATTCATTATGACGTTACTGATTCGCTCCGTTTTATCTTATTCATTATGACGTTACTGATTCGCTCCGTTTTATCTTATTCATTATGACGTTACTGATTCGCTCAGTTTTATCTTATTCATTATGACGTTACTGATTCGCTCCGTTTTATCTTATTTATTATGACGTTACTGATTCGCTCCGTTTTATCTTATTCATTATGACGTTACTGATTCGCTCCGTTTTATCTTATTCATTATGACGTTACTGATTCGCTCAGTTTTATTTTATTCATTATGACGTTACTGATTCGCTCAGTTTTATTTTATCCATTATGACGTTACTAATTCGCCCCGTTTTATCTTATTCATTATGACGTTACTGATTCGCTCCGTTTTATCTTATGCATTATGACGTTACTGATTCGCTCCGTTTTATCTTATTCATTATGACGTTACTGACTGGCTCAGTTTTATTTTATCTATTATGACGTTACTGATTCGCTCCGTTTTATCTTATTCATTATGACGTTACTGATTCGCTCAGTTTTATCTTATTCATTATGACGTTACTGATTCGCTCCGTTTTATCTTATTTATTATGACGTGACTGATTCGCTCCGTTTTATCTTATTCATTATGACGTTACTGATTCGCTCCGTTTTATCTTATTCATTATGACGTTACTGATTCGCTCCGTTTTATCTTATTCATTATGACGTTACTGATTCGCTCAGTTTTATCTTATTCATTATGACGTTACTGATTCGCTCCGTTTTATCTTATTTATTATGACGTTACTGATTCGCTCCGTTTTATCTTATTCATTATGACGTTACTGATTCGCTCCGTTTTATCTTATTCATTATGACGTTACTGATTCGCTCCGTTTTATCTTATTCATTATGACGTAAGTGTTTCGCTCAGTTTTATCTTAGCCATTATGACGTTACTGATTCGCTCAGTGTGATCTTGTCTATATTGACGTTACTGATTTACTTAGATTTATCTTACCCATTATGA
Source organism: Pavona decussata (assembly GCF_977016875.1). NCBI lineage: Eukaryota > Metazoa > Cnidaria > Anthozoa > Scleractinia > Agariciidae > Pavona > Pavona decussata. The sequence continues at coordinate 651,820 of NW_028145648.1, forward strand.
TGTTACTAATTCGCTTTGTTTTATCTTACCTATTATGACGTTACTGATTCGCTCAGTTTAATCTTACCCAATTTAACGTTACTGATTCGCTTTATTTTATCTTACCTATTATGACGTTACTGATTCGCCCAGGTTTATCTTACCTACTATGACGTCACTAATTCGCTCAGTTTTATCTTATCCATTACGATGTTACTGATTGACTCAGTTTTATCTTACCCATTATGACATTACTGATTTACTCAGTTTTATCTTACTCATTATGACGTTACTGATTCGCTTAGTTTTATCTTATTTATTATGACGTTACTGATTCACTTAGTTTTATTTTACTCATTATGACGTTACTGATTCGCGGTGTTTTATCTTACAAATTTTGACGTTACTTATTTTGTTAGTTTTTTCTTATTTATTAGGACGTTACTGATTCACTGAATTTTATCTTACTAATGATGACGTTACTCATTTACTCAGTTTTATATCATCCATTGTGGTGTTACTGATTTACTCAGTTTTATCTTACCCATTATGACGTTACTGATTCACTCAGTTTTATCTTACCCATTATGACGTTACTGATTTACTCAGTTTTATCTTACCCATTTTGATGTTACTGATTCACTGAATTTTATCTTACCAATTATGACGTTACTCATTTACTCAGTTTGATATTATCCATTGTGGTGTTACTGATTTACTCAGTTTTATCTTACCCATTATGACGTTACTCATTTTCTCAGTTTTATATTATCCATTGTGATGTTACTGATTTACTCAGTTTTATCCTACCTATTTTGACGTTACTGATTCACTCAATTTTATCTTACCCATTAAGACGTTACTCATTTACTCAGTTTTATCTTACCCATTATGACGTTACTGATTCAATCAGTTTTATCTTAATCATTATGACGATACTGATTTACTCAGTTTTATCTTACCCATTATGACGTTACTGAGTCGCTCCGTTTTATCTTATCCATTATGACGTTACTGAGTCGCTCAGTTTTATCTTAATCATTATGACGATACTGATTTACTCAGTTTTATCTTACCCATTATGACGTTACTGATTCACTCAGTTTTATCTTATTTATTATGACGTTACTGATTCGCTTAATTAGATCCTATCCATAATGACGTTACTGATTCGCGCTGTTTTGTCTTACAAATTATGACGTTACTCCTTTGCTTAGGTTTATCTTTTTTATTATGACGTTACTGATTCGTCCAGTTTTATCATACCCATTATGACGTTACTGATTTGCTTAATTTTATCTTTTTTATTATGACGTTGCTAATTCGCTCAGTTTTATCTTACCCATTATGACGTTACTGATTCAGGCTGTGTTATCTTGAAAAGTGTGACGTTTCTCATTCGCTCAGTTTTTTCTTATTTATTATGACGTTACTGATTCGCTCAGTTTTATCTTACCTATTATGACATTACTGATTTACTCAGTTTTATATTATCGATTTTGACGTTACTTATTCACTTAGTTTTATTCTACCCGTTATGACGTTACTTATTCACCCAGTTTTATATTATCCATTAGAACGTTACTCATTCACTCAATTTTATCTTACCCATTATGACGTTACTGATTCACTCAGTTTTATCTTACCCATTATGACGTTACTGATTCACTCAGTTTTATCTTAGCCATTATGACGTTACTGATTTACCCAGTTTTATCTTACCCATTCTGACGTTACTGATTCACTGAAATTTATCTTACCCATTATGACGTTACTGATTTACTCAGTTTTATCTTAATCATTATGACGTTACTGATTCGCTCAATTTTATCTTACCCATTATGACATTTTCTGATTTACTAAGTTTTATATTACCCATTATGATGTTACTGATGTACTCAGTTTTATCTTACCCATTATGACGTTACTGATTCGCTCAATTTTATCTTACCCATTATGACGTTACTCATTTACTCAGTTTTATATTATCCATCATGATGTTACTGATTTACTCAGTTCTAATTTACCGTTTTGACGTTACTGATTCACTCAATTTTTTTTTACCCGTTATGACGTTACTCATTTTCTCAGTTTTATATTATCCATTGTGAGGTTACTGATTTACTCAGTTTTATCTTACCTATTTTGACGTTACTGATTCACTCAATTTTATCTTACCCATTAAGACGTTACTCATTTACTCTGTTTTGTCTTACCCATTATGACGTTACTGATTCAATCAGTTTTATCTTAATCATTATGACGATACTGATTTACTCAGTTTTATCTTACCCATTATGACGTTACTGATTCACTCAATTTTATCTTACCTGTCGCGTTCCCAGTACCGTAGACACGGGGTGTTGTGTACTGGAGTTCGCCAGGTCAACCACAGTGAAGTACACGGCAAGGGCAGCAAGACTAATGCGTTTATTAGGATCAGGCTGAGCCGTCTATTTACAACACTTGCGGTGAAAACTAAAAAGAATACAATTGTCTAAGTCTACAGAAACGGAAAAGCTACGAATTCAACGCCGTAAAAAACGTAAGGAAAGAATACATGGAATTTTACAAGCGTAACTTACGTCTGATCTTGACTCCGGGGCTGAGAACAAGTTACTCCACGTTCTCTTAGAGACTCCGTTAGAAATAGCTCCGTGAACTCCTTACAGTTTGAAAACTCCTCGCAACTGAGAAACGTGCTTACAGAAAAATGATCTTAATACATGTCTTTGACGTAAAGGAAATAATCATGAAAAAAGCTTTGTGCAGCTAGCCAAAAAACGGATATTCGGTAATCAATAAAACAAAGCTACAAACATAAAAGAACAAATAGTCCCTGAGTGTTTCTAAAGTGCATTGTTCTTGTCAGGAACGTGACACTCCTCGCCCAAGGATGATCAATCCTTGCTCCATTAAACTTTACTTCAGTGTTCAGTAGCTTGCATTCCATCGGCTTTTACAGGTACCAACAGAACAAGCTCCTTTATTGGGCGCAAGAACGTCTTCTTCTTGCCCTCTCTCCACAGTACGACTTGGGCCTTCCTTACTGCGCCATCCTCGCTCTTGATAGCTTCGGATATCAGTCCCAGAGGCCAGTTGTTTCGGTGGGCGCCGTCTTCTTTGACAAGGACTATATCACCAGCGTTGAGATTTCGCTTTGAACCATTCCACTTGCTTCTTCTTTGTAGTGTCTGCATATACTCCCGCCTCCAACGCAACCAGAACTGGTCTGCAAGGTATTGGACTCGTCTCCAACGACGCCGTGAGTATAGGTCTACAGGTAGGAATTCTCCAGGCGGGGGACTGAGAGGTCGTGTTTTCATAGTCAGAAGCATGGAAGGTGAGAGGGGTTCAGGCTCCTCCGTATCAGACAGGACGGTGGTTATGGGGCGTCCGTTAACGATCGCTGTTACTTCTGCCATTAGTGTTACTAGAAGCTCGTGCGTGAGTTGCGATCCCCCGAGCTCCAAGAACATGGCGTCCAACACGCGGCGTATGGTCCCTATCTGCCGCTCCCATGCACCGCCGAAATGCGAAGCGTATGGTGGGTTGAAACGCCATTCGCAACCTTGTTCTTTGACGTATCGCTCCAATCTGCGTTGGTCCATCTTCTTCATTGCTTCATCTAGTTCTGACTACTCTCCTATGAAATTGGTACCTCGATCGCACCTGAGTAGCGATGCGGGGCCTCGAAGCGCGAAGAAGCGTCTAAGCGCACAGATGAAGGAACTTGTGTCCATAGACTCTAAGACCTCAATGTGGACGGCCCTGCTGCTGAGACAGGTGAAGACTAGACCCCAACGCTTAGAACCGGTGGTTCCTCCTCTCGTCTTTCGAGTATGAATCAGCCAGGGTCCGAAAACGTCAAAGCCAACGTTAGTGAAGGGTGGGGTAGCCTCTACCCTGTCGGCCGGTAAATCAGCCATTCGCTGCTCTAGGCGAGGTCCACGTAGCTTCTTGCAAAGAACACATAGACTGAGCTCCTTTGCTACCTCGTGATTTCCATCCATGCCACTAACCAATAACCAGCTTGTCGGATAGCGCCATGTGTAATTTGTCGTCCTTGATGATGGACTTGACCGTGATAATGGCGTACTATTAGCTTTGAGACGTGGTAACCCTTAGGTAATAACACGGGATGTCTCTCCTTGTACTCCAGCCTTGCACGTCGCAAGCGGCCACCTACGCAAAGTATGCCATTGTCGTCAACGAACGGATCCAATCGATATAGGGCTGACTTCTTCATTTCACTTTTCTTCTCACTAATTCGCTCGCAGCGGCTTTCATCCCCACTGAGATGTTCACCACGATACAACTTGAGTTCCTCTCCGAAGGCTTCCTCCTGGACGGTCTGAATTATGACTGTCATGGCTTGCTGAAGCTCCTTTAATGTGGGGTTGCGCAGCCGCGGTGCAGTCTTTGTTGCCACTGGCTTCCGCTCCCTTGTTTATCGAGTCTTGAATTTTCTCCGTTTGAACTCCTTGACCAGAACAATAAGATTTGCAATTGCGCGCTGCAGCGAGGAAAGGCTTGAAAAACGTGAGAACCTGTTAGCTCCCAAACCATGGCGTTTGTTTGTCTGTGTGATGAAAGTCGAAACTTCTTTCCTAACTTCTGGGTCGTCTTCGCTTATTGGAATCTCCTCTTGTTCTCCGTTTGTTGCTGCTGTTTCGTCTTGTAAGAAGCGCGGTCCAGTGAACCAGTCTGAAACCGCGAGACTTTGTGCACTCAGACGACGTGTGGCGAGGTCTGCAGGGTTCTCGTTTGTATCCATGTACCTCCATTGGTTGGGACTGGAGACCTTGCGAATTAGCTGCACACGGTTTGCGACGTAAACGTAGAATCTCCGACTCTCGTTTTGAATGTAACCAAGGACAACTTTCGAATCCGTATAGAAGGTGATGCCATCGATCTCCATGTCAATTTCTTTGATAACCTTCGCTACGGCTTGCGCGGCCAGAACAGCAGCACACAGTTCTAGGCGGGGAATACTTGTTGTCTGTAAGGGGGCTACTTTGGACTGGCCTAACAGTAGCGCTGTGCAAACGTTTCCCTTGCTGTCAACTTGACGCAGATAAATGGCGGCTCCGATTGCGTTCTCGCTTGCGTCTGAGAACGCGTGAATTTCTCTCCGAACAACAGTACCAAAGTCCACTGGGCGATAGCAGCGGGGAACTGATACCTTCTCCAATTCGTTAAGTGAGGTTCGCCATCTTTGCCATTGAGTTAGAAGTGCGTCTGGTAGAGGGTCGTCCCATCCTAACGGTCTGTTTTCGGTCGTTTTCTTCCCCATGGCTACTAACTGTTGTAGCAGTAACCTCCCCTCCAACAGCACTGGTGCAGCAAGGCCTAGGGGGTCGTACACAGAGTTGACGATCGAGAGCACTCCTCTCCGTGTGAATGGCTTGTCGGGCGGAGAAACTTGGAAGGTAAAGTTATCTTTTTCAAGATCCCAGTAGACTCCGAGCGAGCGCTGTGCCGGCAAGCTGTCACGGTGCAAATCCAGGTCGCGCACTCCTTTCCCCCTGTCTTCTGTTGGGAAGGCCTCCATTACTTCAACTGAGTTTGACACGATCTTGTGAAGTCGTAAGTTTGCTGTAGCTAGCATCGCTTGAGTCGTTTTGATGAGTGCGACGGCCTGTTCACCTGTGGGTAGCGAGGCTAGGCCGTCGTCTACATAGAAGTTACGGCGGACGAACTGAGCGGCTTCTTTACCAAATTTCTCCCCGCCGTCAGATGCCGTTCTTCTAAGGCCGAACGTGGCTACGGCTGGGCTGGGACCGTTACCAAAAAGGTGCACGTTCATGCGATACTCCGTTATAGGCTTCCCAGGAGTGTTGTCTTCGAACCAGAGAAAGCGTAAGAAGTTTCTGTGGCTGGGGTCCACGTGGAAGGAGCGGAACATCTGTTCGATGTCGCACATTACGGCCGTTGTTTCCTTTCTGAAGCGAATAAGGACTCCCAAAAGACTGTTCATCAAGTCCGGGCCGGGAAGAAGCTCCTTATTGAGTGATACACCTCCAAATTCGGCAGATGAGTCGAATACCACTCGTATTTGAGTCGGCTTCTTGGGGTGGTAAACACCGAAGTGCGGTAAATACCATACTCGGCCAGACTGGGAGTTGGCTGGTTGGGCTGGGGATGCGTGACCCTTGTCTAAGATCTTCTGCATGAACTCCAGGTAGTCTTTCTCCATTTGTGGTTTCTTTCTTAGCGTCCTGATAAGACCATTTAAGCGGTTGACTGCCTGACTTCGGTTGTTGGGTATCTTGGTATCTTTATGACGAAAGGGAAGCGGCATCTCCCAGTTACCGCTGTCGTTCTTGTTTATACCGGTCTCCATTATTTCGATGAACTTTCGATCTTCGCAGGAAAGGCTGACGTCGTTATCTTCTCGTGTGGTGCGGAAGATATCGTTCTCCGGATCCCCTCTTCGTTCTGGCAAGCTCTCCTTGATTCTAAACTGGTTGGGGCACGGTATCAACTCGTAATGCTCTGGCTCCATGTGTTTCTTCCAAGGCTCTCCGTTGTTGGCCGAGAGGAGACTGGTGCGGCAAGCGAGCACGTGTGCTCGGCCTCCGACGATGTCTAGGCACATCTGTCCGATTATCGTCCAACCGAGCGAAAGCTTTTGTGCCCAGGGGGCTCCTTTGGGTCCGTTTTTGAACTCCCGAACCTTGAGCAGCTCTGGGGCGTCTCTCCCGAGGAGCAGATGGATGTCTGCGTTTGGATCCAGGGGTAGGATTTCGCCTGCAATCTCGTGAAGGTGAGGGAATCTCCTCGCCATCTCCGGTGTAGGAATTTCGCGCTTATCGTGAGGGATGCTGTCACACTCGATCAGGGTGGGTAGATCTGACGTTACTCCATTAAGGGCTTGTATGGTTACACCTGCGACTCGCCGTCCGTATTTGATTTCCTTCTCGCCGCTGCATGTGGTGAGAAGGTACTTTTCCTCCGGACCGACCGCTCCTAGCTCATCGGCGAGTTCGCTGCTGATCAAGGACGAGTTACTTTGTTCGTCAACGATAGCGTAAATTCGGTGGAGAGTATTTGGTTTCTCTTTGTTCTTCACGTCGACCAATAGCAATTTGCTGCATGATACGCCACCCTCGATAGGTTTACAAGCGAGTGTACACTTGGTGTCAACGATTTCCGTGCTTGCGGCAAATCTCCTCGGCCTTTCCTTGTGAAGAAGCGCGATGTGGCGATCGTCTTTGCATATGCTGCACTGTATTTTCTTACTACAGTCGCTGGCCCTGTGACCTTCGGATAGGCAGCGATAGCAAAGTCCGGCCTTAAGGATCCAGTCAGTTTTCTCTTCCAGGGGCTTAGCACCGAAAGCCTTACACTCTTCTAAGTTATGACCACCTCGTTCGTGAAAGGAACATCGTTTTGTCTCCTCGATTTTGGGTGGGGCTGACTCCAGTTTGACACTACCTGGCCCTGTGTTCGTTTTAAGTGTTCTCTTACTCTGAACTCTGCGATTGGGTGAGGTTGATGAGCCATTAGGAGTGTGCGTGGCGCCTGCGAGAATGTTTGGATTGTTTTTAATCCTTGAATGCCTTAGGACTACTTGGGAAAAGACACGAAAGCCGGGGTACTTATCTCCATTTTTCTCCGAGTACCTAGCGATTTCTTTCTCCCATTTTCCGCGTAAAGAAAGAGGCAACTTCTCAGCAATCGGTTGTATGGTATTTGGAAAGTTAAGGCACGCGAGACCTGGTAAGAAGGTCAATTGACTGTCCACATCGGTGCAAAGATCGGCAAATTCTTGTAACTTAGCATTTTCGTTTTCGCTGAAAGCGGCGGTTTTGTTCAAACGCTCCAACAATTCTTTAGTTATTACGGCCGCGCTGCCGAAACGCCTCTCCAACTCCCCCCATAGGTCGTTCAATAGCGTGCCGGGGTCATGCTGTTTTCGCTTCCGGTAATTGTCAACCAGTTTTTGAGCCTCTCCGCTGGTGAAACTACGCAAATAATTTATTTCCTGAACGGGGTAAACGTTAACATCGCTGATCATTGCTTTGAAGGCCGCTTTCCACGGATGGAAAAGCGTGGGATCTCCGCTGAAGGTGTCTGGATGACATTTCGGAAGATTTTGTCTCGCCAATCCCGAAACTATTTGTTGATTTGCAGATGTCAACGATTCAATTAGCTGACTCCCGGTTATGTTAATTGGTGTTGATGCGATAAATGACTGCGGAAGCACGGGCCGCGAATTTTCGCCATTGTCTTCCCGCTGGTTTGGGGTCGAGCGCAATTTCGTGCGTGGGGTTCCGGAAATTCCCTTGAGAGGTGTGTTCTCTTGTCTCTCGGGGCCTCTCGCCAGAAGAGTGCTTTGTTCTGTTGAGTTGCGTTTAGGCGGAGGAATTTCCGGCGGTGAGAAAGAATGAACCCACGTGGATGTTCTTTCGTCGCTTTTAGCCTTTGGAATCCCCTCGATTTCTAATTTCGCGTTTTCTTCATTTTCCTCCTCATTTATAGCTTGCTCGATCGCTTTGAGTTTCGCATGTGCTATTGCGACTTTTTTCTCCGCGGCGATAATTGCTAGCTCCTTTGCGTGTTCCGCCTGTTCTTGTTGACGTGTGCGCTCAATTTCTGTTTCGCGTTGTTTGCGCTCGTGCTCTTTTTCGGCAACCATTTTCTCATAGTCCGCGCTTTCCCGTGCCGCTGCCGCTTCGGCGAGCGCTTTCATTCTGGCGCTCCTCGCTCTGGACGAGCCTGCAGAGGATTTGCTACGGTGCGAGTGACGAGAGAAACGCGAGCTTGTCTCCAACAATTTGTCGGATTGTCTACTTTTTAGTTCTTGTATTAACTTTATTGCTCGTTCGAGAGTTAGGCTCTCTTCCACAAGACGAACTTCTACGTCCCCAAAGTAATTGTATTTATCTTGCGCGTAAAGGCTTCTTATTTCTTGCAATTTTATGTTTAATTCCTCAGAGAATCCCTCGAGGTCACGCAAGACTTCGTCCAGATCCGTTCCTTCGTTTATGTCCTCAGTGGATCGTATGACGACTTTGAGCATCTTGTGCACGACATTTGCTTCCCGATGTTTCTGATCGATTTCATTTTCTAACGCTTTTCTAGACAATGTTCTAACTCTTCTATCGGGATCTCGACCGACTACTTCTTGATGTGACGAGACTTCTCCTTTGTTTGGCGTATCGGCTTCCTGGCCACTCATTTTCGGCGCTGATTACTCAGTTACCGCTTACCTCAATCTGTCCTTTATCAGACTTTTCACTGTCGCGTTCCCAGTACCGCAGACACGGGGTGTTGTGTACTGGAGTTCGCCAGGTCAACCACAGTGAAGTACACGGCAAGGGCAGCAAGACTAATGCGTTTATTAGGATCAGGCTGAGCCGTCTATTTACAACACTTGCGGTGAAAACTGAAAAGAATACAATTGTCTAAGTCTAAAGAAACGGAAAAGCTACGAATTCAACGCCGTAAAAAACGAAAGGAAAGAATACATGGAATTTTACAAGCGTAACTTACGTCTGATCTTGACTCCGGGGCTGAGAACAAGTTACTCCACGTTCTCTTAGAGACTCCGTTAGAAATAGCTCCGTGAACTCCTTACAGTTTAAAAACTCCTCGCAACTGAGAAACGTGCTTACAGAAAAATGATCTTAATACATGTCTTTGACGTAAAGGAAATAATCATGAAAAAAGCTTTGTGCAGCTAGCCAAAAAACGGATATTCGGTAATCAATAAAACAAAGCTACAAACATAAAAGAACAAATAATCCCTGAGTGTTTCTAAAGTGCATTGTTCTTGTCAGGAACGTGACATTACCCATTATGACGTTACTGATTCACTCAGTTTTATCTTACCCATTTTGACGTTACTTATTTACTCAGTTTTATATTATCCATTATGACGATACTGATTTACTCAGTTTTATCTTACCCATTATGACGTTACTGATTCACTCAATTTTATCTTACCCATTATGAAGTTACTCATTTACTCAGTTTTATATTATACATTGTGATGTTACTGATTTACTCAGTTTTATCTTACCCATTATCACGTTACTCATTTACTCAGTTTTATCTTACCCATTATGACGTTGCTGATTCGCTCAATTTTATCGTACCCATTATGACGTTACTCATTTACTCAGTTTTATATTATCCATTATGATATTACCGATTTACTCAGTTTTATCTTACCTATTTTTACGTTACTGATTCACTTAATTTTATCTTACCCATTATGACGTTACACATTTACTCAGTTTTATCTTACCCATTATGACGTTACTGATTCAATCAATTTTATCTTACCCATTAAGACGTTACTCATTTACTCAGTTTTATCTTACCCATTATGACGTTACTTATTCAATCAGTTTTATCTTATTTATTATGACGTTACTGATTCACTCAATTTTATCTTACCCATTATGAAGTTACTCATTTACTCAGTTTTATATTATCCATTGTGATGTTACTGATTTACTCAGTTTTATCTTACCCATTATCACGTTACTCATTTACTCAGTTTTATCTTACCCATTATGACGTTGCTGATTCGCTCAATTTTATCGTACCCATTATGACGTTACTCATTTACTCAGTTTTATATTATCCATTATGATATTACTGATTTACTCAGTTTTATCTTACCTATTTTTACGTTACTGATTCACTTAATTTTATCTTACCCATTATGACGTTACACATTTACTCAGTTTTATCTTACCCATTATGACGTTACTGATTCAATCAATTTTATCTTACCCATTAAGACGTTACTCATTTACTCAGTTTTATCTTACCCATTATGACGTTACTTATTCAATCAGTTTTATCTTATTTATTATGACGTTACTGATTCACTCAATTTTATCTTACCCATTATGACGTTACTCATTTACTCAGTTTTATATTATCCATTATGATGTTACTGATTTACTCCGTTTTATCTTACCCATTATGACGTTACTCATTTACTCAGTTTTACCTTACCTATTATGACGTTACTGATTCAATCAGTTTTATCTTATCCATTATGACGTTACCGATTCGCTAAGTTTTATCTTATCTATTATGACATTACTGATTCGCTCAGTTTTATCTTATGTATTATGACGTTACTGGTTCGCTCAGTTTTATCTTATCTATTACGACATTACTGATTCACTCAATTTTATCTTACCCATTATGACGTTACTCATTTACTCAGTTTTACCTTACCTATTATGACGTTACTGATTCAATCAGTTTTATCTTACCCATTATGACGTTACTGATTCGCTCAGTGTGATCTTGTCTATATTGACATTACTGATTCACTCAGTTTTATCTTACCCATTATGATGTTACTGATTCCCTCAGTTTTATCATATCCATTATAACGTTGCTGATTCCCTCAGTTTTATATTATCGATTGTAACGTTACTGATTCACTCAATTTTATCTTACCCATTATGACGTTACTGATTCACTCAGTTTTATCTTACCCATTATGACGTTACTGATTCACTCAGTTTTATCTTACCCATTATGACGTTACTGATTTACTCAGTTTTATCTTACCCATTTTGACGTTACTGATTCACTGAATTTTATCTTACCAATTATGACGTTACTCATTTACTCAGTTTTATATTATCCATTATAACGTTACTGATTCACTCAATTTTATCTTACCCATTATGACGTTACTGATTCACTCAGTTTTATCTTACCCATTATAACGTTACTGATTCACTCAGCTTTATCTTAGCCATTATGACGTTACTGATTTACTCAGTTTTATCTTACCCATTTTGACGTTACTGATTCACTGAATTTTATCTTACCAATTATGACCTTACTCATTTACTCAGTTTTATATTATCCATTGTGGTGTTACTGATTTACTCAGTTTTATCTTACCCATTATGACGTTACTCATTTACTCAGTTTTATATTATCCATCATGATGTTACTGATTTACTCAGTTCTATCTTACCGTTTTGACGTTACTGATTCACTCAATTTTATCTTACCCATTATGACGTTACTGATTCGCGCTGTTTTATCTTACAAATTATGACGCTACTCCTTTGCTTAGACTTATCTTTTTTATTATGACGTTACTGATTCGCCCAGTTTTATCATACCCATTATGACGTTACTAATTTGCTTAATTTTATCTTTTTTATTATGTCGTTGCTAATTCGCTCAGTTTTATCTTACCAATTATGAAGTTACTCATTCGCTCAATTTTATCTTACCCATTATGAGGTTACTGATTTACTAAGTTTTATATTACCCATTATGATGTTACTGATGTACTCAGTTTTATCTTACCCATTATGACGTTACTGATTCGCTCAATTTTATCTTACCCATTATGACGTTACTCATTTACTCAGTTTTATATTATCAATCATGATGTTACTGATTAACTCAGTTCTATCTTACCGTTTTGACGTTACTGATTCACTCAATTTTATCTTACCCATTATAACGGTACTGATTCACTCAGTTTTATATTACCCATTATGACGTTAAAGATTTGCTCATTTTTATCTTACCGATTATGACGTTACCGATCTACTCAGTTTTATTTTATCCATAATGACGTTACTGATTCGCTTAGTTTTATCTTACAAATTATGACGTTACTAATTTACTTAGTTTGATCTTACGCATTATGACGTTACTGATTTACTCAGTTTTATCTTACCCATTATGATGTTACTGATTCACTCAGTTTTATCTTACCCATTATGACGTTACTGATTCACTCAGTTTTATCTTACCTATTATGACGTTACTGATTCGCTCAGTTTTATCTTATTTATTATGACGTTACTGATTCGCTTCATTTTATCCTATACATTATGACGTTACTGATTCGCGCTGTTTTATCTTACAAATTATGACGCTACTCCTTTGCTTAGACTTATCTTTTTTATTATGACGTTACTGATTCGCCCAGTTTTATCATACCCATTATGACGTTACTAATTTGCTTAATTTTATCTTTTTTATTATGTCGTTGCTAATTCGCTCAGTTTTATCTTACCAATTATGAAGTTACACATTCGCTCAATTTTATCTTACTCATTATGACGTTACTGATTTACTAAGTTTTATATTACCCATTATGATGTTACTGATGTACTCAGTTTTATCTTACCCATTATGACGTTACTGATTCGCTCAATTTTATCTTACCCATTATGACGTTACTCATTTACTCAGTTTTATATTATCCATCATGATGTTACTGATTTACTCAGTTCTATCTTACCGTTTTGACGTTACTGATTCACTCAATTTTATCTTACCCATTATGACGGTACTGATTCACTCAGTTTTATATTACCCATTATGACGTTAAAGATTTGCTCATTTTTATCTTACCGATTATGACGTTACCGATCTACTCAGTTTTATTTTATCCATAATGACGTTACTGATTCGCTTAGTTTTATCTTACAAATTATGACCTTACTAATTTACTTAGTTTGATCTTACCCATTATGACGTTACTGATTTACTCAGTTTTATCTTACCCATTATGATGTTACTGATTCACTCAGTTTTATCTTACCCATTATGACGTTACTGATTCACTCAGTTTTATCTTACCTATTATGACGTTACTGATTCGCTCAGTTTTATCTTATTTATTATGACGTTACTGATTCGTTTAATTTTATCCTATACATTATGACGTTACTGATTCGCGCTGTTTTATCTTACAAATTATGACGCTACTCCTTTGCTTAGACTTATCTTTTTTATTATGACGTTACTGATTCGCCCAGTTTTTTCATACCCATTATGACGTTACTAATTTGCTTAATTTTATCTTTTTTATTATCTCGTTGCTAATTCGCTCAGTTTTATCTTACCAATTATGAAGTTACTCATTCGCTCAATTTTATCTTACCCATTATGACGTTACTGATTTACTAAGTTTTATATTACCCAATATGATGTTACTGATGTACTCAGTTTTATCTTACCCATTATGACGTTACTGATTCGCTCAATTTTATCTTACCCATTATGACGTTACTCATTTACTCAGTTTTATATTATCCATCATGATGTTACTGATTTACTCAGTTCTATCTTACCGTTTTGACGTTACTGATTCACTCAATTTTATCTTACCCATTATGACGGTACTGATTCACTCAGTTTTATATTACCCATTATGACGTTAAAGATTTGCTCATTTTTATCTTACCGATTATGACGTTACCGATCTACTCAGTTTTATTTTATCCATAATGACGTTACTGATTCGCTTAGTTTTATCTTACAAATTATGACCTTACTAATTTACTTAGTTTGATCTTACCCATTATGACGTTACTGATTTACTCAGTTTTATCTTACCCATTATGATGTTACTGATTCACTCAGTTTTATCTTACCCATTATGACGTTACTGATTCACTCAGTTTTATCTTACCCATCGAGACGTTACTGACTCTCTCAGTTTTATCTTACCCATTATGATCTTACTGATTTATTTAGTTTTATGTTATCCATTATGACGTTACTGATTTGCTTATTTTTTCTTACCAATTATGACGTTATTGATTCTTGCAGTTTTATCTTATCGATTATGACGTTACTGATTAACTCAGTTTTAACTTAGCCATTATGACGTTACTGATTTGCTCAATTTTATCTTACCCATTATGACGTTACTGATTCACTTAGTTTTATCTTACCGTTTATGACGTTACTGATTTACTCAGTTTTATCTTATCGATTATGACATTATTGATTCTCTCAGTTTTATTTATCTATTATGACGTTACTGATTTGCTCAGTTTTATCTTACCATTATAACGTTACTGATTTACTCAGTTTTATATTATCCATTATAAAGTTATTAATTCATTCAGTTTTATCTTAGCCACTGTGACGTTACTGATTAACTCAGTTTTATCTTACCCATTATGACTTTGCAGATTCACTCAGTTTTATCTTACCCATTATGACGTTACTGATTCACTCAGTTTTATCTTACCCATTTTGACGTGATTGATTCACTCAGTTTTATCTTACCCATTAAAACGTTACTGATTTACTCAGTTTTCTCTTACCCATTAAAACGTTACTGATTTACTCAGTTTTATCTTACCCATTAAAACGTTACTGATTTACTCAGTTTTATCTTACCCATTTTGACGTTATTGATTCACTTAGTTTTATCTTACCCATTTTGACGTTACTGATTTACTCAGTTTTATATTATCCATTGTGATGTTACTGATTTACACAGTTTTATCTTACCCATTAAAACGTTACTGATTTACTCAGTTTTATCTTACCCATTTTGACGTTACTGATTTACTCAGTTTTATCTTACCCATTTTCACGTTACTGATTTACACAATTTTATCTTACCCATTAAAACGTTACTGATTTACTCAGTTTTATCTTACCCATTTTGACGTTATTGATTCACTCAGTTTTATCTTACCCATTTTGACGTTACTGATTTACTCTGTTTTATCTTACCCATTAAAACGTTACTGATTTACTCAGTTTTATCTTACCCATTAAAACGTTACTGATTTACTCAGTTTTATCTTACCCATTTTGACGTTATTGATTCACTCAGTTTTATCTTACCCATTTTGACGTTACTGATTTACTCAGTTTTATCTTACCCATTAAAACGTTACTGATTTACTCAGTTTTATCTTACCCATTTTGACGTTATTGATTCACTCAGTTTTATCTTACCCATTTTGACGTTACTGATTTACTCTGTTTTATCTTACCCCTTAAAACGTTACTGATTTACTCAGTTTGATCTTACCCATTTTGACGTTATTGATTCACTCAGTTTTATCTTACCCATTTTGACGTTACTGATTTACTCAGTTTGATCTTACCCATTATGACGTTATTGATTCACTCAGTTTTATCTTACCCATTATGAAGTTACTGATTTACTCAGTTTGATCTTACCCATTATGACGTTATTGATTCACTCAGTTTTATCTTACCCATTTTGACGTTACTGATTTACTCAGTTTTATCTTACCCATTTTGACGTTATTGATTCACTCAGTTTTATCTTACCCATTATGACGTTACTCATTTACTCAGTTTTATATTATCCATCATGATGTTACTGATTTACTCAGTTCTATCTTACCGTTTTGACGTTACTGATTCACTCAATTTTATCTTACCCATTATGACGGTACTGATTCACTCAGTTTTATATTACCCATTATGACGTTAAAGATTTGCTCATTTTTATCTTACCGATTATGACGTTACCGATCTACTCAGTTTTATTTTATCCATAATGACGTTACTGATTCGCTTAGTTTTATCTTACAAATTATGACCTTACTAATTTACTTAGTTTGATCTTACCCATTATGACGTTACTGATTTACTCAGTTTTATCTTACCCATTATGATGTTACTGATTCACTCAGTTTTATCTTACCCATTATGACGTTACTGATTCACTCAGTTTTATCTTACCCATCGAGACGTTACTGACTCTCTCAGTTTTATCTTACCCATTATGATCTTACTGATTTATTTAGTTTTATGTTATCCATTATGACGTTACTGATTTGCTTATTTTTTCTTACCAATTATGACGTTATTGATTCTTGCAGTTTTATCTTATCGATTATGACGTTACTGATTAACTCAGTTTTAACTTAGCCATTATGACGTTACTGATTTGCTCAATTTTATCTTACCCATTATGACGTTACTGATTCACTTAGTTTTATCTTACCGTTTATGACGTTACTGATTTACTCAGTTTTATCTTATCGATTATGACATTATTGATTCTCTCAGTTTTATTTATCTATTATGACGTTACTGATTTGCTCAGTTTTATCTTACCATTATAACGTTACTGATTTACTCAGTTTTATATTATCCATTATAAAGTTATTAATTCATTCAGTTTTATCTTAGCCACTGTGACGTTACTGATTAACTCAGTTTTATCTTACCCATTATGACTTTGCAGATTCACTCAGTTTTATCTTACCCATTATGACGTTACTGATTCACTCAGTTTTATCTTACCCATTTTGACGTGATTGATTCACTCAGTTTTATCTTACCCATTAAAACGTTACTGATTTACTCAGTTTTCTCTTACCCATTAAAACGTTACTGATTTACTCAGTTTTATCTTACCCATTAAAACGTTACTGATTTACTCAGTTTTATCTTACCCATTTTGACGTTATTGATTCACTTAGTTTTATCTTACCCATTTTGACGTTACTGATTTACTCAGTTTTATATTATCCATTGTGATGTTACTGATTTACACAGTTTTATCTTACCCATTAAAACGTTACTGATTTACTCAGTTTTATCTTACCCATTTTGACGTTACTGATTTACTCAGTTTTATCTTACCCATTTTCACGTTACTGATTTACACAATTTTATCTTACCCATTAAAACGTTACTGATTTACTCAGTTTTATCTTACCCATTTTGACGTTATTGATTCACTCAGTTTTATCTTACCCATTTTGACGTTACTGATTTACTCTGTTTTATCTTACCCATTAAAACGTTACTGATTTACTCAGTTTTATCTTACCCATTAAAACGTTACTGATTTACTCAGTTTTATCTTACCCATTTTGACGTTATTGATTCACTCAGTTTTATCTTACCCATTTTGACGTTACTGATTTACTCAGTTTTATCTTACCCATTAAAACGTTACTGATTTACTCAGTTTTATCTTACCCATTTTGACGTTATTGATTCACTCAGTTTTATCTTACCCATTTTGACGTTACTGATTTACTCTGTTTTATCTTACCCCTTAAAACGTTACTGATTTACTCAGTTTGATCTTACCCATTTTGACGTTATTGATTCACTCAGTTTTATCTTACCCATTTTGACGTTACTGATTTACTCAGTTTGATCTTACCCATTATGACGTTATTGATTCACTCAGTTTTATCTTACCCATTATGAAGTTACTGATTTACTCAGTTTGATCTTACCCATTATGACGTTATTGATTCACTCAGTTTTATCTTACCCATTTTGACGTTACTGATTTACTCAGTTTTATCTTACCCATTTTGACGTTATTGATTCACTCAGTTTTATCTTACCCATTATGACGTTACTGATTTACTCAGTTTGATCTTACCCATTATGACGTTATTGATTCACTCAGTTTTATCTTACCCATTTTGACGTTACTGATTTACTCAGTTTTATCTTACCCATTTTGACGTTATTGATTCACTCAGTTTTATCTTACCCATTATGACGTTACTGATTTACTCAGTTTTATCTTACCCATTTTGACGTTATTGATTCACTCAGTTTTATCTTACCCATTATGACGTTACTGATTTACTCAGTTTGATCTTACCCATTATGACGTTACTGATTCACTCAGTTTTATCTTACCCATTTTGACGTTACTGATTTACTCAGTTTTATCTTACCCATTAACACGTTACTGATTTACTCAGTTTTATCTTACCCATTATGACGTTATTGATTCACTCAGTTTTATCTTACCCATTTTGACGTTACTGATTTACTCAGTTTGATCTTACCCATTATGACGTTATTGATTCGCTCAGTTTTATCTTACCCATTTTGACGTTACTGATTTACTCTGTTTTATCTTACCCATTAAAACGTTACTGATTTACTCAGTTTTATCTTACCCATTATGACGTTACTGATTTACTCAGTTTGATCTTACGCATTTTGACGTTACTGATTTACTCAGTTTTATCTTACCCATTAACACGTTACTGATTTACTCAGTTTTATCTTACCCATTTTGACGTTATTGATTCACTCAGTTTTATCTTACCCATTTTGACGTTACTCATTTACTCAGTTTTATCTTATCCATTTTGACGTTACTGATTTACTCAGTTTGATCTTACCCATTTTGACGTTACTGATTTACTCTGTTTTATCTTACCCATTAAAACGTTTCTGATTTACTCAGTTTTATCTTACCCATTTTGACGTTAGCGATTTACTCAGTTTTATCTTATCTATCATGACGTTATTGATTCTCTTCAGTTTTACCTTATCCATTATGACGTTATCTATTCACTAAGTTTTATCTTACTCATTATCACGTTACTGATTCGCTCAGTTTGATCTTACCCATTATGACGTTACTGATTCACTTAGTTTTATTCTACCCATTATGACGTTATTGATTCTTGCAGTTTTACCTTATCCATTATGACGTTACTGATTTGCTCAGTTTTATTTTACCCATTATTACGTTACTGATTCACTCAGTTTGATCTTAGCCATTATGACGTTACTGATTTGCTTAGTTTTATCTTACCCATTATGACGTTATTGATTCTTGTAGTTTTACCTTATCGATTATGACGATACTGATTTGCTCAGTTTTATTTTACCCATTATGACGTTACTGATTCACCCAGTTTTATTTTACCCATTATTACGTTACTGATTCGAGCTGGTTTTCTTACCCATTATGACGTTACTGATTTAATCAGTTTTATCTTACCCATTATGACATCACTGATTTACTGAGTTTTATCTTATCCATTATGACGTTACTGATTCGCTCAGTTTTATGTTATCCATTATGATGTTACTGATTCGCTCAGTTTTATCTTACCCATTATGACTTTATTGAATCTTGCAGTTTTATCTTATCCATTATGACGTTACTCATTAACTCAATTTTATCTTACCCATTATGACGTTACTGATTCGCGCTGTTTTATCTTCTCCATTTTGACGTTACTGATTTGCTCAGTTTTATATTCTCCATTTTGACGTTACTGATTCGCGCTGTTTTATCTTACCCATTATGACGTTACTGATTTACTCAGTTTTATCTTATCCATTATGACCTTTCTGATTTGCTCAGTTTTATCTTATCCATTATGACGTTACTGATTCGCGCTGTTTTATCTTACCCATTATGACGTTACTGATTTGCTCAGTTTTATCTTCTCCATTTTGACGTTACTGATTCGCTTAGTTTTATCTTATCCATTATGAGGTTACGAGTTCGCGCTGTTTTATCTTATTCATTATGACGTCACTGATTCGCTCTTTTTTATTTTATCCATTATGACGTTACTAATTTGCGCTCTTTTATTTTATCGATTGTGACGTTACTGATTCTCTCAGTTTTAACTTGTCCATTATGACGTTACTGATTCGCTAAGTTTTAATTTATCCATTATGACGTTACTGATTGACTCAGTTTTATCTTATCCTTTATGATATTACTGATTTGCGAAGTTTTATCTTATCTATTATGACGTTATTGATTCGCTCAGTTTTATCTTACCCAATATGACGTTACTAATTCGCTTAGTTGTCTTTTATTCTTTATGACGTTACTGATTTGCACAGTTTTTTCTTATTTGTTATGACGTTACTGATTTGCACAGTTTTGTCTTATTCTTTATGACGTTACTGATTCGCGCAGTTTTGTGTAATGTTTCTTGACGTTACTGATTCGCGAAGTTTTGTTTAATCTTTTTTGAAGTTACTGATTCTCTTAGTTTTCTTTTATTCTTTATGACGTTACTGATTTGCACAGTTTTGTGTTATTCTTTATGACGTTTCTGATTCGTGCAGTGTTGTCTAATTTTTTTTGACGATACTGATTCGCACAGTTTTGTCTTATCTTTTATGACGTTACCGTATTCGTACAGTTTTTTTTATCTTTTATGACGTTACTGATTAGCCCAGTGTTGTCTGATCTTTCATGACGTTACCGATTTGTTCAGTTTTGTCTCATCTTTTATGACGTTACTGATTCGAGCAGTTTTGTCTTATCTTTTATGACGTTACTGATTCGAGCGGTTTTGTCTTATCTTTTATGACGTTACTGATTAGCCCAGTTTTGTCTGATCTTTCATGACGTTACTGATTTGTACCGTTTTCTCTTATCCTTTACGAAGTTACTGATTCCCACAGTTTTTTTTTATCTTTTATGACGTTACTGATTAGCCCAGTTTTGTCTTATCTTTTATGACGTTACTGATTCGGGCAGTTTTATCTCATTTATTATGACGCTACCGATTCGATCAGTGTGATCTTGTCTATTGTGACATTTCTGATTTACTTAGATTTATCTTACCCATTATGATGTTACTAATTCGCTTTGTTTTATCTTCCCTATTATGACCTTACTGATTCGCCCAGTTTTATATTACGCAATTTAACGTTACTGATTCGCTTTGTTTTATTTTACCTATTATGACGTTACTGATTCGCTCAGGTTTATCTTACCTACTATGACGTTACTGATTCGCTTTCTTTTATCTTACCTATGATGACGTCACTAATTCGCTCAGTTTCATCTTACCCATTATGACGTTACTGATTTACTCAGTTTTATCTTACCCTTTATGACGTTACTGATTCGCTCAGTTTTATCCTATCCATTATGACGTTACTGATTCGCTCAGTTTTATATTATCCATTATGACGTTACTAATTCACTTAGTTTTATCTTACCCATTTTGACGTTACTGATTTACTCTGTTTTATCTTACCCCTTAAAACGTTACTGATTTACTCAGTTTGATCTTACCCATTTTGACGTTATTGATTCACTCAGTTTTATCTTACCCATTTTGACGTTACTGATTTACTCAGTTTGATCTTACCCATTATGACGTTATTGATTCACTCAGTTTTATCTTACCCATTATGAAGTTACTGATTTACTCAGTTTGATCTTACCCATTATGACGTTATTGATTCACTCAGTTTTATCTTACCCATTTTGACGTTACTGATTTACTCAGTTTTATCTTACCCATTTTGACGTTATTGATTCACTCAGTTTTATCTTACCCATTATGACGTTACTGATTTACTCAGTTTGATCTTACCCATTATGACGTTATTGATTCACTCAGTTTTATCTTACCCATTTTGACGTTACTGATTTACTCAGTTTTATCTTACCCATTTTGACGTTATTGATTCACTCAGTTTTATCTTACCCATTATGACGTTACTGATTTACTCAGTTTTATCTTACCCATTTTGACGTTATTGATTCACTCAGTTTTATCTTACCCATTATGACGTTACTGATTTACTCAGTTTGATCTTACCCATTATGACGTTACTGATTCACTCAGTTTTATCTTACCCATTTTGACGTTACTGATTTACTCAGTTTTATCTTACCCATTAACACGTTACTGATTTACTCAGTTTTATCTTACCCATTATGACGTTATTGATTCACTCAGTTTTATCTTACCCATTTTGACGTTACTGATTTACTCAGTTTGATCTTACCCATTATGACGTTATTGATTCGCTCAGTTTTATCTTACCCATTTTGACGTTACTGATTTACTCTGTTTTATCTTACCCATTAAAACGTTACTGATTTACTCAGTTTTATCTTACCCATTATGACGTTACTGATTTACTCAGTTTGATCTTACGCATTTTGACGTTACTGATTTACTCAGTTTTATCTTACCCATTAACACGTTACTGATTTACTCAGTTTTATCTTACCCATTTTGACGTTACTGATTCACTGAATTTTATCTTACCAATTATGACCTTACTCATTTACTCAGTTTTATATTATCCATTGTGGTGTTACTGATTTACTCAGTTTTATCTTACCCATTATGACGTTACTCATTTACTCAGTTTTATATTATCCATCATGATGTTACTGATTTACTCAGTTCTATCTTACCGTTTTGACGTTACTGATTCACTCAATTTTATCTTACCCATTATGACGTTACTGATTCGCGCTGTTTTATCTTACAAATTATGACGCTACTCCTTTGCTTAGACTTATCTTTTTTATTATGACGTTACTGATTCGCCCAGTTTTATCATACCCATTATGACGTTACTAATTTGCTTAATTTTATCTTTTTTATTATGTCGTTGCTAATTCGCTCAGTTTTATCTTACCAATTATGAAGTTACTCATTCGCTCAATTTTATCTTACCCATTATGAGGTTACTGATTTACTAAGTTTTATATTACCCATTATGATGTTACTGATGTACTCAGTTTTATCTTACCCATTATGACGTTACTGATTCGCTCAATTTTATCTTACCCATTATGACGTTACTCATTTACTCAGTTTTATATTATCAATCATGATGTTACTGATTAACTCAGTTCTATCTTACCGTTTTGACGTTACTGATTCACTCAATTTTATCTTACCCATTATAACGGTACTGATTCACTCAGTTTTATATTACCCATTATGACGTTAAAGATTTGCTCATTTTTATCTTACCGATTATGACGTTACCGATCTACTCAGTTTTATTTTATCCATAATGACGTTACTGATTCGCTTAGTTTTATCTTACAAATTATGACGTTACTAATTTACTTAGTTTGATCTTACGCATTATGACGTTACTGATTTACTCAGTTTTATCTTACCCATTATGATGTTACTGATTCACTCAGTTTTATCTTACCCATTATGACGTTACTGATTCACTCAGTTTTATCTTACCTATTATGACGTTACTGATTCGCTCAGTTTTATCTTATTTATTATGACGTTACTGATTCGCTTCATTTTATCCTATACATTATGACGTTACTGATTCGCGCTGTTTTATCTTACAAATTATGACGCTACTCCTTTGCTTAGACTTATCTTTTTTATTATGACGTTACTGATTCGCCCAGTTTTATCATACCCATTATGACGTTACTAATTTGCTTAATTTTATCTTTTTTATTATGTCGTTGCTAATTCGCTCAGTTTTATCTTACCAATTATGAAGTTACACATTCGCTCAATTTTATCTTACTCATTATGACGTTACTGATTTACTAAGTTTTATATTACCCATTATGATGTTACTGATGTACTCAGTTTTATCTTACCCATTATGACGTTACTGATTCGCTCAATTTTATCTTACCCATTATGACGTTACTCATTTACTCAGTTTTATATTATCCATCATGATGTTACTGATTTACTCAGTTCTATCTTACCGTTTTGACGTTACTGATTCACTCAATTTTATCTTACCCATTATGACGGTACTGATTCACTCAGTTTTATATTACCCATTATGACGTTAAAGATTTGCTCATTTTTATCTTACCGATTATGACGTTACCGATCTACTCAGTTTTATTTTATCCATAATGACGTTACTGATTCGCTTAGTTTTATCTTACAAATTATGACCTTACTAATTTACTTAGTTTGATCTTACCCATTATGACGTTACTGATTTACTCAGTTTTATCTTACCCATTATGATGTTACTGATTCACTCAGTTTTATCTTACCCATTATGACGTTACTGATTCACTCAGTTTTATCTTACCTATTATGACGTTACTGATTCGCTCAGTTTTATCTTATTTATTATGACGTTACTGATTCGTTTAATTTTATCCTATACATTATGACGTTACTGATTCGCGCTGTTTTATCTTACAAATTATGACGCTACTCCTTTGCTTAGACTTATCTTTTTTATTATGACGTTACTGATTCGCCCAGTTTTTTCATACCCATTATGACGTTACTAATTTGCTTAATTTTATCTTTTTTATTATCTCGTTGCTAATTCGCTCAGTTTTATCTTACCAATTATGAAGTTACTCATTCGCTCAATTTTATCTTACCCATTATGACGTTACTGATTTACTAAGTTTTATATTACCCAATATGATGTTACTGATGTACTCAGTTTTATCTTACCCATTATGACGTTACTGATTCGCTCAATTTTATCTTACCCATTATGACGTTACTCATTTACTCAGTTTTATATTATCCATCATGATGTTACTGATTTACTCAGTTCTATCTTACCGTTTTGACGTTACTGATTCACTCAATTTTATCTTACCCATTATGACGGTACTGATTCACTCAGTTTTATATTACCCATTATGACGTTAAAGATTTGCTCATTTTTATCTTACCGATTATGACGTTACCGATCTACTCAGTTTTATTTTATCCATAATGACGTTACTGATTCGCTTAGTTTTATCTTACAAATTATGACCTTACTAATTTACTTAGTTTGATCTTACCCATTATGACGTTACTGATTTACTCAGTTTTATCTTACCCATTATGATGTTACTGATTCACTCAGTTTTATCTTACCCATTATGACGTTACTGATTCACTCAGTTTTATCTTACCCATCGAGACGTTACTGACTCTCTCAGTTTTATCTTACCCATTATGATCTTACTGATTTATTTAGTTTTATGTTATCCATTATGACGTTACTGATTTGCTTATTTTTTCTTACCAATTATGACGTTATTGATTCTTGCAGTTTTATCTTATCGATTATGACGTTACTGATTAACTCAGTTTTAACTTAGCCATTATGACGTTACTGATTTGCTCAATTTTATCTTACCCATTATGACGTTACTGATTCACTTAGTTTTATCTTACCGTTTATGACGTTACTGATTTACTCAGTTTTATCTTATCGATTATGACATTATTGATTCTCTCAGTTTTATTTATCTATTATGACGTTACTGATTTGCTCAGTTTTATCTTACCATTATAACGTTACTGATTTACTCAGTTTTATATTATCCATTATAAAGTTATTAATTCATTCAGTTTTATCTTAGCCACTGTGACGTTACTGATTAACTCAGTTTTATCTTACCCATTATGACTTTGCAGATTCACTCAGTTTTATCTTACCCATTATGACGTTACTGATTCACTCAGTTTTATCTTACCCATTTTGACGTGATTGATTCACTCAGTTTTATCTTACCCATTAAAACGTTACTGATTTACTCAGTTTTCTCTTACCCATTAAAACGTTACTGATTTACTCAGTTTTATCTTACCCATTAAAACGTTACTGATTTACTCAGTTTTATCTTACCCATTTTGACGTTATTGATTCACTTAGTTTTATCTTACCCATTTTGACGTTACTGATTTACTCAGTTTTATATTATCCATTGTGATGTTACTGATTTACACAGTTTTATCTTACCCATTAAAACGTTACTGATTTACTCAGTTTTATCTTACCCATTTTGACGTTACTGATTTACTCAGTTTTATCTTACCCATTTTCACGTTACTGATTTACACAATTTTATCTTACCCATTAAAACGTTACTGATTTACTCAGTTTTATCTTACCCATTTTGACGTTATTGATTCACTCAGTTTTATCTTACCCATTTTGACGTTACTGATTTACTCTGTTTTATCTTACCCATTAAAACGTTACTGATTTACTCAGTTTTATCTTACCCATTAAAACGTTACTGATTTACTCAGTTTTATCTTACCCATTTTGACGTTATTGATTCACTCAGTTTTATCTTACCCATTTTGACGTTACTGATTTACTCAGTTTTATCTTACCCATTAAAACGTTACTGATTTACTCAGTTTTATCTTACCCATTTTGACGTTATTGATTCACTCAGTTTTATCTTACCCATTTTGACGTTACTGATTTACTCTGTTTTATCTTACCCCTTAAAACGTTACTGATTTACTCAGTTTGATCTTACCCATTTTGACGTTATTGATTCACTCAGTTTTATCTTACCCATTTTGACGTTACTGATTTACTCAGTTTGATCTTACCCATTATGACGTTATTGATTCACTCAGTTTTATCTTACCCATTATGAAGTTACTGATTTACTCAGTTTGATCTTACCCATTATGACGTTATTGATTCACTCAGTTTTATCTTACCCATTTTGACGTTACTGATTTACTCAGTTTTATCTTACCCATTTTGACGTTATTGATTCACTCAGTTTTATCTTACCCATTATGACGTTACTCATTTACTCAGTTTTATATTATCCATCATGATGTTACTGATTTACTCAGTTCTATCTTACCGTTTTGACGTTACTGATTCACTCAATTTTATCTTACCCATTATGACGGTACTGATTCACTCAGTTTTATATTACCCATTATGACGTTAAAGATTTGCTCATTTTTATCTTACCGATTATGACGTTACCGATCTACTCAGTTTTATTTTATCCATAATGACGTTACTGATTCGCTTAGTTTTATCTTACAAATTATGACCTTACTAATTTACTTAGTTTGATCTTACCCATTATGACGTTACTGATTTACTCAGTTTTATCTTACCCATTATGATGTTACTGATTCACTCAGTTTTATCTTACCCATTATGACGTTACTGATTCACTCAGTTTTATCTTACCCATCGAGACGTTACTGACTCTCTCAGTTTTATCTTACCCATTATGATCTTACTGATTTATTTAGTTTTATGTTATCCATTATGACGTTACTGATTTGCTTATTTTTTCTTACCAATTATGACGTTATTGATTCTTGCAGTTTTATCTTATCGATTATGACGTTACTGATTAACTCAGTTTTAACTTAGCCATTATGACGTTACTGATTTGCTCAATTTTATCTTACCCATTATGACGTTACTGATTCACTTAGTTTTATCTTACCGTTTATGACGTTACTGATTTACTCAGTTTTATCTTATCGATTATGACATTATTGATTCTCTCAGTTTTATTTATCTATTATGACGTTACTGATTTGCTCAGTTTTATCTTACCATTATAACGTTACTGATTTACTCAGTTTTATATTATCCATTATAAAGTTATTAATTCATTCAGTTTTATCTTAGCCACTGTGACGTTACTGATTAACTCAGTTTTATCTTACCCATTATGACTTTGCAGATTCACTCAGTTTTATCTTACCCATTATGACGTTACTGATTCACTCAGTTTTATCTTACCCATTTTGACGTGATTGATTCACTCAGTTTTATCTTACCCATTAAAACGTTACTGATTTACTCAGTTTTCTCTTACCCATTAAAACGTTACTGATTTACTCAGTTTTATCTTACCCATTAAAACGTTACTGATTTACTCAGTTTTATCTTACCCATTTTGACGTTATTGATTCACTTAGTTTTATCTTACCCATTTTGACGTTACTGATTTACTCAGTTTTATATTATCCATTGTGATGTTACTGATTTACACAGTTTTATCTTACCCATTAAAACGTTACTGATTTACTCAGTTTTATCTTACCCATTTTGACGTTACTGATTTACTCAGTTTTATCTTACCCATTTTCACGTTACTGATTTACACAATTTTATCTTACCCATTAAAACGTTACTGATTTACTCAGTTTTATCTTACCCATTTTGACGTTATTGATTCACTCAGTTTTATCTTACCCATTTTGACGTTACTGATTTACTCTGTTTTATCTTACCCATTAAAACGTTACTGATTTACTCAGTTTTATCTTACCCATTAAAACGTTACTGATTTACTCAGTTTTATCTTACCCATTTTGACGTTATTGATTCACTCAGTTTTATCTTACCCATTTTGACGTTACTGATTTACTCAGTTTTATCTTACCCATTAAAACGTTACTGATTTACTCAGTTTTATCTTACCCATTTTGACGTTATTGATTCACTCAGTTTTATCTTACCCATTTTGACGTTACTGATTTACTCTGTTTTATCTTACCCCTTAAAACGTTACTGATTTACTCAGTTTGATCTTACCCATTTTGACGTTATTGATTCACTCAGTTTTATCTTACCCATTTTGACGTTATTGATTTACTCAGTTTGATCTTACCCATTATGACGTTATTGATTCACTCAGTTTTATCTTACCCATTATGAAGTTACTGATTTACTCAGTTTGATCTTACCCATTATGACGTTATTGATTCACTCAGTTTTATCTTACCCATTTTGACGTTACTGATTTACTCAGTTTTATCTTACCCATTTTGACGTTATTGATTCACTCAGTTTTATCTTACCCATTATGACGTTACTGATTTACTCAGTTTGATCTTACCCATTATGACGTTATTGATTCACTCAGTTTTATCTTACCCATTTTGACGTTACTGATTTACTCAGTTTTATCTTACCCATTTTGACGTTATTGATTCACTCAGTTTTATCTTACCCATTATGACGTTACTGATTTACTCAGTTTTATCTTACCCATTTTGACGTTATTGATTCACTCAGTTTTATCTTACCCATTATGACGTTACTGATTTACTCAGTTTGATCTTACCCATTATGACGTTACTGATTCACTCAGTTTTATCTTACCCATTTTGACGTTACTGATTTACTCAGTTTTATCTTACCCATTAACACGTTACTGATTTACTCAGTTTTATCTTACCCATTATGACGTTATTGATTCACTCAGTTTTATCTTACCCATTTTGACGTTACTGATTTACTCAGTTTGATCTTACCCATTATGACGTTATTGATTCGCTCAGTTTTATCTTACCCATTTTGACGTTACTGATTTACTCTGTTTTATCTTACCCATTAAAACGTTACTGATTTACTCAGTTTTATCTTACCCATTATGACGTTACTGATTTACTCAGTTTGATCTTACGCATTTTGACGTTACTGATTTACTCAGTTTTATCTTACCCATTAACACGTTACTGATTTACTCAGTTTTATCTTACCCATTTTGACGTTATTGATTCACTCAGTTTTATCTTACCCATTTTGACGTTACTCATTTACTCAGTTTTATCTTATCCATTTTGACGTTACTGATTTACTCAGTTTGATCTTACCCATTTTGACGTTACTGATTTACTCTGTTTTATCTTACCCATTAAAACGTTTCTGATTTACTCAGTTTTATCTTACCCATTTTGACGTTAGCGATTTACTCAGTTTTATCTTATCTATCATGACGTTATTGATTCTCTTCAGTTTTACCTTATCCATTATGACGTTATCTATTCACTAAGTTTTATCTTACTCATTATCACGTTACTGATTCGCTCAGTTTGATCTTACCCATTATGACGTTACTGATTCACTTAGTTTTATTCTACCCATTATGACGTTATTGATTCTTGCAGTTTTACCTTATCCATTATGACGTTACTGATTTGCTCAGTTTTATTTTACCCATTATTACGTTACTGATTCACTCAGTTTGATCTTAGCCATTATGACGTTACTGATTTGCTTAGTTTTATCTTACCCATTATGACGTTATTGATTCTTGTAGTTTTACCTTATCGATTATGACGATACTGATTTGCTCAGTTTTATTTTACCCATTATGACGTTACTGATTCACCCAGTTTTATTTTACCCATTATTACGTTACTGATTCGAGCTGGTTTTCTTACCCATTATGACGTTACTGATTTAATCAGTTTTATCTTACCCATTATGACATCACTGATTTACTGAGTTTTATCTTATCCATTATGACGTTACTGATTCGCTCAGTTTTATGTTATCCATTATGATGTTACTGATTCGCTCAGTTTTATCTTACCCATTATGACTTTATTGAATCTTGCAGTTTTATCTTATCCATTATGACGTTACTCATTAACTCAATTTTATCTTACCCATTATGACGTTACTGATTCGCGCTGTTTTATCTTCTCCATTTTGACGTTACTGATTTGCTCAGTTTTATATTCTCCATTTTGACGTTACTGATTCGCGCTGTTTTATCTTACCCATTATGACGTTACTGATTTACTCAGTTTTATCTTATCCATTATGACCTTTCTGATTTGCTCAGTTTTATCTTATCCATTATGACGTTACTGATTCGCGCTGTTTTATCTTACCCATTATGACGTTACTGATTTGCTCAGTTTTATCTTCTCCATTTTGACGTTACTGATTCGCTTAGTTTTATCTTATCCATTATGAGGTTACGAGTTCGCGCTGTTTTATCTTATTCATTATGACGTCACTGATTCGCTCTTTTTTATTTTATCCATTATGACGTTACTAATTTGCGCTCTTTTATTTTATCGATTGTGACGTTACTGATTCTCTCAGTTTTAACTTGTCCATTATGACGTTACTGATTCGCTAAGTTTTAATTTATCCATTATGACGTTACTGATTGACTCAGTTTTATCTTATCCTTTATGATATTACTGATTTGCGAAGTTTTATCTTATCTATTATGACGTTATTGATTCGCTCAGTTTTATCTTACCCAATATGACGTTACTAATTCGCTTAGTTGTCTTTTATTCTTTATGACGTTACTGATTTGCACAGTTTTTTCTTATTTGTTATGACGTTACTGATTTGCACAGTTTTGTCTTATTCTTTATGACGTTACTGATTCGCGCAGTTTTGTGTAATGTTTCTTGACGTTACTGATTCGCGAAGTTTTGTTTAATCTTTTTTGAAGTTACTGATTCTCTTAGTTTTCTTTTATTCTTTATGACGTTACTGATTTGCACAGTTTTGTGTTATTCTTTATGACGTTTCTGATTCGTGCAGTGTTGTCTAATTTTTTTTGACGATACTGATTCGCACAGTTTTGTCTTATCTTTTATGACGTTACCGTATTCGTACAGTTTTTTTTATCTTTTATGACGTTACTGATTAGCCCAGTGTTGTCTGATCTTTCATGACGTTACCGATTTGTTCAGTTTTGTCTCATCTTTTATGACGTTACTGATTCGAGCAGTTTTGTCTTATCTTTTATGACGTTACTGATTCGAGCGGTTTTGTCTTATCTTTTATGACGTTACTGATTAGCCCAGTTTTGTCTGATCTTTCATGACGTTACTGATTTGTACCGTTTTCTCTTATCCTTTACGAAGTTACTGATTCCCACAGTTTTTTTTTATCTTTTATGACGTTACTGATTAGCCCAGTTTTGTCTTATCTTTTATGACGTTACTGATTCGGGCAGTTTTATCTCATTTATTATGACGCTACCGATTCGATCAGTGTGATCTTGTCTATTGTGACATTTCTGATTTACTTAGATTTATCTTACCCATTATGATGTTACTAATTCGCTTTGTTTTATCTTCCCTATTATGACCTTACTGATTCGCCCAGTTTTATATTACGCAATTTAACGTTACTGATTCGCTTTGTTTTATTTTACCTATTATGACGTTACTGATTCGCTCAGGTTTATCTTACCTACTATGACGTTACTGATTCGCTTTCTTTTATCTTACCTATGATGACGTCACTAATTCGCTCAGTTTCATCTTACCCATTATGACGTTACTGATTTACTCAGTTTTATCTTACCCTTTATGACGTTACTGATTCGCTCAGTTTTATCCTATCCATTATGACGTTACTGATTCGCTCAGTTTTATATTATCCATTATGACGTTACTAATTCACTTAGTTTTATCTTACCCATTTTGACGTTACTGATTTACTCTGTTTTATCTTACCCCTTAAAACGTTACTGATTTACTCAGTTTGATCTTACCCATTTTGACGTTATTGATTCACTCAGTTTTATCTTACCCATTTTGACGTTACTGATTTACTCAGTTTGATCTTACCCATTATGACGTTATTGATTCACTCAGTTTTATCTTACCCATTATGAAGTTACTGATTTACTCAGTTTGATCTTACCCATTATGACGTTATTGATTCACTCAGTTTTATCTTACCCATTTTGACGTTACTGATTTACTCAGTTTTATCTTACCCATTTTGACGTTATTGATTCACTCAGTTTTATCTTACCCATTATGACGTTACTGATTTACTCAGTTTGATCTTACCCATTATGACGTTATTGATTCACTCAGTTTTATCTTACCCATTTTGACGTTACTGATTTACTCAGTTTTATCTTACCCATTTTGACGTTATTGATTCACTCAGTTTTATCTTACCCATTATGACGTTACTGATTTACTCAGTTTTATCTTACCCATTTTGACGTTATTGATTCACTCAGTTTTATCTTACCCATTATGACGTTACTGATTTACTCAGTTTGATCTTACCCATTATGACGTTACTGATTCACTCAGTTTTATCTTACCCATTTTGACGTTACTGATTTACTCAGTTTTATCTTACCCATTAACACGTTACTGATTTACTCAGTTTTATCTTACCCATTATGACGTTATTGATTCACTCAGTTTTATCTTACCCATTTTGACGTTACTGATTTACTCAGTTTGATCTTACCCATTATGACGTTATTGATTCGCTCAGTTTTATCTTACCCATTTTGACGTTACTGATTTACTCTGTTTTATCTTACCCATTAAAACGTTACTGATTTACTCAGTTTTATCTTACCCATTATGACGTTACTGATTTACTCAGTTTGATCTTACGCATTTTGACGTTACTGATTTACTCAGTTTTATCTTACCCATTAACACGTTACTGATTTACTCAGTTTTATCTTACCCATTTTGACGTTATTGATTCACTCAGTTTTATCTTACCCATTTTGACGTTACTCATTTACTCAGTTTTATCTTATCCATTTTGACGTTACTGATTTACTCAGTTTGATCTTACCCATTTTGACGTTACTGATTTACTCTGTTTTATCTTACCCATTAAAACGTTTCTGATTTACTCAGTTTTATCTTACCCATTTTGACGTTAGCGATTTACTCAGTTTTATCTTATCTATCATGACGTTATTGATTCTCTTCAGTTTTACCTTATCCATTATGACGTTATCTATTCACTAAGTTTTATCTTACTCATTATCACGTTACTGATTCGCTCAGTTTGATCTTACCCATTATGACGTTACTGATTCACTTAGTTTTATTCTACCCATTATGACGTTATTGATTCTTGCAGTTTTACCTTATCCATTATGACGTTACTGATTTGCTCAGTTTTATTTTACCCATTATTACGTTACTGATTCACTCAGTTTGATCTTAGCCATTATGACGTTACTGATTTGCTTAGTTTTATCTTACCCATTATGACGTTATTGATTCTTGTAGTTTTACCTTATCGATTATGACGATACTGATTTGCTCAGTTTTATTTTACCCATTATGACGTTACTGATTCACCCAGTTTTATTTTACCCATTATTACGTTACTGATTCGAGCTGGTTTTCTTACCCATTATGACGTTACTGATTTAATCAGTTTTATCTTACCCATTATGACATCACTGATTTACTGAGTTTTATCTTATCCATTATGACGTTACTGATTCGCTCAGTTTTATGTTATCCATTATGATGTTACTGATTCGCTCAGTTTTATCTTACCCATTATGACTTTATTGAATCTTGCAGTTTTATCTTATCCGTTATGACGTTACTCATTAACTCAATTTTATCTTACCCATTATGACGTTACTGATTCGCGCTGTTTTATCTTCTCCATTTTGACGTTACTGATTTGCTCAGTTTTATATTCTCCATTTTGACGTTACTGATTCGCGCTGTTTTATCTTACCCATTATGACGTTACTGATTTACTCAGTTTTATCTTATCCATTATGACCTTTCTGATTTGCTCAGTTTTATCTTATCCATTATGACGTTACTGATTCGCGCTGTTTTATCTTACCCATTATGACGTTACTGATTTGCTCAGTTTTATCTTCTCCATTTTGACGTTACTGATTCGCTTAGTTTTATCTTATCCATTATGAGGTTACGAGTTCGCGCTGTTTTATCTTATTCATTATGACGTCACTGATTCGCTCTTTTTTATTTTATCCATTATGACGTTACTAATTTGCGCTCTTTTATTTTATCGATTGTGACGTTACTGATTCTCTCAGTTTTAACTTGTCCATTATGACGTTACTGATTCGCTAAGTTTTAATTTATCCATTATGACGTTACTGATTGACTCAGTTTTATCTTATCCTTTATGATATTACTGATTTGCGAAGTTTTATCTTATCTATTATGACGTTATTGATTCGCTCAGTTTTATCTTACCCAATATGACGTTACTAATTCGCTTAGTTGTCTTTTATTCTTTATGACGTTACTGATTTGCACAGTTTTTTCTTATTTGTTATGACGTTACTGATTTGCACAGTTTTGTCTTATTCTTTATGACGTTACTGATTCGCGCAGTTTTGTCTAATGTTTCTTGACGTTACTGATTCGCGAAGTTTTGTTTAATCTTTTTTGACGTTACTGATTCTCTTAGTTTTCTTTTATTCTTTATGACGTTACTGATTTGCACAGTTTTGTGTTATTCTTTATGACGTTTCTGATTCGTGCAGTGTTGTCTAATTTTTTTTGACGATACTGATTCGCACAGTTTTGTCTTATCTTTTATGACGTTACCGTATTCGTACAGTTTTTTTTATCTTTTATGACGTTACTGATTAGCCCAGTGTTGTCTGATCTTTCATGACGTTACCGATTTGTTCAGTTTTGTCTCATCTTTTATGACGTTACTGATTCGAGCAGTTTTGTCTTATCTTTTATGACGTTACTGATTCGAGCGGTTTTGTCTT
The DNA here is from genome assembly GCF_977016875.1 of Pavona decussata. NCBI lineage: Eukaryota > Metazoa > Cnidaria > Anthozoa > Scleractinia > Agariciidae > Pavona > Pavona decussata. The sequence continues at coordinate 687,113 of NW_028145648.1, forward strand.
ATCTTTTATGACGTTACTGATTAGCCCAGTTTTGTCTGATCTTTCATGACGTTACTGATTTGTACCGTTTTCTCTTATCCTTTACGAAGTTACTGATTCCCACAGTTTTTTTTTATCTTTTATGACGTTACTGATTAGCCCAGTTTTGTCTTATCTTTTATGACGTTACTGATTCGGGCAGTTTTATCTCATTTATTATGACGCTACCGATTCGATCAGTGTGATCTTGTCTATTGTGACATTTCTGATTTACTTAGATTTATCTTACCCATTATGATGTTACTAATTCGCTTTGTTTTATCTTCCCTATTATGACCTTACTGATTCGCCCAGTTTTATATTACGCAATTTAACGTTACTGATTCGCTTTGTTTTATTTTACCTATTATGACGTTACTGATTCGCTCAGGTTTATCTTACCTACTATGACGTTACTGATTCGCTTTCTTTTATCTTACCTATGATGACGTCACTAATTCGCTCAGTTTCATCTTACCCATTATGACGTTACTGATTTACTCAGTTTTATCTTACCCTTTATGACGTTACTGATTCGCTCAGTTTTATCCTATCCATTATGACGTTACTGATTCGCTCAGTTTTATATTATCCATTATGACGTTACTAATTCACTTAGTTTTATCTTACCCATTATGACGTTACTCATTTACTCAGTTTTAATTTATCCATTATGACGTTACTGATTTACTCAGTTTTATATTATCCATTGTGATGTTACTGATTTCCTCAGTTTTATCTTACCCATTATGACGTTACTCATTTACTCAGTTTTATATTATCCATTATGACGTTACTGATTTACTCAGTTTTATGTTACCCATTATGACGTTACTGATTTAATCAATTTTATATTATCCATTATGACGTTACTAATTCACTTAGTTTTATCTTACCCATTATGACGTTACTCATTTACTCAGTTTTAATTTATCCATTATGACGTTACTGATTTACTCAGTTTTATATTATCCATTGTGATGTTACTGATTTCCTCAGTTTTATCTTACCCATTATGACGTTACTCATTTACTCAGTTTTATATTATCCATTATGACGTTACTGATTTACTCAGTTTTATGTTACCCATTATGACGTTACTGATTTAATCAATTTTATATTATCCATTATGACGTTACTAATTCACTTAGTTTTATCTTACCCATTATGACGTTACTCATTTACTCAGTTTTAATTTATCCATTATGACGTTACTGATTTACTCAGTTTTATATTATCCATTGTGATGTTACTGATTTACTCAGTTTTATCTTACCCATATGACGTTAGTCATTTACTCACTTTTATCTTGCCCACTATGACGTTACCGATTTACTCAGTTTTATATTATCCATTGTGATGTTACTCATTTACTCAGTTTTATATTATCCATTGTGATGTTACTGATTTACTCAATTTTATTTTACCCATTATGACGTTACTCATTTACTCAGTTTTATCTTACCCATTATGATGTTACTCATTTACTCAGTTTTATATTATCCATTGTAATGTTACTGATTTACTCAGTTTTATCTTACCCATTATGACGTTAATGATTCACTCAATTTTATCTTACCCATTTTGACGTTACTGATTCACTCAGTTTTATCTTACCCATTATGACGTTACTGATTCACTCAGTTTTATCTTACCCATTATGACGTTACTGATTCACTTAGTTTTATCTTACCCATTATGACGTTACTGATTCACTCAGTTTTATCTTACCCATTATGACGTTACTGATTCGCTCAGTTTTATCTTATCCATTTTGACGTTACTGATTCACTCAGTTTTATCTTACCCATTATGACGTTACTGATTCACTCAGTTTTATCTTACCCATTATGACGTTACTGATTCACTCAGTTTTATCTTACCCATTATGACGTTACTGATTCACTCAGTTTTATCTTACCCATTATGACGTTACTGATTCGCTCAGTTTTATCTTATCCATTATGACGTTACTGATTCACTTAGTTTTATCTTACCCATTACGACGTTACTGATTCACTCAGTTTTATCTTACCCATTTTGACGTTACTGATTCACTCAGTTTTATCTTACCCATTACGACGTTACTGATTCGCTCAGTTTTATCTTACCCATTATGACGTTACTGATTCGCTCAGTTTTATCTTATCCATTATGACGTTACTGATTCACTTAGTTTTATCTTACCCATTACGACGTTATTGATTCACTCAGTTTTATCTTATCCATTATGACGTTACTGATTCACTCAGTTTTATCTTACCCATTACGACGTTACTGATTCGCTCAGTTTTATCTTATCCATTATGACGTTACTGATTCACTCAGTTTTATCTTACCCATTATGACGTTACTGATTCACTCAGTTTTATCTTACCCATGTTGACGTTACAGATTCACTCAATTTTATCTTACCCATTATGACGTTACTCATTTACTAATTTTTATCTTATCCATTATGACGTTACTGGTTCGCTCAATTTTATCTTACCCATTATCACGCTACTGATTTACTCAGTTTTATCTTACCTATTATGACGTTACTGATTCTCTTAATTTTATCTTACCCATTATGACGTTACTCATTTACTCAGTTTTATATTATCCATCGTAATGTTACTGATTTACTTAGTTTTATCTTACCCATTATGACGTTACTGATTCACTCAGTTTTATCTTACCCATTATGACGTTACTGATTCACTCACTTTTATCTTACCCATTATACGTTACTGATTCACTCAGTTTTATCTTACCCATTTTGACGTTACTGATTCACTCAATTTTATCTTACCCATTATGACGTTACTGATTCACTTAGTTTTATCTTTCCTATTATGACGTTACTGATTCAATCAGTTTTATCTTAACCATTATGACGATACTGATTTGCTCAGTTTTATCTTACTTATTATGACATTACTGATTCACTCAGTTTTATCTTACCCATTTTGACGTTACTGATTCACTCAATTTTATCTTACCCATTATGACGTTACTCATTTACTCAGTTTTATCTTTCCTATTATGACGTTACTGATTTACTCAATTTTATCTTACCCATTATGACGTTACTGATTCACTCAGTTTTATCTTACCCATTATGACGTTACTGATTCACTCAGTTTTATCTTACCCATTATACGTTACTGATTCACTCAGTTTTTTCTTACCCATTTTGACGTTACTGATTCACTCAATTTTATCTTACCCATTATGACGTTACTCATTTACTCAGTTTTATCTTTCCTATTATGACGTTACTGATTCAATCAGTTTTATCTTAACCATTATGACGATACTGATTTACTCAGTTTTATCTTACTTATTATGACATTACTGATTCACTCAGTTTTATCTTACCCATTTTGACGTTACTGATTCACTCAATTTTATCTTACCCATTATACTTTACTGATTCACTCAGTTTTATCTTACCCATTTTGACGTTACTGATTCACTCAATTTTATCTTACCCATTATGACGTTACTCATTTACTCAGTTTTATCTTTCCTATTATGACGTTACTGATTCAATCAGTTTTATCTTACCCATTATAACGTTACTGATTTTCCCAGTCTTATCTTACCCATTATGACGTTACTGTTTCAATCAGTTTTATCTTACCCATTATGACGTTACTGATTTTCCCAGTTTTATCTTACCTATTATGACGTTACTGATTCAATCAGTTTTATCTTACCCATTATGACGTTACTGATTTACTTAGTTTTATCTTACCTATTATAACGTTACTGATTTTCCCAGTTTTATCTTACCCATTATGACGTTACTGATTTACTCAGATTTATCTTACCCATTATGACGTTACTCATTAACTCAATTTTATCTTACCCATTATGACGTTACTGATTCGCGCTGTTTTATCTTCTCCATTTTGACGTTACTGATTTGCTCAGTTTTATATTCTCCATTTTGACGTTACTGATTCGCGCTGTTTTATCTTACCCATTATGACGTTACTGATTTACTCAGTTTTATCTTATCCATTATGACCTTTCTGATTTGCTCAGTTTTATCTTATCCATTATGACGTTACTGATTCGCGCTGTTTTATCTTACCCATTATGACGTTACTGATTTGCTCAGTTTTATCTTCTCCATTTTGACGTTACTGATTCGCTTAGTTTTATCTTATCCATTATGAGGTTACGAGTTCGCGCTGTTTTATCTTATTCATTATGACGTCACTGATTCGCTCTTTTTTATTTTATCCATTATGACGTTACTAATTTGCGCTCTTTTATTTTATCGATTGTGACGTTACTGATTCTCTCAGTTTTAACTTGTCCATTATGACGTTACTGATTCGCTAAGTTTTAATTTATCCATTATGACGTTACTGATTGACTCAGTTTTATCTTATCCTTTATGATATTACTGATTTGCGAAGTTTTATCTTATCTATTATGACGTTATTGATTCGCTCAGTTTTATCTTACCCAATATGACGTTACTAATTCGCTTAGTTGTCTTTTATTCTTTATGACGTTACTGATTTGCACAGTTTTTTCTTATTTGTTATGACGTTACTGATTTGCACAGTTTTGTCTTATTCTTTATGACGTTACTGATTCGCGCAGTTTTGTCTAATGTTTCTTGACGTTACTGATTCGCGAAGTTTTGTTTAATCTTTTTTGACGTTACTGATTCTCTTAGTTTTCTTTTATTCTTTATGACGTTACTGATTTGCACAGTTTTGTGTTATTCTTTATGACGTTTCTGATTCGTGCAGTGTTGTCTAATTTTTTTTGACGATACTGATTCGCACAGTTTTGTCTTATCTTTTATGACGTTACCGTATTCGTACAGTTTTTTTTATCTTTTATGACGTTACTGATTAGCCCAGTGTTGTCTGATCTTTCATGACGTTACCGATTTGTTCAGTTTTGTCTCATCTTTTATGACGTTACTGATTCGAGCAGTTTTGTCTTATCTTTTATGACGTTACTGATTCGAGCGGTTTTGTCTTATCTTTTATGACGTTACTGATTAGCCCAGTTTTGTCTGATCTTTCATGACGTTACTGATTTGTACCGTTTTCTCTTATCCTTTACGAAGTTACTGATTCCCACAGTTTTTTTTTATCATTTATGACGTTACTGATTAGCCCAGTTTTGTCTTATCTTTTATGACGTTACTGATTCGGGCAGTTTTATCTCATTTATTATGACGCTACCGATTCGATCAGTGTGATCTTGTCTATTGTGACATTTCTGATTTACTTAGATTTATCTTACCCATTATGATGTTACTAATTCGCTTTGTTTTATCTTCCCTATTATGACCTTACTGATTCGCCCAGTTTTATATTACGCAATTTAACGTTACTGATTCGCTTTGTTTTATTTTACCTATTATGACGTTACTGATTCGCTCAGGTTTATCTTACCTACTATGACGTTACTGATTCGCTTTCTTTTATCTTACCTATGATGACGTCACTAATTCGCTCAGTTTCATCTTACCCATTATGACGTTACTGATTTACTCAGTTTTATCTTACCCTTTATGACGTTACTGATTCGCTCAGTTTTATCCTATCCATTATGACGTTACTGATTCGCTCAGTTTTATATTATCCATTATGACGTTACTAATTCACTTAGTTTTATCTTACCCATTATGACGTTACTCATTTACTCAGTTTTAATTTATCCATTATGACGTTACTGATTTACTCAGTTTTATATTATCCATTGTGATTTTACTGATTTCCTCAGTTTTATCTTACCCATTATGACGTTACTCATTTACTCAGTTTTATATTATCCATTATGACGTTACTGATTTACTCAGTTTTATGTTACCCATTATGACGTTACTGATTTAATCAATTTTATATTATCCATTATGACGTTACTAATTCACTTAGTTTTATCTTACCCATTATGACGTTACTCATTTACTCAGTTTTAATTTATCCATTATGACGTTACTGATTTACTCAGTTTTATATTATCCATTGTGATGTTACTGATTTCCTCAGTTTTATCTTACCCATTATGACGTTACTCATTTACTCAGTTTTATATTATCCATTATGACGTTACTGATTTACTCAGTTTTATGTTACCCATTATGACGTTACTGATTTAATCAATTTTATATTATCCATTATGACGTTACTAATTCACTTAGTTTTATCTTACCCATTATGACGTTACTCATTTACTCAGTTTTAATTTATCCATTATGACGTTACTGATTTACTCAGTTTTATATTATCCATTGTGATGTTACTGATTTACTCAGTTTTATCTTACCCATATGACGTTAGTCATTTACTCACTTTTATCTTGCCCACTATGACGTTACCGATTTACTCAGTTTTATATTATCCATTGTGATGTTACTCATTTACTCAGTTTTATATTATCCATTGTGATGTTACTGATTTACTCAATTTTATTTTACCCATTATGACGTTACTCATTTACTCAGTTTTATCTTACCCATTATGATGTTACTCATTTACTCAGTTTTATATTATCCATTGTAATGTTACTGATTTACTCAGTTTTATCTTACCCATTATGACGTTAATGATTCACTCAATTTTATCTTACCCATTTTGACGTTACTGATTCACTCAGTTTTATCTTACCCATTATGACGTTACTGATTCACTCAGTTTTATCTTACCCATTATGACGTTACTGATTCACTTAGTTTTATCTTACCCATTATGACGTTACTGATTCACTCAGTTTTATCTTACCCATTATGACGTTACTGATTCGCTCAGTTTTATCTTATCCATTTTGACGTTACTGATTCACTCAGTTTTATCTTACCCATTATGACGTAACTGATTCACTCAGTTTTATCTTACCCATTATGACGTTACTGATTCACTCAGTTTTATCTTACCCATTATGACGTTACTGATTCACTCAGTTTTATCTTACCCATTATGACGTTACTGATTCGCTCAGTTTTATCTTATCCATTATGACGTTACTGATTCACTTAGTTTTATCTTACCCATTACGACGTTACTGATTCACTCAGTTTTATCTTACCCATTTTGACGTTACTGATTCACTCAGTTTTATCTTACCCATTACGACGTTACTGATTCGCTCAGTTTTATCTTACCCATTATGACGTTACTGATTCGCTCAGTTTTATCTTATCCATTATGACGTTACTGATTCACTTAGTTTTATCTTACCCATTACGACGTTATTGATTCACTCAGTTTTATCTTATCCATTATGACGTTACTGATTCACTCAGTTTTATCTTACCCATTACGACGTTACTGATTCGCTCAGTTTTATCTTATCCATTATGACGTTACTGATTCACTCAGTTTTATCTTACCCATTATGACGTTACTGATTCACTCAGTTTTATCTTACCCATGTTGACGTTACAGATTCACTCAATTTTATCTTACCCATTATGACGTTACTCATTTACTAATTTTTATCTTATCCATTATGACGTTACTGGTTCGCTCAATTTTATCTTACCCATTATCACGCTACTGATTTACTCAGTTTTATCTTACCTATTATGACGTTACTGATTCTCTTAATTTTATCTTACCCATTATGACGTTACTCATTTACTCAGTTTTATATTATCCATCCTAATGTTACTGATTTACTTAGTTTTATCTTACCCATTATGACGTTACTGATTCACTCAGTTTTATCTTACCCATTATGACGTTACTGATTCACTCACTTTTATCTTACCCATTATACGTTACTGATTCACTCAGTTTTATCTTACCCATTTTGACGTTACTGATTCACTCAATTTTATCTTACCCATTATGACGTTACTGATTCACTTAGTTTTATCTTTCCTATTATGACGTTACTGATTCAATCAGTTTTATCTTAACCATTATGACGATACTGATTTGCTCAGTTTTATCTTACTTATTATGACATTACTGATTCACTCAGTTTTATCTTACCCATTTTGACGTTACTGATTCACTCAATTTTATCTTACCCATTATGACGTTACTCATTTACTCAGTTTTATCTTTCCTATTATGACGTTACTGATTTACTCAATTTTATCTTACCCATTATGACGTTACTGATTCACTCAGTTTTATCTTACCCATTATGACGTTACTGATTCACTCAGTTTTATCTTACCCATTATACGTTACTGATTCACTCAGTTTTTTCTTACCCATTTTGACGTTACTGATTCACTCAATTTTATCTTACCCATTATGACGTTACTCATTTACTCAGTTTTATCTTTCCTATTATGACGTTACTGATTCAATCAGTTTTATCTTAACCATTATGACGATACTGATTTACTCAGTTTTATCTTACTTATTATGACATTACTGATTCACTCAGTTTTATCTTACCCATTTTGACGTTACTGATTCACTCAATTTTATCTTACCCATTATACTTTACTGATTCACTCAGTTTTATCTTACCCATTTTGACGTTACTGATTCACTCAATTTTATCTTACCCATTATGACGTTACTCATTTACTCAGTTTTATCTTTCCTATTATGACGTTACTGATTCAATCAGTTTTATCTTACCCATTATAACGTTACTGATTTTCCCAGTCTTATCTTACCCATTATGACGTTACTGTTTCATTCAGTTTTATCTTACCCATTATGACGTTACTGATTTTCCCAGTTTTATCTTACCTATTATGACGTTACTGATTCAATCAGTTTTATCTTACCCATTATGACGTTACTGATTTACTTAGTTTTATCTTACCTATTATAACGTTACTGATTTTCCCAGTTTTATCTTACCCATTATGACGTTACTGATTTACTCAGATTTATCTTACCCATTATGACGTTACTCATTAACTCAGTTTTATCTTACCCATTATGATGTTACTGATTGTCTCAGTTTTATCTTACCCATTATGACGTTACTGATTTACTCAATTTTATCTTACCCATTATGACGTTACTCATTTACTCAGTTTTATCTTACCCATTATGACGTTACTTATTGTCTCAGTTTTATCTTACCCATTATGACGTTACTCATTTACTCAGTTTTATCTTACCCATTATGACGTTACTGATTGACTCAGTTTGATCTTACCCATTATGACGTTACTCATTTACTCAGTTTTATCTTACCCATTATGATGTTACTGATTGACTCAATTTTATCTTACCCATTATGACGTTACTGATTGACTCAGTTTTATCTTATCCTTTATGATATTACTGATTTGCGAAGTTTTATCTTATCTATTATGACGTTATTGATTCGCTCAGTTTTATCTTACCCAATATGACGATACTAATTCGCTTAGTTGTCTTTTATTCTTTATGACGTTACTGATTCTCACAGTTTTATCTTACTTATTATGACATTACTGATTCAATCAGTTTTATCTTACCCATTTTAACGTTACTGATTTTCCCAGTTTTATCTTACCTACTATGACGTTACTGATTCAATCAGTTTTATCTTAACCATTATGACGATACTGATTCACTCAGTTTTATCTTACCCATTTTGACGTTACTGATTTACTCAATTTTATCTTACCCATTTTCACGTTACTGATTCACTCAGTTTTATCTTACCCATTATGACGTTACTGATTCACTCAGTTTTATCTTACCCATTTTGACGTTACTGATTCACTCAATTTTATCTTACCCATTATGACGTTACTCATTTACTCAGTTTTATCTTACCTATTATGACGTCACTGATTCAATCAGTTTTATCTTAACCATTATGACGATACTGATTTACTCAGTTTTATCTTACTTATTATGACATTACTGATTCAATCAGTTTTATCTTACCCATTATGACGTTACTGATTTAATAAGTTTTATCTTAACCATTATGACGATACTGATTTACTCAGTTTTATCTTACTTATCATGACATTACTGATTGACTCAATTTTATCTTACCCATTATGACGTTACTGATTTACTTAGTTTTATCTTACCCATTATGACGTTACTGATTGTCTCAGTTTTATCTTACCCATTATGACGTTAGTCATTTACTCAGTTTTATCTTACCCATTATGATGTTACTGATTGACTCAATTTTATCTTACCCATTATGACGTTACTGATTGACTCAGTTTTATCTTACCCATTATGACGTTACTGATTGACTCAGTTTTATCTTACCCATTATGACGTTACTCATTTACTCAATTTTATCTTACTTATTATGACGTTACTGATTTACTCAATTTTATCCTACCCATTATGACGTTACTCATTTACTCAATTTTATCTTACCCATTATGAGGTAACTCATTTACTCAGTTTTATCTTACCCATTATGACGTTACTCATTTACTCAGTTTTATATTATCCATTATGATGTTACTGATTGACTCAATTTTATCGTACCCATTATGACGTTACTGATTTACTCAGTTTTATCTTACTCATTATGACGTTACTCATTTACTCAGTTTTATCTTACCCATTATGACGTTACTGATTCGCTCCGTTTTATCTTACCCATTATGACGTTACTGATTCGCTCAGTTTTATCTTACCCATTATGACGTTACTGATTTACTCAGTTTTATCTTACCCATTATGACGTTACTCATTTACTCAGTTTTATCTTACCCATTATGATGTTAATGATTTGCTTTCTTTTATCTTACCCATTATGACGCTACTGATTCGCTCAGTTTTATCTCATTTATTATGACGCTACTGATTCGATCAGTGTGATCTTGTCTATTGTGACATTTCTGATTTACTTAGATTTATCTTACCCATTAAGATGTTACTAATTCGCTTTGTTTTATCTTACCTATTATGACGTTACTGATTCGCTCAGGTTTATCTTACCTACTATGACGTTACTGATTCGCTTTGTTTTATCTTACCTATTTTGACGTCACTAATTCGCTCAGTTTCATCTTACCCATTATGACGTTACTGATTTACTCAGTTTTATATTATCCATTGTGATGTTACTGATTTCCTCAGTTTTATCTTACCCATTATGACGTTACTCATTTACTCAGTTTTATACTATCCATTATGACTATACTGATTTACTCAGTTTTATGTTACCCATTATGACGTTACTGATTTACTCAGTTTTATCTTACCCTTTATGACGTTACTGATTCGCTCAGTTTTATCCTACCCATTATGACGTTACTGATTCGCTCAGTTTTATATTATCCATTATGACGTTACTAATTCACTTAGTTTTATCTTACCCATTATGACGTTACTCATTTACTCAGTTTTAATTTATCCATTATGACGTTACTGATTTACTCAGTTTTATATTATCCATTGTGATGTTACTGATTTACTCAGTTTTATCTTTCCCATATGACGTTAGTCATTTACTCACTTTTATCTTACCCACTATGACGTTACAGATTTACTCAGTTTTATATTATCCATTGTGATGTTACTCATTTACTCAGTTTTATATTATCCATTGTGATGTTAGTTATTTACTCAGTTTTATTTTACCCATTATGACGTTACTCATTTACTCAGTTTTATCTTACCCATTTTGACGTTACTGATTTTTTCAATTTTATCTTACCCATTATGATGTTACTCATTTACTCAGTTTTATATTATCCATTGTAATGTTACTGATTTACTCAGTTTTATCTTACCCATTATGACGTTAATGATTCACTCAATTTTATCTTACCCATTTTGACGTTACTGATTCACTCAGTTTTATCTTACCCATTATGACGTTAATGATTCACTCAATTTTATCTTACCGATTTTGACGTTACTGATTCACTCAGTTTTATCTTATCCATTATCAAGTTACTGATTCACTCAGTTTTATCTTACCCATTATGACGTTAATGATTCACTCAATTTTATCTTACCCATTATGACGTTACTGATTCGCTCAATTTTATCTTACCCATTATGACGTTAATGATTCACTCAATTTTATCTTACCCATTATGACGTTACTCATTTACTAATTTTTATTTTATCCATTATGACGTTACTGATTCGCTCAATTTTATCTTACCCATTATGACGTTACTGATTCACTCAATTTTATCTTCCCCATTATGACGTTACTCATTTACTAATTTTTATCTTACCCATTATGACGTTACTGATTCGCTCAATTTTATCTTACCCATTATGACGTTACTGATTCACTCAGTTTTATCTTACCCATTATGACGTTACTGATTCACTCAATTTTATGTTACCCATTTTGACGTTACTGATTCATTCTTTATCTTACGCATTATGACATTACTGATTCACTCCGATTTATCTTACCCATTATGACGTTACTGATTTACTCAATTTTATCTTACCCATTTTCACGTTACTGATTCACTCAGTTTTATCTTACCCATTATGACGTTACTGATTCACTTAGTTTTATCTTACCCATTTTGACGTTACTGATTCACTCAGTTTTATCTTACCCATTATGACGTTACTGATTCACTCAGTTTTATCTTACCCATTTTGACGTTACTGATTCACTCAGTTTTATCTTACCCATTATGACGTTACTGATTCACTCAGTTTTATCTTACCCATTATGACGTTACTGATTCACTCAGTTTTATCTTACCCATTTTGACGTTACTAATTCACTCAGTTTTATCTTACCCATTATGACGTTACTGATTCACTCAGTTTTATCTTACCCATTTTGACGTTACTGATTCACTCAGTTTTATCTTACCCATTTTGACGTTACTGATTCACTCAGTTTTATCTTACCCATTATGACGTTACTGATTCACTCAGTTTTATCTTACCCATTATGACGTTACTGATTGACTCAGTTTTATCTTACCCATTTTGACGTTACTGATTCACTCAGTTTTATCTTACCCATTATGACGTTACTGATTCACTCAGTTTTATCTTACCCATTATGACGTTACTGATTCACTCAGTTTTATCTTACCCATTTTGACGTTACTGATTCACTCAGTTTTATCTTACCCATTATGACGTTACTGATTCACTCAGTTTTATCTTACCCATTTTGACGTTACTGATTCACTCAGTTTTATGTTACCCATTATGACGTTACTGATTCACTCAGTTTTATCTTACCCATTTTGACGTTACTGATTCACTCAGTTTTATCTTACCCATTATGACGTTACTGATTAACTCAGTTTTATCTTACCCATTATGACGTTACTGATTCACTCAGTTTTATCTTACCCATTATGACGTTACTGATTTACTCAGTTTTATCTTACCCATTTTGACGTTACAGATTCACTGAATTTTATCTTACCAATTATGACGTTACTCATTTACTCAGTTTTATCTTACCTATTATGACGTTACTGATTCAATCAGTTTTATCTTACTTATTATCACGATACTGATTTACTCAGTTTTATCTTACTTATTATGACATTACTGATTCAATCAGTTTTATCTTAACCATTATGACTTTACTGATTTAATAAGTTTTATCTTAACCATTATGACGATACTGATTTACTCAGTCTTATCTTACTTATTATGACGTTACTGATTCAATCAGTTTTATCTCAACCATTATGACTTTACTGATTCAATCAGTTTTATCTTAACCATTATGACGATACTGATTTACTCACTTTTATCTTACCCATTATGACGTTACTGATTCAATCAGTTTTATCTTACCCATTATGACGTTACTGATTTACTTAGTTTTATCTTACCCATTATAACGTTACTGATTTTCCCAGTTTTATCTTACCCATTATGACGTTACTGATTCAATCAGTTTTATCTTACCCATTATAACGTTACTGATTTTCCCAGTTTTATCTTACCTACTATGACGTTACTGATTCAATCAGTTTTATCTTAACCATTATGACGATAATGATTTACTCAGTTTTACCTTACTTATTATGACGTTACTGATTTACTCAGTTTTATCTTACCCATTATGACGTTACTGATTTACTTAGTTTTATCTTACCCATTATAACGTAACTGATTTTCCCAGTTTTATCTTACCCATTATGACGTTGGTGATTGACTCAGTTTTATCTTACCCATTATGACGTTACTGATTGTCTCAGTTTTATCTTACCCATTATGACGTTAATGATTCACTCAATTTTATCTTACCCATTTTGACGTTAATGATTCACTCAGTTTTATCTTACCCATTATGACGTTAATGATTCACTCAATTTTATCTTACCGATTTTGACGTTACTGATTCACTCAGTTTTATCTTATCCATTATCAAGTTACTGATTCACTCAGTTTTATCTTACCCATTATGACGTTAATGATTCACTCAATTTTATCTTACCCATTATGACGTTACTGATTCGCTCAATTTTATCTTACCCATTATGACGTTAATGATTCACTCAATTTTATCTTACCAATTTTGACGTTACTGATTCACTCAGTTTTATCTTACCCATTATGACGTTAATGATTCACTCAATTTTATCTTACCCATTATGTCGTTACTCATTTACTAATTTTTATTTTATCCATTATGACGTTACTGATTCGCTCAATTTTATCTTACCCATTATGACGTTAGTGATTCACTCACTTTTATCTTACCCATTATGACGTTACTGATTCAATCAGTTTTATCTTACTCATTATGACGTTACTGATTTACTTAGTTTTATCTTACCCATTATAACGTTACTGATTTTCCCAGTTTTATCTTACCCATTATGACGTTACTGATTCAATCAGTTTTATCTTACCCATTATAACGTTACTGATTTTCCCAGTTTTATCTTACCTACTATGACGTTACTGATTCAATCAGTTTTATCTTAACCATTATGACGATAATGATTTACTCAGTTTTACCTTACTTATTATGACGTTACTGATTTACTCAGTTTTATCTTACCCATTATGACGTTACTGATTTACTTAGTTTTATCTTACCCATTATAACGTAACTGATTTTCCCAGTTTTATCTTACCCATTATGACGTTGGTGATTGACTCAGTTTTATCTTACCCATTATGACGTTGGTGATTGACTCAGTTTTATCTTACCCATTATGACGTTAATGATTCACTCAGTTTTATCTTACCCATTATGACGTTAATGATTCACTCAATTTTATCTTACCGATTTTGACGTTACTGATTCACTCAGTTTTATCTTATCCATTATCAAGTTACTGATTCACTCAGTTTTATCTTACCCATTATGACGTTAATGATTCACTCAATTTTATCTTACCCATTATGACGTTACTGATTCGCTTAATTTTATCTTACCCATTATGACGTTAATGATTCACTCAATTTTATCTTACCAATTTTGACGTTACTGATTCACTCAGTTTTATCTTACCCATTATGACGTTAATGATTCACTCAATTTTATCTTACCCATTATGTCGTTACTCATTTACTAATTTTTATTTTATCCATTATGACGTTACTGATTCGCTCAATTTTATCTTACCCATTATGACGTTAGTGATTCACTCAATTTTATCTTACCCATTATGACGTTACTCATTTACTAATTTTTATCTTACCCATTATGACGTTACTGATTCGCTCAATTTTATCTTACCCATTATGACGTTAGTGATTCACTCAATTTTATCTTACCCATTATGACGTTACTCATTTACTAATTTTTATCTTACCCATTATGACGTTACTGATTCGCTCAATTTTATCTTACCCATTATGACGTTACTGATTCACTCAGTTTTAACTTACCCATTATGACGTTACTGATTCACTCAATTTTATGTTACCCATTTTGACGTTACTGATTCATTCTTTATCTTACGCATTATGACATTACTGATTGACTCCGATTTATTTTACCCATTATGACGTTACTGATTCACTCAGTTTTATCTTACCCATTATGACGTTACTGATTCACTCAGTTTTATCTTACCCATTTTGACCTTACTCATTCACTCAGTTTTATCTTACCCATTATGACGTTACTGATTCACTCAGTTTTATCTTACCCATTATGACGTTACTGATTCACTCAGTTTTATCTTACCCATTTTGACGTTACTGATTCACTCAGTTTTATCTTACCCATTATGACGTTACTGATTCACTCAGTTTTATCTTACCCATTTTGACGTTACTGATTCACTCAGTTTTATCTTACCCATTATGACGTTACTGATTCACTCAGTTTTATCTTACCCATTATCACGTTACTGATTCACTCAGTTTTATCTTACCCATTTTGACGTTACTAATTCACTCAGTTTTATCTTACCCATTATGACGTTACTGATTCACTCAGTTTTATCTTACCCATTTTGACGTTACTGATTCACTCAGTTTTATCTTACCCATTTTGACGTTACTGATTCACTCAGTTTTATCTTACCCATTATGACGTTACTGATTCACTCAGTTTTATCTTACCCATTTTGACGTTACTGATTCACTCAGTTTTATCTTACCCATTATGACGTTACTGATTCACTCAGTTTTATCTTACCCATTATGACGTTACTGATTCACTCAGTTTTATCTTACCCATTTTGACGTTACTGATTCACTCAGTTTTATCTTACCCATTATGACGTTACTGATTCACTCAGTTTTATCTTACCCATTTTGACGTTACTGATTCACTCAGTTTTATGTTACCCATTATGACGTTACTGATTCACTCAGTTTTATCTTACCCATTTTGACGTTACTGATTCACTCAGTTTTATCTTACCCATTATGACGTTACTGATTAACTCAGTTTTATCTTACCCATTATGACGTTACTGATTCACTCAGTTTTATCTTACCCATTATGACGTTACTGATTTACTCAGTTTTATCTTACCCATTTTGACGTTACAGATTCACTGAATTTTATCTTACCAATTATGACGTTACTCATTTACTCAGTTTTATCTTACCTATTATGACGTTACTGATTCAATCAGTTTTATCTTACTTATTATCACGATACTGATTTACTCAGTTTTATCTTACTTATTATGACATTACTGATTCAATCAGTTTTATCTTAACCATTATGACTTTACTGATTTAATAAGTTTTATCTTAACCATTATGACGATACTGATTTACTCAGTCTTATCTTACTTATTATGACGTTACTGATTCAATCAGTTTTATCTCAACCATTATGACTTTACTGATTCAATCAGTTTTATCTTAACCATTATGACGATACTGATTTACTCACTTTTATCTTACCCATTATGACGTTACTGATTCAATCAGTTTTATCTTACCCATTATGACGTTACTGATTTACTTAGTTTTATCTTACCCATTATAACGTTACTGATTTTCCCAGTTTTATCTTACCCATTATGACGTTACTGATTCAATCAGTTTTATCTTACCCATTATAACGTTACTGATTTTCCCAGTTTTATCTTACCTACTATGACGTTACTGATTCAATCAGTTTTATCTTAACCATTATGACGATAATGATTTACTCAGTTTTACCTTACTTATTATGACGTTACTGATTTACTCAGTTTTATCTTACCCATTATGACGTTACTGATTTACTTAGTTTTATCTTACCCATTATAACGTAACTGATTTTCCCAGTTTTATCTTACCCATTATGACGTTGGTGATTGACTCAGTTTTATCTTACCCATTATGACGTTACTGATTGTCTCAGTTTTATCTTACCCATTATGACGTTAATGATTCACTCAATTTTATCTTACCCATTTTGACGTTAATGATTCACTCAGTTTTATCTTACCCATTATGACGTTAATGATTCACTCAATTTTATCTTACCGATTTTGACGTTACTGATTCACTCAGTTTTATCTTATCCATTATCAAGTTACTGATTCACTCAGTTTTATCTTACCCATTATGACGTTAATGATTCACTCAATTTTATCTTACCCATTATGACGTTACTGATTCGCTCAATTTTATCTTACCCATTATGACGTTAATGATTCACTCAATTTTATCTTACCAATTTTGACGTTACTGATTCACTCAGTTTTATCTTACCCATTATGACGTTAATGATTCACTCAATTTTATCTTACCCATTATGTCGTTACTCATTTACTAATTTTTATTTTATCCATTATGACGTTACTGATTCGCTCAATTTTATCTTACCCATTATGACGTTAGTGATTCACTCACTTTTATCTTACCCATTATGACGTTACTGATTCAATCAGTTTTATCTTACTCATTATGACGTTACTGATTTACTTAGTTTTATCTTACCCATTATAACGTTACTGATTTTCCCAGTTTTATCTTACCCATTATGACGTTACTGATTCAATCAGTTTTATCTTACCCATTATAACGTTACTGATTTTCCCAGTTTTATCTTACCTACTATGACGTTACTGATTCAATCAGTTTTATCTTAACCATTATGACGATAATGATTTACTCAGTTTTACCTTACTTATTATGACGTTACTGATTTACTCAGTTTTATCTTACCCATTATGACGTTACTGATTTACTTAGTTTTATCTTACCCATTATAACGTAACTGATTTTCCCAGTTTTATCTTACCCATTATGACGTTGGTGATTGACTCAGTTTTATCTTACCCATTATGACGTTGGTGATTGACTCAGTTTTATCTTACCCATTATGACGTTAATGATTCACTCAGTTTTATCTTACCCATTATGACGTTAATGATTCACTCAATTTTATCTTACCGATTTTGACGTTACTGATTCACTCAGTTTTATCTTATCCATTATCAAGTTACTGATTCACTCAGTTTTATCTTACCCATTATGACGTTAATGATTCACTCAATTTTATCTTACCCATTATGACGTTACTGATTCGCTTAATTTTATCTTACCCATTATGACGTTAATGATTCACTCAATTTTATCTTACCAATTTTGACGTTACTGATTCACTCAGTTTTATCTTACCCATTATGACGTTAATGATTCACTCAATTTTATCTTACCCATTATGTCGTTACTCATTTACTAATTTTTATTTTATCCATTATGACGTTACTGATTCGCTCAATTTTATCTTACCCATTATGACGTTAGTGATTCACTCAATTTTATCTTACCCATTATGACGTTACTCATTTACTAATTTTTATCTTACCCATTATGACGTTACTGATTCGCTCAATTTTATCTTACCCATTATGACGTTAGTGATTCACTCAATTTTATCTTACCCATTATGACGTTACTCATTTACTAATTTTTATCTTACCCATTATGACGTTACTGATTCGCTTAATTTTATCTTACCCATTATGACGTTAATGATTCACTCAATTTTATCTTACCAATTTTGACGTTACTGATTCACTCAGTTTTATCTTACCCATTATGACGTTAATGATTCACTCAATTTTATCTTACCCATTATGTCGTTACTCATTTACTAATTTTTATTTTATCCATTATGACGTTACTGATTCGCTCAATTTTATCTTACCCATTATGACGTTAGTGATTCACTCAATTTTATCTTACCCATTATGACGTTACTCATTTACTAATTTTTATCTTACCCATTATGACGTTACTGATTCGCTCAATTTTATCTTACCCATTATGACGTTAGTGATTCACTCAATTTTATCTTACCCATTATGACGTTACTCATTTACTAATTTTTATCTTACCCATTATGACGTTACTGATTCGCTCAATTTTATCTTACCCATTATGACGTTACTGATTCACTCAGTTTTAACTTACCCATTATGACGTTACTGATTCACTCAATTTTATGTTACCCATTTTGACGTTACTGATTCATTCTTTATCTTACGCATTATGACATTACTGATTGACTCCGATTTATTTTACCCATTATGACGTTACTGATTCACTCAGTTTTATCTTACCCATTATGACGTTACTGATTCACTCAGTTTTATCTTACCCATTTTGACCTTACTCATTCACTCAGTTTTATCTTACCCATTATGACGTTACTGATTCACTCAGTTTTATCTTACCCATTATGACGTTACTGATTCACTCAGTTTTATCTTACCCATTTTGACGTTACTGATTCACTCAGTTTTATCTTACCCATTATGACGTTACTGATTCACTCAGTTTTATCTTACCCATTTTGACGTTACTGATTCACTCAGTTTTATCTTACCCATTATGACGTTACTGATTCACTCAGTTTTATCTTACCCATTATCACGTTACTGATTCACTCAGTTTTATCTTACCCATTTTGACGTTACTAATTCACTCAGTTTTATCTTACCCATTATGACGTTACTGATTCACTCAGTTTTATCTTACCCATTTTGACGTTACTGATTCACTCAGTTTTATCTTACCCATTTTGACGTTACTGATTCACTCAGTTTTATCTTACCCATTATGACGTTACTGATTCACTCAGTTTTATCTTACCCATTTTGACGTTACTGATTCACTCAGTTTTATCTTACCCATTATGACGTTACTGATTCACTCAGTTTTATCTTACCCATTATGACGTTACTGATTCACTCAGTTTTATCTTACCCATTTTGACGTTACTGATTCACTCAGTTTTATCTTACCCATTATGACGTTACTGATTCACTCAGTTTTATCTTACCCATTTTGACGTTACTGATTCACTCAGTTTTATGTTACCCATTATGACGTTACTGATTCACTCAGTTTTATCTTACCCATTTTGACGTTACTGATTCACTCAGTTTTATCTTACCCATTATGACGTTACTGATTAACTCAGTTTTATCTTACCCATTATGACGTTACTGATTCACTCAGTTTTATCTTACCCATTATGACGTTACTGATTTACTCAGTTTTATCTTACCCATTTTGACGTTACAGATTCACTGAATTTTATCTTACCAATTATGACGTTACTCATTTACTCAGTTTTATCTTACCTATTATGACGTTACTGATTCAATCAGTTTTATCTTACTTATTATCACGATACTGATTTACTCAGTTTTATCTTACTTATTATGACATTACTGATTCAATCAGTTTTATCTTAACCATTATGACTTTACTGATTTAATAAGTTTTATCTTAACCATTATGACGATACTGATTTACTCAGTCTTATCTTACTTATTATGACGTTACTGATTCAATCAGTTTTATCTCAACCATTATGACTTTACTGATTCAATCAGTTTTATCTTAACCATTATGACGATACTGATTTACTCACTTTTATCTTACCCATTATGACGTTACTGATTCAATCAGTTTTATCTTACCCATTATGACGTTACTGATTTACTTAGTTTTATCTTACCCATTATAACGTTACTGATTTTCCCAGTTTTATCTTACCCATTATGACGTTACTGATTCAATCAGTTTTATCTTACCCATTATAACGTTACTGATTTTCCCAGTTTTATCTTACCTACTATGACGTTACTGATTCAATCAGTTTTATCTTAACCATTATGACGATAATGATTTACTCAGTTTTACCTTACTTATTATGACGTTACTGATTTACTCAGTTTTATCTTACCCATTATGACGTTACTGATTTACTTAGTTTTATCTTACCCATTATAACGTAACTGATTTTCCCAGTTTTATCTTACCCATTATGACGTTGGTGATTGACTCAGTTTTATCTTACCCATTATGACGTTACTGATTGTCTCAGTTTTATCTTACCCATTATGACGTTAATGATTCACTCAATTTTATCTTACCCATTTTGACGTTAATGATTCACTCAGTTTTATCTTACCCATTATGACGTTAATGATTCACTCAATTTTATCTTACCGATTTTGACGTTACTGATTCACTCAGTTTTATCTTATCCATTATCAAGTTACTGATTCACTCAGTTTTATCTTACCCATTATGACGTTAATGATTCACTCAATTTTATCTTACCCATTATGACGTTACTGATTCGCTCAATTTTATCTTACCCATTATGACGTTAATGATTCACTCAATTTTATCTTACCAATTTTGACGTTACTGATTCACTCAGTTTTATCTTACCCATTATGACGTTAATGATTCACTCAATTTTATCTTACCCATTATGTCGTTACTCATTTACTAATTTTTATTTTATCCATTATGACGTTACTGATTCGCTCAATTTTATCTTACCCATTATGACGTTAGTGATTCACTCACTTTTATCTTACCCATTATGACGTTACTGATTCAATCAGTTTTATCTTACTCATTATGACGTTACTGATTTACTTAGTTTTATCTTACCCATTATAACGTTACTGATTTTCCCAGTTTTATCTTACCCATTATGACGTTACTGATTCAATCAGTTTTATCTTACCCATTATAACGTTACTGATTTTCCCAGTTTTATCTTACCTACTATGACGTTACTGATTCAATCAGTTTTATCTTAACCATTATGACGATAATGATTTACTCAGTTTTACCTTACTTATTATGACGTTACTGATTTACTCAGTTTTATCTTACCCATTATGACGTTACTGATTTACTTAGTTTTATCTTACCCATTATAACGTAACTGATTTTCCCAGTTTTATCTTACCCATTATGACGTTGGTGATTGACTCAGTTTTATCTTACCCATTATGACGTTGGTGATTGACTCAGTTTTATCTTACCCATTATGACGTTAATGATTCACTCAGTTTTATCTTACCCATTATGACGTTAATGATTCACTCAATTTTATCTTACCGATTTTGACGTTACTGATTCACTCAGTTTTATCTTATCCATTATCAAGTTACTGATTCACTCAGTTTTATCTTACCCATTATGACGTTAATGATTCACTCAATTTTATCTTACCCATTATGACGTTACTGATTCGCTTAATTTTATCTTACCCATTATGACGTTAATGATTCACTCAATTTTATCTTACCAATTTTGACGTTACTGATTCACTCAGTTTTATCTTACCCATTATGACGTTAATGATTCACTCAATTTTATCTTACCCATTATGTCGTTACTCATTTACTAATTTTTATTTTATCCATTATGACGTTACTGATTCGCTCAATTTTATCTTACCCATTATGACGTTAGTGATTCACTCAATTTTATCTTACCCATTATGACGTTACTCATTTACTAATTTTTATCTTACCCATTATGACGTTACTGATTCGCTCAATTTTATCTTACCCATTATGACGTTACTGATTCACTCAGTTTTAACTTACCCATTATGACGTTACTGATTCACTCAATTTTATGTTACCCATTTTGACGTTACTGATTCATTCTTTATCTTACGCATTATGACATTACTGATTGACTCCGATTTATTTTACCCATTATGACGTTACTGATTCACTCAGTTTTATCTTACCCATTATGACGTTACTGATTCACTCAGTTTTATCTTACCCATTTTGACCTTACTCATTCACTCAGTTTTATCTTACCCATTATGACGTTACTGATTCACTCAGTTTTATCTTACCCATTATGACGTTACTGATTCACTCAGTTTTATCTTACCCATTTTGACGTTACTGATTCACTCAGTTTTATCTTACCCATTATGACGTTACTGATTCACTCAGTTTTATCTTACCCATTTTGACGTTACTGATTCACTCAGTTTTATCTTACCCATTATGACGTTACTGATTCACTCAGTTTTATCTTACCCATTATCACGTTACTGATTCACTCAGTTTTATCTTACCCATTTTGACGTTACTAATTCACTCAGTTTTATCTTACCCATTATGACGTTACTGATTCACTCAGTTTTATCTTACCCATTTTGACGTTACTGATTCACTCAGTTTTATCTTACCCATTTTGACGTTACTGATTCACTCAGTTTTATCTTACCCATTATGACGTTACTGATTCACTCAGTTTTATCTTACCCATTTTGACGTTACTGATTCACTCAGTTTTATCTTACCCATTATGACGTTACTGATTCACTCAGTTTTATCTTACCCATTATGACGTTACTGATTCACTCAGTTTTATCTTACCCATTTTGACGTTACTGATTCACTCAGTTTTATCTTACCCATTATGACGTTACTGATTCACTCAGTTTTATCTTACCCATTTTGACGTTACTGATTCACTCAGTTTTATCTTACCCATTATGACGTTACTGATTCACTCAGTTTTATCTTACCCATTTTGACGTTACTGATTCACTCAGTTTTATCTTACCCATTATGACGTTACTGATTAACTCAGTTTTATCTTACCCATTATGACGTTACTGATTCACTCAGTTTTATCTTACCCATTATGACGTTACTGATTTACTCAGTTTTATCTTACCCATTTTGACGTTACAGATTCACTGAATTTTATCTTACCAATTATGACGTTACTCATTTACTCAGTTTTATCTTACCTATTATGACGTTACTGATTCAATCAGTTTTATCTTACTTATTATGACGATACTGATTTACTCAGTTTTATCTTACTTATTATGACATTACTGATTCAATCAGTTTTATCTTAACCATTATGACTTTACTGATTTAATAAGTTTTATCTTAACCATTATGACGATACTGATTTACTCAGTCTTATCTTACTTATTATGACGTTACTGATTCAATCAGTTTTATCTTAACCATTATGACTTTACTGATTCAATCAGTTTTATCTTAACCATTATGACGATACTGATTTACTCACTTTTATCTTACCCATTATGACGTTACTGATTCAATCAGTTTTATCTTACCCATTATGACGTTACTGATTTACTTAGTTTTATCTTACCCATTATAACGTTACTGATTTTCCCAGTTTTATCTTACCCATTATGACGTTACTGATTCAATCAGTTTTATCTTACCCATTATAACGTTACTGATTTTCCCAGTTTTATCTTACCTACTATGACGTTACTGATTCAATCAGTTTTATCTTAACCATTATGACGATACTGATTTACTCAGTTTTACCTTACTTATTATGACGTTACTGATTTACTCAGTTTTATCTTACCCATTATGACGTTACTGATTGACTCAGTTTTATCTTACCCATTATGACGTTACTGATTGTCTCAGTTTTATCTTACCCATTATGACGTTAGTCATTTACTCAGTTTTATCTTACCCATTATGACGTTACTGATTGACTCAGTTTTATTTTACCCATTATGACGTTACTCATTTACTCAGTTTTATCTTACCCATTATGATGTTACTGATTGACTCAATTTTATCTTACCCATTATGACGTTACTGATTGACTCAGTTTTATCTTACCCATTATGACGTTACTGATTGACTCAGTTTTATCTTACCCATTATGACGTTACTCATTTACTCAGTTTTATCTTACCCATTATGACGTTACTGATTGACTCAGTTTTATCTTACCCATTATGACGTTACTGATTGACTCAATTTTATCTTACCCATTATGACGTTACTGATTTACTTAGTTTTATCTTACCCATTATGACGTTACTGATTTACTCAATTTTATCTTACCCGTTATGACGTTACTGATTTACTTAGTTTTATCTTACCCATTATGACGTTACTCATTTACTCAATTTTATCTTACCTATTATGACGTTACTGATTTACTCAATTTTATCCTACCCATTATTACGTTACCGATTTACTCAATTTTATCTTACCCATTATGACGTTACTCATTTACTCAATTTTATCTGACCCATTATGACGTAACTCATTTACTCAGTTTTATCTTACCCATTATGACGTTACTCTTTTACTCAGTTTTATCTTACCCATTATGATGTTAATGATTTGCTTTGTTTTATCTTACCCATTATGACGCTACTGATTCGCTCAGTTTTATCTCATTTCTTTTGACGCTACTGATTCGATCATTGTGATCTTGTCTATTGTGACATTTCTGATTTACTTAGATTTATCTTACCCATTAAGATGTTACTAATTCGCTTTGTTTTATCTTACATATTATGACCTTACTGATTCGCCCAGTTTTATATTACGCAATTTAACGTTACTGATTCGCTTTGTTTTATCTTACCTATTATGACGTTACTGATTCGCTCAGGTTTATCTTACCTACTATGACGTTACTGATTCGCTTTGTTTTATCTTACCTATTTTGACGTCACTAATTCGCTCAGTTTCATCTTACCCATTATGACGTTACTGATTTACTCAGTTTTATCTTACCCTTTATGACGTTACTGATTCGCTCAGTTTTATCCTACCCATTATGACGTTACTTATTCGCTCAGTTTTATATTATCCATTATGACGTTACTAATTCACTTAGTTTTATCTTACCCATTATGACGTTACTCATTTACTCAGTTTTCATTTATCCATTATGACGTTACTGATTTACTCAGTTTTATATTATCCATTGTGATGTTACTGATTTCCTCAGTTTTATCTTACCCATTATGACGTTACTCATTTACTCAGTTTTATACTATCCATTATGACTATACTGATTTACTCAGTTTTATGTTACCTATTATGACGTTACTGATTTACTCAGTTTTATCTTACCCTTTATGACGTTACTGATTCGCTCAGTTTTATCCTACCCATTATGACGTTACTGATTCGCTCAGTTTTATATTATCCATTATGACGTTACTAATTCACTTAGTTTTATCTTACCCATTATGACGTTACTCATTTACTCAGTTTTAATTTATCCATTATGACGTTACTGATTTACTCAGTTTTATATTATCCATTGTGATGTTACTGATTTACTCAGTTTTATCTTTCCCATATGACGTTAGTCATTTACTCACTTTTATCTTACCCACTATGACGTTACGGATTTACTCAGTTTTATATTATCCATTGTGATGTTACTCATTTACTCAGTTTTATATTATCCATTGTGATGTTAGTTATTTACTCAGTTTTATTTTACCCATTATGACGTTACTCATTTACTCAGTTTTATCTTACCCATTTTGACGTTACTGATTTTTTCAATTTTATCTTACCCATTATGATGTTACTCATTTACTCAGTTTTATATTATCCATTGTAATGTTACTGATTTACTCAGTTTTATCTTACCCATTATGACGTTAATGATTCACTCAATTTTATCTTACCCATTTTGACGTTACTGATTCACTCAGTTTTATCTTACCCATTATGACGTTAATGATTCACTCAATTTTATCTTACCCATTATGACGTTACTGATTCACTCAGTTTTATCTTACCCATTATGACGTTACTGATTCACTCAGTTTTATCTTACGCATTATGACATTACTGATTCACTCCGATTTATCTTACCCATTATGACGTTACTGATTTACTCAATTTTATCTTACCCATTATGACGTTACTGATTCACTCAGTTTTATCTTACCCATTTTGACGTTACTGATTCACTCAGTTTTATCTTACCCATTATGACGTTACTGATTCACTCAGTTTTATCTTACCCATTTTGACGTTACTGATTCACTCAGTTTTATCGTACCCATTATGACGTTACTGATTCGCTCAGTTTTATCTTACCCATTATGACGTTACTGATTCACCTAGTTTTATCTTACCCATTTTGACGTTACTGATTCACTCAGTTTTATCTTACCCATTTTGACGTTACTGATTCACTCAGTTTTATCTTACCCATTATGACGTTACTGATTCACTCAGTTTTATCTTACCCATTATGACGTTACTCATTTATTCAGTTTTATCTTACCTATTATGACGTTACTGATTCAATCAGTTTTATCTTACTTATTATGACGATACTGATTTACTCAGTTTTATCTTACTTATTATGACATTACTGATTCAATCAGTTTTATCTTAACCATTATGACCTTACTGATTTAATAAGTTTTATCTTAACCATTATGACGATACTGATTTACTCAGTCTTATCTTACTTATTATGACATTACTGATTCAATCAGTTTTATCTTAACCATTATGACGTTACTGATTCAATCAGTTTTATCTTAACCATTATGACGATACTGACTTACTTAGTTTTATCTTACCCATTATGACGTTACTGATTTACTTAGTTTTATCTTACCCATTATGACGTTACTGATTTACTTAGTTTTATCTTACCCATTATAACGTTACTGATTTTCCCAGTTTTATCTTACCCATTATGACGTTACTGATTCAATCAGTTTTATCTTACCCATTATAACGTTACTGATTTTCCCAGTTTTATCTTACCTACTATGACGTTACTGATTCAATCAGTTTTATCTTAACCATTATGACGATACTGATTTACTCAGTTTTACCTTACTTATTATGACGTTACTGATTTACTCAGTTTTATCTTACCCATTATGACGTTACTGATTTACTTAGTTTTATCTTACCCATTATAACGTTACTGATTTTCCCAGTTTTATCTCACCCATTATGACGTTGCTGATTGACTCAGTTTTATCTTACCCATTATGACGTTACTGATTGTCTCAGTTTTATCTTACCCATTATGACGTTACTCATTTACTCAGTTTTATCTTACCCATTATGATGTTACTGATTGACTCAATTTTATCTTACCCATTATGACGTTACTGATTGACTCAGTTTTATCTTACCCATTATGACGTTACTGATTGACTCAGTTTTATCTTACCCATTATGACGTTACTCATTTACTCAGTTTTATCTTACCCATTATGACGTTACTGATTGACTCAGTTTTATTTTACCCATTATGACGTTACTGATTGACTCAATTTTATCTTACCCATTATGACGTTACTGATTTACCTAGTTTTATCTTACCGATTATGACGTTACTGATTTACTCAATTTTATCCTACCCATTATGAGGTTACTGATTTACTCAGTTTTATCTTACCTATTATGAGGTTACTGATTTACTCAGTTTTATCTTACCCATTATGACGTTAATGATTCACTCAATTTTATCTTACCCATTTTGACGTTACTGATTCACTCAGTTTTATCTTACCCATTATGACGTTAATGATTCACTCAATTTTATCTTACCCATTATGACGTTACTGATTCACTCAGTTTTATCTTACCCATTATGACGTTACTGATTCACTCAGTTTTATCTTACCCATTATAACGTTACTGATTTTCCCAGTTTTATCTTACCTACTATGACGTTACTGATTCAATCAGTTTTATCTTAACCATTATGACGATACTGATTTACTCAGTTTTACCTTACTTATTATGACGTTACTGATTTACTCAGTTTTATCTTACCGATTATGACGTTACTGATTTACTTAGTTTTATCTTACCCATTATAACGTTACTGATTTTCCCAGTTTTATCTCACCCATTATGACGTTGCTGATTGACTCAGTTTTATCTTACCCATTATGACGTTACTGATTGTCTCAGTTTTATCTTACCCATTATGACGTTACTCATTTACTCAGTTTTATCTTACCCATTATGATGTTACTGATTGACTCAATTTTATCTTACCCATTATGACGTTACTGATTGACTCAGTTTTATCTTACCCATTATGACGTTACTGATTGACTCAGTTTTATCTTACCCATTATGACGTTACTCATTTACTCAGTTTTATCTTACCCATTATGACGTTACTGATTGACTCAGTTTTATTTTACCCATTATGACGTTACTGATTGACTCAATTTTATCTTACCCATTATGACGTTACTGATTTACCTAGTTTTATCTTACCGATTATGACGTTACTGATTTACTCAATTTTATCCTACCCATTATGAGGTTACTGATTTACTCAGTTTTATCTTACCTATTATGAGGTTACTGATTTACTCAGTTTTATCTTACCCATTATGACGTTACTGATTTACTCATATTTATCTTACCTATTATGACGTTACTGATTTATTTAATTTTATCCTACCCATTATTACGTTACCGATTTACTCAATTTTATCTTACCCATTATGACGTTACTCTTTTACTCAATTTTATCTTACCCATTATGACGTAACTCATTTACTCAGTTTTATCTTACCCATTATGACGTTACTCATTTACTCAGTTTTATATTATCCATTATGATGTTACTGAGTGACT
The DNA here is from genome assembly GCF_977016875.1 of Pavona decussata. Lineage (NCBI taxonomy): Eukaryota > Metazoa > Cnidaria > Anthozoa > Scleractinia > Agariciidae > Pavona > Pavona decussata. The sequence continues at coordinate 717,099 of NW_028145648.1, forward strand.
CAATTTTATCTTACCCATTATGACGTTACTGATTTACTCAGTTTTATCTTACCCATTATGACGTTGCTGATTGACTCAGTTTTATCTTACCCATTATGACGTTACTCATTTACTCAGTTTTATCTTACCCATTATGATGTTAATGATTTGCTTTGTTTTATCTTACCCATTATGACGCTACTGATTCGCTCAGTTTTATCTCATTTGTTATGACGCTACTGATTCGATCAGTGTGATCTTGTCTATTGTTACATTTCTGATTTACTTAGATTTATCTTACCCATTATGATGTTACTAATTCGCTTTGTTTTATCTTACCTATTATGACCTTACTGATTCGCCCAGTTTTATATTACGCAATTTAACGTTACTGATTCGCTTTGTTTTATCTTACCTATTATGACGTTACTGATTCGCTCAGGTTTATCTTACCTACTATGACGTTACTGATTCGCTTTGTTTTATCTTACCTATTATGACGTCACTAATTCGCTCAGTTTCATCTTACCCATTATGACGTTACTGATTTACTCAGTTTTATCTTATTTATTATGACGTTACTGATTCGCTCCGTTTTATCTTATCCATTATGACGTTACTGATTCGCTCCGTTTTATCTTACCCATTATGACGTTACTGATTTACTCAGTTTTATCTTACCCTTTATGACGTTACTGATTCGCTCAGTTTTATCCTACCCATTATGACGGTACTGATTCGCTCACTTTTATATTATCCATTATGTCGTTACTAATTCACTTAGTTTTATCTTACCCATTATGACGTTACTCATTTACTCAGTTTTAATTTATCCATTATGACGTTACTGATTTACTCAGTTTTATATTATCCATTGTGATGTTACTGATTTACTCAGTTTTATCTTACCCATTATGACGTTACTCATTTACTCAGTTTTATATTATCCATTATAACGTTACTGATTTACTCAGTTTTATGTTACCCATTATGACGTTACTGATTTAAACAATTTTATATTATCCATTATGACGTTACTAATTCACTTAGTTTTATTTTACCCATTATGAGGTTACTCATTTACTCAGTTTTAATTTTTCCATTATGACGTTACTGATTTACTGAGTTTTATATTATCCATTGTGATGTTACTGATTTACTCAGTTTTATCTTACCCATATGACATTAGTCATTTACTTACTTTTATCTTACCCACTATGACGTTACCGATTTACTCAGTTTTATATTATCTATTGTGATGTTACTGATTTACTCAGTTTTATTTTACCCATTATGACGTTACTCATTTACTCAGTTTTATCTTATCCATTTTGACGTTACTGATTGTCTCAATTTTATCTTACCCATTATGACGTTACTCATTTACTCAGTTTTATATTATCCATTATAATGTTACTGATTTACTCAGTTTTATCTTACCCATTATGACGTTAATGATTCACTCAATTTTATCTTACCCATTTTGACGTTACTGATTCACTCAGTTTTATCTTACCCATTTTGACGTTAATGATTCACTCAATTTTATCTTACCCATTATCAAGTTACTGATTAACTCCGTTTTATCTTACCCAAGCAAACGAAATCGACCAGAAACTCCAGGACACAACGGAATCACACAAAGTTAAACAAGTCAAAAGTTACAAGCGTGACAACAATGGTATGTGTCCCCGCTGTGGTTCAAAACATGGAAAAGGAAATTGCCCAGCATACGGAGCTAAATGCTACAAATGTGGTAAACGTAACCACTACACCAAAATGTGCCGTAACACGGATCAAAGATACCGCTCAGATGATAAACAAGGTGGCAGATCGGGTCGCCGAAATGACAAGAAAGAAGATTTTCAGCACGCGCCGCGACAGCCAAGACTGCCGACAGATCATCAACACCGCCGAAGACGAGTTCGACACGTTGAACAAGATGCACAGGATGCACGCGACATTTCAGAAAGCGAAGACTCTTTCGATGAGGACATCGCCAGACTCGTACAGCACATGCACGTACACCGTACAGCACAGGACACCATCGAGAAAAACAAATGCGCGATTTGGATCAATGGAACCAAAATAGAAGTTGAACCGGATACAGGCGCCGATGCAAACGTCATGGACGAACACCAGTTCAATGAATTGCTACGAGTAACGCCGGAGGTTAAATTACGCAACACGAAGATCAAGCTGAAAACACTCACCGAAGATCTACCAGTTATTGGAGAATGCGACGTCACCTTAGAAAACAAAACGCGAAAAACACAAGCGACAATCGCCGTTATTCAAGGAACAATCGATTCCCTACCGTTACTCGGAAGACAAACACTGGAAGAGCTGGGAATGATCCAATTTGACGCGACAGGAGGACTGAAAGAACCAAATCGAGAAGAATTACAGAAGATCCACAAGATCCAAACCGGAAATGAAGATCTTAACAAGATTCTCTTTCAGCACGAAGAGAGATTTAGAGGCATTGGCAAAGCAAGAAGAGATGGACAAGACATCGAAATCCATTTACCACTTAAAGAAGATGCGAAACCGATCGCACAAAAGCCCCGCCGAGTACCATACCACCTGATGGAACCTCTACGTCACCGAATGGAAGAATTTGTCGAGAGAGACATCATGGAAAAGGTGCCAGAACATGACTCCATCACATGGTGCTCACCACTGGTTGTCCAACCGAAACCAAAAAAACCCAACGACATCCGTGTCAGCCTTGACTTAAGAGTACTGAATGAGTCCATGGAGCGCACAAGACAAGTACAAGCGCCTATCACAGAGGACTTCATCACCACTTTCAAAGATTGCAAAGTCTTCAGTAAACTTGACATGAACCACGGATACCACCAGTTCTCACTAGACGAAGAATCAAGAAAACTCATGACATTCTCAAGTCCATGGGGTAACTATCGTTACAAGCGACTCGCGTTTGGAGGTGTCAACAGCCAAGATTTATTTGATGCTGAAATGAGCAAGATTATCTCGGGAATACCAAGAGTCCTTAACAACCGAGACGATATCATGATTGGCGGAACCAACTGGGATGATCACAATGCCAACTTAGCAGCTTTACTTCAACGACTGAAGCTCCACAACCTTACCCTACGTAAGGAGAAGTGTGAATTTGGAAAATCAACCATCGACTTTCATGGGCACCTGTTCACTGCCGAAGGATTGAAGCCCAGTCCCAGTAAAGTCAAAGCTGTCAGCGAATGCAACCCACCGAAATCTAAAGAAGAGCTTGTGTCATTCTTGCAAATGATGGCCTATCTATCACGTTACATCAGCAACTTTTCCAACCGCTGCGAACCGTTGAGAAGACTCACAAAGAAGGAACACAGCTTTGAATGGACCGAAGCTCAGCAAACTGCTTTCGAAGATCTGAAGACTGCAATTACTTCAGCACCAGTTCTCATCCCATACAAGCCAGGTCGAGAAACCATGGTCATATGCGATGGCAGCCCAACTGGCCTTGGCGGTGGCTTGTTCCAAAAGACTGAACATGGTTACCAACCAATCCACTTTGTTAGCAGATCATTAACAGACACCGAGAAACGGTACTCTCAAATAGAACGAGAAGCACTGGCTGCAGAGTTTACCACCACCAGGTTACACATGTATCTACTTGGAGCACAGCACTTTCAGTTAGCAACTGACCACAAACCGCTCCTCCCACTCTTCAATAATCCAACTGCAAAGCTACCACCAAGAATAGAGCGAATAGTGATGAAGATGCAGAACCTAGACTTCACTGCAGTACATATACCGGGGAAATCCAATATGACTGACTACCTTTCCCGACACCCATTACCAGAGGTCCAGCAAACAAAACATGAAGGCTACGTCAAAGCAGTCATTGACGCAGACCACGCGATAGTCATGGACACTATCCGATCAGCAAGTAAAGAAGACAAAGTGCTGCAGAAGTTGAAGATAGCACTTGAAACAGGGAAATGGAATAGAAACGATCCAGACCTGATACCATACTACGACGTAAGAGCAGACATTTACGAATCCGAAGGAGTCCTGCTGAGGCTCAACAGGATTATCCCACCAGAATCACTGCGAGACAAGATTGTCAGCATTGCTCACAAACAGGGACACTTAGGCATTTCAAAAACAAAAGAACTTCTCAGACGGAAGTATTGGTTTCCCAGCATGAACAAACGCATCGACGATATTGTTAGCACATGCTTCAGCTGCCAAGTGACCACCAACACTCAGCACACTGAACCCGCCAAGATGACGGAACTGCCAGAACGACCGTGGAACACCGTCGAGGCAGACTTCTGTGGCCCATTTCCTAATGGCGAATACGTACTCGTTGTAACCGACCAGTACTCAAGATACCCAGAAGCAGAGTTCATCAGCTCAACATCTATCAAACCAGTCCGAAGAAAACTGAAGAAGATGTTCGCCACACATGGGGTACCACAGACAGTGCAAACCGATAATGGACCGCCATTTAACTCAAAAGAGTTCCAGACACTTGCAACAGAAATGGGATTCAGTCACAAGAAGATCACACCCAAACATCCGAAAGCTCAAGGCCAAGTCGAAGGTTTTAACAAGCTCGTAAACAAGATAGCGACAATCGCAAAACAGGAAGGGATAGATGTACGCGAAGCAACCTACGACATGCTCCAAACATACAGGGATACACCACACCCAGCAACCAGGAAGACACCCTATGAGCTAATGATGAACAGAGAGATCCGGACGAAACTTGAACACTTCCCATCATCCATACCAACACAGGATCAAGAAGTCAGAGTCAACGACCGAAACTACAAAGAACGAATCAAGCAATACCACGACAAGCGATACCGAGCGACGGAACTGCACCTAGACATCGGGCAAGCAGTCATCGTAAAGCGAGACAAGAAACGAAAAGCTGAGACGCCGTACGAACCGCACATATATGTCGTGACCCAGGTGAAGGGATCAACCATCATCGCCAAGAGGTTAACTGATGGCAAAAGTATCTGCCGAGACAAATCAAAATTCAGACGTCTCAAAAGCAATACCAGCAACACCGATTCCAACGAAAGGGAAACAGGAACGCAACCTCAAACACAGATACCACCTGCATATCTCCCACAACCACCAGCAATAGCAGCACAGAGGGTGGATGCAGCTAGCAACGATGCAGAACATAACCAGGCCGCACCGGAACCACTCAGGCGATCCAACAGAAGGCCTAGATCAGTCTTCGAAGGACACTTAAGAGATTTTGAACAATGACAATTAGAATTTGAGAAACACGTGAGAGAATAGCTAAGAATTAGGACACCGATCGGACATTGGACATAAACTGTTACTGTTATATAATCGCACGAATCATTTATGATTATATTTTAGTAATAAGAGATCTTGGTCGATTATTTTTACATTCACGATTTGTACAGGAATGTACTGAAAAGGGAGGAATGTAGTAATATGATAGTGCATGATTATGCAATACATCATACGTATCACATGATTACTGTAAGCAGAAAGCACATGGTATAATACAGTGAGTTAAACGGATGTCTGTGTCTTCACTCGTGTCTTCAATTATATAAAGAACCCTTCGGTTACTACAACTTATTTACTAATTTTTATCTTATCCATTATGACGTTACTGATTTACTCAGTTTTATCTTACCTATTATGACGTTACTGATTTACTCAATTTTATCTTACCCATTTTCACGTTACTGATTCACTCAGTTTTATCTGACCCATTTTGACGTTACTGATTCACTCAATTTTATCTTACCCATTTTGACGTTACTGATTCACTCAGTTTTATCTTACCCATTTTGACGTTACTCATTTACTCAGTTTTATCTTACCTATTATGACGTTACTGATTCAATCAGTTTTATCTTAACCATTATGACGATACTGATTTACTCAATTTTATCTTACTTATTATGACGTTACTGATTCAATCAGTTTTATCTTAACCATTATGACGTTACTGATTTACTCAGTTTTATCTTACTTATTATGACGATACTGATTTACTCACTTTTATCTTACCCATTATGACGTTACTTATTTACTTAGTTTTATCTTACCCATTATAACGTTACTGATTTTCCCAGTTTTATCTTACATATTATGAAGTTACTGATTCAATCAGTTTTATCTTAACCATTATGACTTTACTGATTTACTCAGTTTTATCTTACTTATTATGACGATACTGATTTACTCACTTTTATCTTACCCATTATGACGTTACTTATTTACTTAGTTTTATCTTACCCATTATAACGTTACTGATTTTCCCAGTTTTATCTTACATATTATCAAGTTACTGATTCAATCAGTTTTATCTTACCCATTATAACGTTACTGATTTTCCCAGTTTTATCTTACCTATTATGACGTTACTGATTCAATCAGTTTTATCTTAACCATTATGACGATACTGATTTACTCAGTTTTACCTTACCCATTATGACGTTACTGATTTACTTAGTTTTATCTTACCCATTATAACGTTACTGACTTTCCCGGTTTTATCTTACCCATTATGACGTTACTGATTTACTCAGATTTATCTTACCCATTATGACGTTGCTGATTGACTCAGTTTTATCTTACCCATTATGACGTTACTGATTCACTCAATTTTATCTTACCCATTATGACGTTACTGATTCACTCAATTTTATCTTACCCATTATGACGTTACTCATTTACTAATTTTTATCTTACACATTATGACGTTACTGATTCACTCAATTTTATGTTACCCATTTTGACGTTACTGATTCATTCTTTATCTTACGCATTATGACATTACTGATTCACTCCGATTTATCTTACCCATTATGACGTTACTGATTTACTCAATTTTATCTTACCCATTTTCACGTTTCTGATTCACTCAGTTTTATCTTACCCATTATGACGTTACTGATTCACTCAGTTTTATCTTACCCATTATGACGGTACTGATTCACTCAGTTTTATCTTACCCATTTTGACGTTACTGATTCACTCAGTTTTATCTTACCCATTATGACGTTACTCATTTACTCAGTTTTATCTTACCTATTATGACGTTACTGATTCAATCAGTTTTATCTTACTTATTTTGACGATACTGATTTTTCCAGTTTTATCTTACCCATTATGACGTTACTGATTGACTCAGTTTTATTTTACCCATTATGACGTTACTCATTTACTCAGTTTTATCTTACCCATTATGATGTTACTGATTGACTCAGTTTTATCTTACCCATTATGACGTTACTGATTCACTCAGTTTTATCTTACCCATTATGACGTTACTGATTGACTCAGTTTTATCTTACCCATTATGACGTTACTCATTTACTCAGTTTTATCTTACCCATTATGACGTTACTGATTGACTCAGTTTTATCTTACCCATTATGACGTTACAGATTGACTCAATTTTATCTTACCCATTATGACGTTACTGATTTACTTAGTTTTATCTTACCCATTATGACGTTACTGATTTACTCAATTTTATCTTACCTATTATGACGTTAATGATTTATTCAATTTTATCCTACCCATTATTACGTTACCGATTTACTCAATTTTATCTTACCCATTATGACGTTACTCATTTACTCAATTACATCTTACCCATTATGACGTAACTCATTTACTCAGTTTTATCTTACCCATTATGACGTTACTCATTTACTCAGTTTTATATTATCCATTATGATGTTACTGATTGACTCAGTTTTATCTTACCCATTATCACGTTACTGATTTACTCAGTTTTATCTTACCCATTATGACGTTGGTGATTGACTCAGTTTTATCTTACCCATGATGACGTTACTCATTTACTCAGTTTTATCTTACCCATTATGATGTTAATGATTTGCTTTCTTTTATCTTACCCATTATGACGTTACTGATTCGCTCAGTTTTATCTCATTTATTATGACGCTACTGATTCGATCAGTGTGATCTTGTCTATTGTTACATTTCTGATTTACTTAGATTTATCTTACCCATTATGATGTTACTAATTCGCTTTGTTTTATCTTACCTATTATGACCTTACTGATTCGCCCAGTTTTATATTACGCAATTTAACGTTACTGATTCGCTTTGTTTTATCTTACCTATTATGACGTTACTGATTCGCTCAGGTTTATCTTACCTACTATGACGTTACTGATTCGCTTTGTTTTATCTTACCTATTATGACGTCACTAATTCGCTCAGTTTCATCTTACCCATTATGACGTTACTGATTTACTCAGTTTTATCTTATTTATTATGACGTTACTGATTCGCTCCGTTTTATCTTATCCATTATGACGTTACTGATTCGCTCCGTTTTATCTTACCCATTATGACGTTAATAATTTACTCAGTTTTATCTTACCCTTTATGACGTTACTGATTCGCTCAGTTTTATCCTACCCATTATGACGGTACTGATTCGCTCACTTTTATATTATCCATTATGACGTTACTAATTCACTTAGTTTTATCTTACCCATTATGACGTTACTCATTTACTCAGTTTTATCTTACCCATTATGATGTTACTGATTGACTCAATTTTATCTTACCCATTATGACGTTACTGATTGACTCAGTTTTATCTTACCCATTATGACGTTACTGATTGACTCAGTTTTATCTTACCCATTATGACGTTACTCATTTACTCAGTTTTATCTTACCCATTATGACGTTACTGATTGACTCAGTTTTATCTTACCCATTATGACGTTACTGATTGATTCAATTTTATCTTACCCATTTTGACGTTACTGATTTACTTAGTTTTATCTTACCCATTATGACGTTACTGATTGACTCAGTTTTATCTTACCCATTATGACGTTACTGATTGACTCAGTTTTATCTTACCCATTATGACGTTACTGATTGACTCAGTTTTATCTTACCCATTATGACGTTACTGATTGACTCAGTTTTATCTTACCCATTATGACGTTACTGATTTACTCAGTTTTATCTTACCCATTATGACGTTACTGATTGACTCAGTTTTATCTTACCCATTATGACGTTACTGATTGACTCAATTTTATCTTACCCATTTTGACGTTACTCATTTACTCAGTTTTATCTTACCCATTATGACGTTAATGATTGACTCAGTTTTATCTTACCCATTATGACGTTACTGATTGACTCAATTTTATCTTACCCATTATGACGTTACTGATTTACTCAATTTGATCCTACCCATTTTGACGTTACTAATTCACTTAGTTTTATCTTACCCATTATGACGTAACTCATTTACTCAGTTTTAATTTATCCACTATGACGTTACTGATTTACTCAGTTTTATATTATCCATTGTGATGTTACTGATTTACTCAGTTTTATCTTACCCATTATGACGTTACTCATTTACTCAGTTTTATATTATCCATTATAACGTTACTGATTTACTCAGTTTTATGTTACCCATTATGACGTTACTGATTTAATCAATTTTATATTATCCATTATGACGTTACTAATTCACTTAGTTTTATTTTACCCATTATGAGGTTACTCATTTACTCAGTTTTAATTTATCCATTATGACGTTACTGATTTACTCAGTTTTATATTATCCATGGTCATGTTACTGATTTACTCAGTTTTATCTTACCCATATGACATTAGTCATTTACTCACTTTTATCTTACCCACTATGACGTTACCGATTTACTCAGTTTTATATTATCTATTGTGATGTTACTGATGTACTCAGTTTTATTTTACCCATTATGACGTTACTCATTTACTCAGTTTTATCTTATCCATTTTGACGTTACTGATTCTCTCAATTTTATCTTACCCATTATGACGTTACTCATTTACTCAGTTTTATATTATCCATTATAATGTTACTGATTTACTCAGTTTTATCTTACCTATTATGACGTTAATGATTCACTCAATTTTATCTTACCCATTTTGACGTTACTGATTCACTCAGTTTTATCTTACCCATTTTGACGTTAATGATTCACTAAATTTTATCTTACCCATTATCAAGTTACTGATTCACTCCGTTTTATCTTACCCATTATGACGTTACTTATTTACTAATTTTTATCTTATCCATTATGACGTTACTGATTCGCTCAATTTTATCTTACCTATTATGACGTTACTGATTCACTCAATTTTATCTTACCCATTTTCACGTTACTGATTCACTCAGTTTTATCTTACCCATTTTGACGTTACTGATTCACTCAATTTTATCTTACCCATTATGACGTTACTCATTTACTCAGTTTTATCTTACCTATTATGACGTTACTGATTCAATCAGTTTTATCTTAACCATTATGACGATACTGATTTACTCAATTTTATCTTACTTATTATGACGTTCCTGATTCAATCAGTTTTATCTTACCCATTATGACTTTACTGATTTACTCAGTTTTATCTTACTTATTATGACGTTACTGATTCAATCAGTTTTATCTTAACCATTATGACGATACTGATTTACTCAGTTTTATCTTACTTATTATGACGTTACTGATTCAATCAGTTTTATCTTAACCATTATGACGTTACTGATTCAATCAGTTTTATCTTAACCATTATGACGATACTGATTTACTCAGTTTTATCTTACTTATTATGACGTTACTGATTCAATCAGTTTTATCTTAACCATTATGACGTTACTGATTCAATCAGTTTTATCTTAACCATTATGACGATACTGATTTACTCACTTTTATCTTACCCATTATGACGTTACTTATTTACTCACTTTTATCTTATTCATTATGACGTTACTGATTTACTCAGTTTTATCTTACCCATTATAACGTTACTTATTTATTTAGTTTTATCTTACCCATTATGACGTTACTGATTTACTCACTTTTATCTTACCCATTATGACGTTACTTATTTACTTAGTTTTATCTTACCCATTATGACGTTACTGATTCACTCAGTTTTATCTTACCCATTATAACGTTACTGATTTTCCCAGTTTTATCTTACCTATTATGACTGACGTTACTGATTCAATCCCTTTTATCTTAACCATTATGACGATACTGATTTACTCAGTTTTACCTTACTTATTATGACGTTACTGATTTACTCAGTGTTATCTTACCCATTATGACGTTACTGATTTACTTAGTTTTATCTTACCCATTATAACGTTACTGATTTTCCCGGTTTTATCTTACCCATTATGACGTTACTGATTGACTCAGTTTTATCTTACCTATTATGACGTTACTCATTTACTCAATTTTATCTTACCTATTATGATGTTACTGATTGACTCAATTTTATCTTACCCATTATGACGTTACTGATTCACTCAGTTTTATCTGACCCATTTTGACGTTACTGATTCACTCAATTTTATCTTACCCATTATGACGTTACTCATTTACTCAGTTTTATCTTACCTATTATGACGTTACTGATTCAATTAGTTTTATCTTAACCATTATGACGTTACTCATTTACTCAGTTTTATCTTACCCATTATGACGTTACTTATTTACTCAGTTTTATATTATCCATTATGATGTTACTGATTGACTCAATTTTATCTTACCCATTATGACGTTACTGATTTACTCAATTTTATCTTACCCACTATGACGTTACTCATTTACTCAATTTTATCTTACCCATTATGACGTTACTCATTTACTCAGTTTTTTCTTACCCATTATGACGTTACTCATTTACTCAGTTTTATATTATCCATTATGATGTTACTGATTGACTCAATTTTATCTTACCCATTATGACGTTACTGTTTTACTCAATTTTATCTTACCCATTATGACGTTGCTGATTGACTCAGTTTTATCTTACCCATTATGACGTTACTGATTGACTCAGTTTTATCTTACCCATTATGACGTTACTCATTTACTCAGTTTTATATTATCCATTATGATGTTACTGATTGACTCAATTTTATCTTACCCATTATGACGTTACTCATTTACTCAGTTTTATCTTACCCATTATGACGTTGCTGATTGACTCAGTTTTGTCTTTCCCATTATGACGTTACTGATTGACTCAGTTTTATCTTACCCATTATGACGTTACTCATTTACTCAGTTTTATATTATCCATTATGATGTTACTGATTGACTCAATTTTATCTTACCCATTATGACGTTACTGATTTACTCAGTTTTATGTTATCCATTATGATGTTACTGATTCGCTCAGTTTTATCTTACCCATTATTACTTTATTGATTCTTGCAGTTTTATCTTATCCATTATGACGTTACTCATTAACTCAATTTTATCTTACCCATTATGACGTTACTGATTCGCCTTGTTTGATCTTACCCATTATGACGTTACTGATGTACTCAGTTTTATCTTATCCATTATGACGTTACTGATGTACTCAGTTTTATCTTACCCATTATGACGTTACTGATGTACTCAGTTTTATCTTATCCATTATGACGTTACTGAGGTACTCAGTTTTATCTTATCCATTATGACCTTTCTGATTTGCTCAGTTTTATCTTATCCATTATTACGTTACTGACTCGCTCAGTTTTATCTTATCCACTATGACGTTACTGACTCGCTTAGTTTTATCTTATCCATTATGAGGTTACGGATTCGCGCTGTTTTATCTGATTTATTATGACGTCACTGACTCGCTCTGTTTTATTTTATCCATTATAACTTTACTGATTTGCGCTCTTTTAAGTTATCCATTATGACGTTACTAATTTGCGCTGTTTTATTTTATCGATTATGACTTTACTGATTCGCTAAGTTTTAATTTATCCATTATGACGTTACTGATTGACTCAGTTTTATCTTACCCAATATGACGTTACTGATTCGCTTAGTTTTCTTTTATTCTTTATGACGTTACTGATTTACACAGTTTTGTCTTATTCTTTATGACGTTACTGATTTGCACAGTTTTGTCTTATTCTTTATGACGTTACTGATTCGCGCAGTTTTGTCTAATCGTTTTTGACGTTACTGATTCGCGCAGTTTTGTCTAATCTTTTTTGACGTTACTGATTCGCTTAGTTTTTTTTTATTCTTGATGACGTTACTGATTTGCGCAGTTTTCTTTTATTCTTTATGACGTTACTGATTTGCACAGTTTTGTGTTATTCTTTATGACGTTACTGATTCGCGCAGTTTTGTCTAATCTTTTTTGACGTTAACGATTCGCACAGTTTTGTCTTATCTTTTATGGCCCTACTGATTGATTGGCACAGTTTTGTCTTATCTTTTATGACGTTACTGATTCGCAGAGAGTTGTTTTTTTTTTTTATGACGTTAGTGATTGGCACATTTTGATCTTATCGTTTATGACGTTACTGATTCGCACAGTTTTGTCTTACCTTTCATGACGTTACTGATTTGCACAGTTTTGTCTTATTCTTTATGACGTTACTGATTCGCGCAGTTTTGTCTAATCTTTTTTGACGTTACTGGTTCGCGCATTTTTGTCTAATCTTTTTTGACGTTACTGATTCGCACAGGTTTGTCTTATCTTTTATGACGTTACTGATTCGCACAGTTTTGTCTTATCTTTTATGACGTTACTGATTCGCAGAGAGTTGTCTTATGTTTTATGACGTTAGTGATTGGCACAGTTTTATCTTATCCTTTATGACGTTACTGATTCGCACAGTTTTGTCTTATTTTTCATGACGTTACTGATTCGCACAGTTTTGTTTGATCCTTTATGACGTTACTGATTTGCACAGTTTTGTCTTATTTCTTCTGACGTTACTGATTGGCAAAGTTTTGTCTCATCTTTTATGACGTTACTGATTCGCACAGTTTTGTCTCATCTTTTATGACGTTACTGATTCGTGCAGTTTTGTCTTATCTTCTATGACGTTACTGATTCGCACATTTTTTTTTTTCATCTTTTATGACGTTACTGATTAGCCCAGTTTTGTCTGATCTTTCATGACGTTACTGATTCGAGCAGTTTTGTCTTATCTTTTATGACGTTACTGTATTTGCACAGTTTTTTTTATCTTTTATGACGTTACTAATTAGCCCAATTTTGTCTGATCTTTCATGACGTTACTGATTCGATCAGTTTTGTCTTATATTTTATGACGTTACTGATTCGAGCGGTTTTGTCTTATCTTTTATGACGTTACTGATTAGCCCAGTTTTGTCTGATCTATCATGACGTTACTGATTTGCACAGTTTTGTCTCATCTTTTATGACGTTACTGATTCGAGCAGTTTTGTCTTATCTTTTATGACGTTACCGATTCGCACAGTTTTTTTTATCTTTTATGACGTTACTGATTAGCCTAGTTTTGTCGGATCTTTCATGACGTTACTGATTTGCACAGTTTTCTCTTATCTTTTACGACGTTACTGATTCCCACAGTTTTTTTTTTATCTTTTATGACGTTACTGATTAGCGTAGTTTTGTCTTATCTGTTATGACGTTACTGATTCGCGCAGTTTTGTGTTATCTCTATTATGTTGTTAGTGATTTGGGCAGTTTTCTGTTATTTTTTATGACGTTACTGATTCGCACAGTTTTATCTTAACTATTCAAGTATGACGTTACTTATTTTCTCAGTTTTCTCTTATCTTTTATGACGTTACTGATTCTCACAGTTTTTTTTTTTTATCTTTTATGACGTTACTGATTAGTGCAGTTTCTCTTATCCTTTATGACGTTACTGATTCGCACAGTTTATTGTTATGTTTTATGTTGTTAGTGATTCGCGCAGTTTTGTGTTATCCTTTATGACGTTACTGATTCGCACAGTTTTATCTTAACTATTATGACGTTACTGATTCGCTCAGTTTTTTCTTATCCATTATGACGTTACTTATTAGCGGAGTTTCTCTTATCTTTTATGACGTTACTGATTCTCACAGTTTTTTTTTTCATCTTTTATGACGTTACTGATTAGTGCAGTTTCTCTTATCCTTTATGACGTTACTGATTCGCACAGTTTATTGTTATGTTTTATGTTGTTAGTGATTCGCGCAGTTTTGTGTTATCCTTTATGACGTTACTGATTCGCACAGTTTTATCTTAACTATTATGACGTTACTGATTCGCTCAGTTTTTTCTTATCCATTATGACGTTACTTATTCGGACAGTTTTGTCTTATATTTTATGACGTTACTGATTCGCGCCATTTCTCTTATACTTTATGACGTTAGTGATTTGCACAGTTTTGTCTTATCTTTTATGACGTTACTGATTCGCACAATTTTCTCCTATTCTTTATGAAGTTACTGATTCGCACAGTTTTGTCTTATCTTTTATGACGTTTCTGATTGGCACAGTTTTGTCTTATCTTTTATGACGTTACTGATTCGCATAGTTTTGTCTTATCTTTTATGACGTTAGCGATTTGCACAGTTTTACCTTATTCTTTATGACGTTACTTGATGGACCGACATTCTCTTGAGCATTTGTAACCTGCGTTGGCACATCAGCACCTTAAACTTTCACAGGATCTAAGAACAACTTCTCCTTTCTGTTTCAAGAACAATCTGCAATTGCTTGACCTCTTGTTTTGAGTTGTTGTTTTTGTTGCTGTTAGATCTTGTTTTTCCCCAGTGTTAAAATTGTCAATAACTGGAGGTGAAATGAATAAGGAAAAATTGGGTATAATACAAACAAACTGGATACGCGCAATTGAAAGTGAAAGAAATATTAAAATCTATTTTAGGACAACACACTGACAGGACTGATCAGGGCTATCACCTAGATTCTTGTAAGTAATTTATCCGTGTGGACAGCGAAAACGCAACCTTCCTTCATGTCGTTAATTCTCGTGGTATCAGGGTTTTTAATTTCGCGTGGGCAATGAAAACTGTGCATTTAGAAGTTTTGAATACAAAAAATAAGGTCACCTTTAGTTTTATCGTAATGACCCGGGGACGAATGATTATAGGCAATGTAGATTGAACGCTTTTTAAGAAGCGTGGATGGCACAAACGTCAGTACCGGTGAACCAGGAATAGAAGGGATCATCACGACTGGAATCTTAAGCAGATTGCCACATCCAGAAACACAGAGGTCACCCAAGGAACTATTGAACGATCCGGACTCCGAAAATCTCCTTAGTTCGTCTTTCACGTTGAAGTCCACAAAAGAACTATACTTCTCGATATTTTTCTCAATTTCCTGGTAGAACAATAGTCGCAGCTGAAGTGTGTCTGTCTCAAATGATTTTCCTAGTCCAATAGATTTCAAATGTCCAGCGAATTCCTTATTACCGTCATCATTGCTGACTAGTAATTTATGAAGTTCAGTGACAATACTCGCAAAACAACAATCGCCATCTCCAGGGACTTGGTCTAATTCAAGGGCAAATGCAGACAGGTGTCACTGTAGGCACTCACGATTCATTTCTGTAAAGAGTTCACCGTCGATTTCGTTGTCTTCTGATCTGATTCTGCATCTTTGTCCACGAAAAACGTGGACCATTCTTTTCACGTCAGAGAAAGGAAAGTTAAACATATCAAACGCTCTTGAGGTGCATTTCTTCTCAACTGTTGACAGAACATCGTTCAAGTGAAGAACTCTTTTTAATGTCTAGTCAAGTACCTTTTCGCTTTTCAGATCTTCAACCCTGTCTGCAAAAACACCGGTACGAAATTCCATATGTGAGGATGATGCCGAGACACAGATTTTATCCTTTGCAATTGCCATTGCTACAGGGACGTTTTCTGGCACACCGGTGCTCTTAAATTTTTTGGTGGGCTCGTTTAAGGTAGTAGCCATTCCTTCCTTTAGTTGAATCTCAATTGGTACAACAGGAATCACTCAAACATTGGAACGATGTTTCTTATGATCTTGGGAAATTTCACAGTTCCATTCGTACGAAACTACGGTGAATACTGCAGTAGCAAGTTCAGGAGAGATAGTGGATGCTCCGCCAAGAAGGGAGCTTTTTAGTTGCTTGTGTAGTCGCTCATTTTTTTGGTGCCCACTCCAGGTGGAATTCCTGAACAACAACCACTGCGATTATGTTTTTTCATATTCTCTATGGCATTCTTACTTTCATCAGATAGACAGTGTTTCCATTTCTTTACAAACATTTGCAAATTGGCCTCTACACTTTCCGAATTGGAGTTTCCATCGCCCTAGTAATAATAGTAATAATAATAATAATAATAATAATAATAATAATAATAATAATAATAATAATAATAATAATAATAATAATAATAATAATAATAATAGCCGTTTATTCACAAATCCAAGTGAGAAGGAGATAAATGAGGTTTTCCCTTTCTAGTTTATCTCCTAGTTGTTCCCACATCATCGTTTCATCGTTCTGACAAAACGTTGGCAGGCACTGATCGAAAAAAAAAAAACAGTTTTACTGGAACAGCGGGGAAAACCTTGCGATAGGATGGGCGGCTGGAACAGCAGTCATCCAACATAATCATGTGTAGTTCTTGACCTTTCGCATCTAGACATATTTTTAGGTCTTTTAATAGGTCTTCAAGTTCTTTAAAAGCTGTACTTCGTGTCAGCCTCCATGCCGCAACTTGACCATGTTCATTTAATGCAATAAACAAGTTCTCAAATTGATTTATAAAAGCATTGTCAGAACTCTTCACCACTCCAACGTGCTTACTCACTTTAAATGTGTGGTCACATGTTAAAATTGAACATGGTCTAGATTCCATTTGTTTTTGATAAGAATGTTCCATGCCATTAAAATATGATAGAAACATGTGCATCAGCTGGTCATTGCTTGGATATGAATATAGAATACGATCATAAAAAGTGTTCGGATCAATACTGTCTTTGTGGTTTCTGATAAATGATTGAAAATTAAATAGACCCAATGTTTTCCGAAAGTTCTAAAAAGTTCTGTCCACGTCCAATGTGGGTCACGACATAGTCAAGCAAATCTTTGGTACAAGCGGATCGGTAGAAAAGCTTAGTAATCGGAAACTTCTCCTTGATTGTCCGAGGAACGACGTTCAAGATATCTGTCGATGCATAGTAATATTCGTGACCAGGCGTTGTGTGGTTTGGGAGATTCTGATTACATCTGCATGTAGATCGACTGAATTAGAATTATGTTTCCTTGTAGATCGTACACTAATCTTGGATTGCGTGGACTTTGATGAGTTAATTTGGTGGTCCAAGAATGAAACTCTAGCGGACATTTGTGAATGGGGCAAAGCACTGGCTGATGTTGCAACGGGCACCACAGAAATATCTTTGAGATACAAACACCATCTTTGTCTGGAGTAAATGGAGAACTGTAAATCCAGTGTGTGGGATTCAATTTGAATTCATTGAAGATTTTTATCAAAATCTTTCTTCTTCTCTCCCGAGAATAATCCCGTTTCCACAAATGAGGAAGAAGGAAGCAAAGTGATGACAATTGATAAAACCTTTGAAGATTTCTGGAAAATAAAAATTACTAGTCAAAACCTGTTACCTCCTTTCGTCAAAAAATTATTTCAAACAAGCAAATGAATCTGCTTTTAGGTGTTATCCTTGTCTTAAGGTGTAGGTTGTGTCCTTGAGACTTACATAGAAATGCGTTTCCACTGACCTCATTTAAAACGCGACTCAAATGCATTTGCGCGAAATTGCTAAGTTACGGTTTCGATAATACTTTAGGGGTGCCTTTCGGAAAACACATCCTCTCTTGGAAACTAATCTAATTCATTTGGTAGGCAACAGACAATGATTGCTTCACCAGATTAATTTCTCTTGCGTCACCACAGACATCATAAACGAACTGGTCTATATCTTTTAGGAGATGATACGATAGCAAAGTGTGCGAGGCTTTTTGAACATTTTCCAAAATTTTGGTCTAAAGAATCTTTTGAATGCGTATCACGGGCTTGGCGTTGGATGCCACGAGAAAAATAATTTGAACATGAACATGTGGTGCGGTCAGATGAGTAAAAAAGATCTTGAAAAAATTCTACTAAAAATCCTAAAAATCTACCTTAAAATTAATTCGTTAAAGTTAATGGATGCAAAGATTTGCAGTTCATTCACACCTTAAAGAAGTTGTTTTCTACGTGGTTAAAAGGAACTCCCTAAGAAGGATACGTAGTAGTGACGAACTAGTTCATGTTACATCGTGGCAAGATATGAGTTTGCTAGTGCAAATTCATCGGGAAAACACTGACTATTACTTCGAATGTTGATATAGACTATGCAATTCGATATTCCACATGAAAGCTAATGAAGCTCAGCGCGTAAAAATTACCGAAAGACTGCTAGATTAATGCATTTCTACGCCTTAAGCTATTTATGAACTACTCTCAAAAACCATTTTCTATTCATTTTCTAAATTTTCTTCTAACAATTGCTAAAATAATCATTCGTCTAACCATAGTGCGAAAATTTGAATTGAAAAAAAATACCACGGGATTCTTCAAACAAGCCTGTTATAGTAACTGGTTAGATTATGCTGCCTGGTAATTAATCAAATAATCTGAGACTCCTGTACATAACTCATGAAGGATGTACTTATGCTCATGTTGAACCACAATAGAATAAGATAAATTCTACAAGCTTCAGGAGCCCCTCACTCTAACCTTTTTTAGAGTAATTTTTATGGGAATTTTTGTAAAAAAGCAGGGGGGTGGTTTAACTCCCCCCGGAAAATTCCAAATATCAAACTACTTTGGCTTATGAAGTTATTAGGTGGGCCCTTCAATCTGGCCCAGTTTCATTGAAATCGGTGAGATGGCATGTATCACCACTACCTGGTCCTCTCATGGACACGCTATTAAACGTGGCCAAAGTCATTTAGGCTATTATGTTTAGGGCAAAAGGTACAACAAAGGTGATACTTTTGTGAAAACCTATATCTTATGTTTTTGTACTTCCCAAAACATTACAAGATCATAAGAAAAGAAAAAGAAGAAGGCACTAAGTTATCGACGGAGATTGCCGTTTTGATCATTTTTTTTGGGGGGGGGCGTATGGTACTTTGCGAAACGGTACTTTGCGAAATGGTACTTTGCGAAAGCGACTATGCGAAACGGTACTTTGCGAATAATAACTTCTGCTAACCCGTTGGCGCGTTCTCTCATCCTTCACTCGTGTTGTCACCGGCCCCGGGGGGGGGGGGGGGTACTCCCCTATATAAGGTATATAGGTATGTGCCGCCCCAAAGGGTATGGTTTTTGAGCCGTTTTGGTCTGAAAACGGGTATAGATTTTGATAATTACGGTCTGAAATCGGGTCGGGTTTTTGGGGCCGGGAACATTTACGAAAGTTTACAAACATATTTTTCTTCTCAGTACGTAACTGGAACGACTGACTGATAGCGAGAAAAAGAAATAGATAAACTATGTCATTCCAGCTTACTTTTACTTTTACTCCTTGCGTCAACTTCCGTTCGGCACTGATGCATAATTATCAGGTCTGAAAACGGGTATGAATTTTAAAGATCAGGTCTGAAAACGGGTGTGGAAAATGGTATGTTTAGGTCTGAAATAGGGTCGGGATTGGAAGACCCGGGCGGCACACCCCCACCAAGAATTCCGAGGAGTACCCCCCCCCCCCCCCCCCCCCCCCCGGGGGTCACCGGCACCTTCGATCGATCGTCATGGTGCTCTCTCCTTCCAATTTCGATCGCAAAGGCCTCGGTCATTTCCGTGAAATTTGACTTCTCAACGGTGGCCCGCTTCTCATAGGTAGGCGTCTTCACCAGAAGCAACACTCTGCTCTCTGTTACCCTACGTTCAGAATGAGAGTGCGTTCCCGCCATCTCGTTTTGCGTGGCCACTGGAAAAATAGAACAGACCTTCGGACTGGACTTCAGACACTATGGACAATACGGATCGGACCCCAGATAAGACAACTGGTGTGCATATGATCCAATTGGCTCTCCAGGCCACAGCTTATTCTGGCATCCTTAACAACAAGCAGATGGGATTGGATTCTTGTCCATTACACACATTGACCAAGACGGCTGAAAAACCATACCTTTTGGGACTCCACATACCAATATAGCCCACGTAAGAGAGTAGTCCCCCCTCAGATGTTAAGTGCACTGCACATTTGTGACCTATAATAAGCCAATACAGTTGCTGGCATCTAGCTTTGTTCAGACCTGGGGGGGCTCCCATATGAAACAGATGGAGATGCAAATTTCAGATGTTTGGTCTCGCTTAGGGTGTTTTGGGCTAACCCATTTAGGGTTGCACATGAAGAAACAGAGACAAATAAATTATAGTTGACTTCGGATAACTAGAATGCTTGCTAACTCGAACCTCCCACTATCTCAAGTAATTTTCATTTTCATTGAGGCCATTTTCTATATAATTTTACCCTGGATAACCCGAACTTCTGATAACTCCACCTTTTTCTATTTCCCCTGAAGGTTCAAGTTATCAGGAGTAGCTGTATATCTTTAGATTCATTGGTATCTTCCAGGGGTCACAAAAAGCTTGAGCCACGTCCCAGATTGGTATCCTTTAGGGGTCTAATTCCAGATTTTCAACGAGCACTCCAGCTGTTTCATTGCAAGCCCCCCCCCCCCCCCCCGGGTGTTCAGATGCTGTTGTACATTTTAAATAGCATAATTTCTAGGGCATCAGTGCTTGTCTGATGCTGTCCTTGCCATGCAAATCAACAGAAGGAGCTGAGGTGTTCAAATGAGCCAATTGTTCTTTAAATTTGCTTTCTTCTTGGTACACCTTTAGATATGCCCACTTTCGAACACGAAAGTACAACTGAACGAAAAGCTTCAGGAGTAAATTACTGTCTTCAGCAGGAAGAGATGAGGAGTAAGGCCAGGTTGGTTTCAACAGAGAAGAATTGTCAATCAATTGGTCAAGTAGTGCAATGTCAGACTTTCGAGTGCTGCTACAAAAACGTGCTAAGCTAAGAAAAGGACGGATGGAAACTTCCAGGTAACAAAAGAAAGTAAATGTTGAACAGTCCACTTGAGAAAGGCCACCCCTGGTCAATGACTTTGTCATCAAATTCGGATAAGTCATAGCCGGTGTCTGCTTGGCAACACTCGGCACCATTTCGTTTAAAAGCTTGATTATGCGGTCAAGCCTTGCGCATTTGGCAGTTTGGCTCGAGGACCGTGAGCTAGTATCATAATTTCTTTTTAACCGGTCTCTGGTCTTTCGGCAGACATACCCAGCAATGTAGGCGACGATATTGTTCTCGACAGGTGTGAGAAATGGACGTTGTTGTAGCCTCTCTCCCGTATATTCCTCGCAAATTTGCAGAGCACTAACAACAGATTCGGACCGATGATGATTAAAATACTTTCGAAAACCATGGTAACTATTTTCTGTTGCAGCAACTTTTCAGAAGAAACTGAGCCAAGGTGGTTCAGTTCAATCCATTTTGATCCGAGTTCGGCAGAACTTCGAAACTGATTCAAATGCTGCGCAATATACTGTTGCCTGCTTGAAGTACTTAACAGGTTATCTCTGGCAAATGTAATTGTCCACAAGTTTTTTTGCAACAAATTTCAACAAGGTCTTGACTTCGTTTTCTGTGCCCTTTTGCAGTTCAGTAACAAGGAAAT
Organism: Pavona decussata; assembly: GCF_977016875.1. Classification (NCBI taxonomy): domain Eukaryota; kingdom Metazoa; phylum Cnidaria; class Anthozoa; order Scleractinia; family Agariciidae; genus Pavona; species Pavona decussata. Next base: position 739,604 of record NW_028145648.1, read on the forward strand.
CTGCTTGACGCTGAGAGTCAGCAAACCTCTTCCCCCTCAATTTCGCGATGTCAGATTTAGTGGAAGTAATTTCTTTCAGGAAATCCAAAATGGCTGGTAAACAGTCACGAACAAAGTACTCTTCAAATCCGAGCTCCGCGAGAATCGCCCGGGTTTTCCTCTGATGCTCCGACAGTTTCTCAGGCTTTGTTTTCCTCGTCTTTCCTACAGCACCGCTGCAGTTCTCTTCATGCCTCTTTAACCATCCTATAGTGTGGTACACTTTTCGGCACTTGCAACACTTTAAAGTTTTTACACTTTCATCATCTTCATCATTCGTCTTCTTCGGACCCGGAGCAGTCAGACTCGTCAATTTCTTCCTCTTCTCTTCCGAGCAGCAAACAATCGAGGTTTGTACTAAGAGTTTCAATATCTGGGTCGTCCCATTCCTCGAAACTTTCAGCAATCTCCATACTAGATATTTTTACAGCCAAGTTTTTTTTCTTCACTTGACAAGAAACCGGCGATTGCTGTTTGTTTACATTTTGCAGGGGTTTTTATGACGTCACGAATTTCAACTCAATTGCGGCCATCGCGTCAGCTAGTTTCCAATCCAGTCGTTTTATGATCCATGCAGCCGCCCATAATTAAGGGCCTTGCGAACAGATAATTTACCGAAACGATCCGTTGGGTGCCCCTGCATTTTGCATTTACTGGCACATTTGCGTCGAGCAAAGAAGAATTTGACCGGAAGTGGCTTTATCAGTATCTTCTAGGCATAGCTTCAAAGTGAAAAGGGTTGATAACCTTAGTATTTTTCTCTTGATTATCACATAGTTAGGACTACACTTTACGACCATGTTGGAATTTTATTAAATACTCCAAAAGTAGGCATCAAAACTAATTGGACTTTAAGTTGGGCTATTTCCGGTTTGTCCCCTGCCAATAAGAGCCGCAAATTTAGATTACTGACATGTGCAACAGAAATATTCCTGTGGGCCATAAGTTTTTCTAAGGAAAGTTCAAGAGTTAAGCTAACAAAAAATGACTCTTGATTTGACTGAACAATTTTCTAGCATTCAAAGCAAAGTAATGAAATGTGATCAAAATTAAGCTAAAAATAAGCCTCAGGGGACCCCCAGAAGTCTGTTATCTAGAACTCAGCCCAAATAAGGTCAATGAAGCTGAAACTTTGGTATGTTACATAAGTCCTCATAGTAACTATGTGTGCCAATTTTGAGCGAAATTGGCAGACCCTCATTTCCAAGCCTGCCCCGTTCTCTCAGGCAGAAGCTCTTAAGCAGGAATCTTTTAAAAACTTAAACAGAGCTTGCTGGATCTCCTGCCCATTTATATGTAAACATATGGGAACTGAGCCTTACTGTCCTTACTCTACTGGGGATGGGGGCAGGGAAGGTACTTCATACTGTGATGTATGGGGAGCCTCCACCCAAGAGGTGTGAAATATTGTAGTATGTTAAAGGGATGCAAAATTTGACTGACATGAGCTGAATAATATTATTAAATGCAAGTGTTAGAAGAGGTAGCAGAAACCTTACAGAAATGCATGGCAGGAATTTACTGCATTAAGATTGTACTTGCTGACAGAAAAAAAATGAGACTATGGTTTATCTTTGACTTATAAAAAAGGGGCACAAATATTTTTCACTTCACGTATGTTAATGGATATTAAAGGCGTTGTAGCTCCAGGCAAAACCTATCCGTGTAAAAAAAAAAGTCCATTTCCCCAGTAGTTACATGTAGGTCTGCTTGAAAGGTATTATTACACTTAATATCTGGTCCTGCGGGAAAATATAGCCTTTGAGTCTGTGACAGAAGAGAAGAAAGAATTAACATTTTGAGATAGAAGTATTTTGAGATAGTGTATGTGATTGACAGTTTTTTTTCTTAAGGTTATGGAAAAACACCAGCCTGGAGTCAGGTTCCAAACTAAGACAAGACCTATTTTTATTAATGACAACTTTAAATGATTATTTTAAATCAAGATTGTGAAATATATAAGTGCTTCACAATATTTATTGTCTGCTGGTAGCTTAGTGAGTTCTGTAGGAAACTGATTGATTGATAAAATCATCCTGTTTTTGTTCAAATCATATCTATGTTGACTATCTGGTATTATTTTTTATAATATTAGAGGCACAAGTTCCTCCAGGGCCAGGACTATGACAGTGTGAGCACTTAGCAAGGAATAAATACATACATATTAGCACATGTTCTTCACACATACTCTAAAATTATGTCCAGAAAACGAAATAACGAAGAACCTTAATGTTGCCTTATAATATTTGCTAACTACAAGAATATCTCAACACCACAGTAAAAGTATCAACTTCTCCCCTTATACATAATTTAATTTATTTTGCTATTTGTTTATGAGATAGTACACAAGTACTTCATGCAGAATTAAAATGAGGGGTGGTAAATAATACCGGTAATAATAATAATAACAACAATAATAAGGTGTTGGGCACGATCCCACTAACTCTCGATAATCTTGCAACTATGAAAAATGAAATATATAAAATGTACAACTATAATGCTTTAACGGTCTTTCAGAGTCTTAGTTTTTCAACTGGGCCATCTCAGCCTTGACTTAACTTCTTTTGGAAGCCTAAAGTCTAAAGTCTCATCTTGCAGTATCAAATTTACCTACAGTTGTCATCCCTAAATTGCACGAGAGCTGTGTGGAAATCTTTCCACTTTTTCCTCCTTTTTCAACAGGAAACTGTATATCATTTTGAGGTATAATTTCTGATTATTCCAAACTTCAGAAAATTCACAGGTAACTTTATAAAAAACCATGACAACTTCATTTTAGCTCATCCCTTTGGTGAATCCTACTAGATACTAAAAGACAGTATAAAGGAAATAATTATTTTCTTCTCACATTTCTTTCATATATCCCACATGAACTGGGAAATTTTCTTTGAATAATTTCTATTTCTCATAACCCAGAGTGAATTCTTGTGACATTTCTAGAACAAAGTGCCTAAATAACCTGTCATTGACACTTGACAACCAGTGTGACCATAACAAAAATAAACATTTCGGGATGGGGTTTATCTTTAAAAAAAATTGTTTTTCCAACGGGATTAACAAGAATGAGTTCGTTCCTTGGCTATGAAGTTCAGGATGATGTCGGTTTTGACAAAATCCTCTATCTCGCAATCACCAGTCTCTAATGACTAAACTTTGTGCCAAAGCTCATAGTCTTTAGGGCCTCTCTCCTTGTCATACGTGTATTCCAAAGCAGCTTTTGTATTATTCGGATAATTTCCAATACTTCGTTCACGAGGATTCACTCTGGGCAAGAATTGCTCGTCCGCTTTCGTTGGGTGGTGGAAATAGTCAAGTTTTTGGTCAAATAAGGTACCACTTTGGTCTCTGTACTGTTGTCGATGTTGAAATCCAATGTCGTCAATTTGAGCGCGGTCTCTCTCTCTGTCGGGAATTCGGTTAGTGAGGTGATGCCGAGGTTTATTTAACACGGCTTCCCTTCTAAAGCACCGTGTTCCCAGCACACGATCTGGTTTATCAGAGAAGCTTGTTGGTCGGTAAGGAGAGCCAAGAGTATTCAAATTTTTTACGAGGGTTTTTTCGGCTATATGAGAGCGGCGGTAATCTTGAAACCAGTTTTCCCGTCCTTCGCCATACCGTTGATCATCACCAGACGCCATAAAATGAGGTGTATAATATCTATTTGCGGGCATATTTATAGGATCGATATATGTTTCCCTGTTCCATGTGGAGAACCTCGCTGGCTTATGGTTTGCCATCTCACTGCGTTGTGAAGACCGTTGTCAACTGTTGCTAAGAAAGGCTCCTTCCCCACTGATCTGTTTACCCCAAGCAGAGATTGAGACTGCGAAAGAATCACCAGCGGTTATAGGAAATACTCTTTGTAATTCATAATGTAGTGTCCAACAATGAATCCAATATGGCGGAGGCAGGGGAAAAGAATGATAATCCGTTTTCTTTCAAAACGTTTGTGAAATCGAAACAGGAAACAAAAGGGCCGAAAAAGAAGAAAAAGCAAGAACAACAGAACTCTAAATGTTCTCCTCTTACTCAGCGGAAGGGAGGAATAAGTGTGGATGAATCACCTTTTCCGGAAGTGAATAAACCAAGTAAGTAAAATAACCCGGGGTATCTTATCGTACAAAATCGAACAAAAATCCAATCGAACCCAATCAAACGATTGGTGTTCGATTGGGTTCGGCAATCGAACAAAATTGAACATCTATTTTGCTGTGAGTTCGATTTTCGAACCAATCGAACAAAATCGAACCAATCCGATGTAATCTTGTTCAGACGGCATCTCATCTCAAATCTGCTCTTGAGAAATACCTCTCAGCTTGTTAACTTACTGATGCCCTAATACCTAGTTTTAATAGCTCGTTTTTCAACTCAGTGATCCTCCCTCGAGCTTCTTCTATTTCAATTTTGAATGGAACGTTAATCCCACCACCAACTCGCCATCTTCCTTTTGGATGGTCAAAAGGCCTTCCAATAACTGTGCAAGAAAAAAAATCAATTCTACTGTCATTCCCGGGTAAATTTCAGTTATACACCCACGTGAGCCAGTCAGACATGTGGTCGTGGGATTTCTGCTTGACACGGACACCACCGGTTACACCATATTCTCCCGGGTGTTCTTCAAAACCCGGTGAAAACAAAATTTGTTTAGCCTAAGTGGGATCATTACTCACCATTTCATCCCGTCCTGAAAGGGCCAAAGAGGTGACACCAAGGTCCGCTCAAGATGTCCTAACTGCCCTCTAGTATTAGTGACCTTAAACGCTCTTCCCCTTGAGCCAATCTTCTTATAGATGATAATTACTCTTCTCCAACATCTACACTGAACCGACATTCTTGGTAGCCTTGTACACTACACAAAATCTCAATACGTGCAGTGCCCTCCAGGGTCTCCTGGATATTGCTTCCTGACGTTTTCAACATGTTTGCTGAAAGCAGGGTGAAAAGGGAAGGGGAAAGCTAGCAGTGATTTGACCTTAAGACTGAGTTTCCACAGACCACGTGCCTATCATGTGATGTGAAAATTGTCCTATTAAACAAGAGTTTGGTAATCGAACATTCGTCTGGGTTTGATTACCGATCATTCAGTAATCGAACGTTCGATTGTGTTCGATTGGCAAAATTTTATTGTGGGTTTGATTATGTTCGATTGAGTTCAGCAATTAAACGAGTGGTGTTCGATTGGGTTCAATTAACGAACTGTTCGATTAGGTACCCCGGGAAAATAAGTAAGCTTTTTGCGGCAATTAATTGTCACAAGACTCAGTACTCATTAAAATCAGGCACGCATTTTGCTTCAGTTCAATATGGCCAAGATGTAATGTGTACGAGGTTGTTGTTGTTGTTTTTTCTGCGGGGTTAATTCTCCGGTAAATATGCAAATGACAGTGTGGTAAAGCAAATTGCCTTAAACCCTCATGCCGACCTTACCTATACCAAGAACAACACATTAAGTGCATCCGATACCAAGCTGCAAAAATTTTGAACTCGCTCCCAGACAGTGTGAGAGATATGACGTCACTAAAAGATTTTAAGATAGCCGTAAAGAAAATGAACTTTTAGTAACTTAATGTTCTAATTAATGTATTGTAATAATTTAATTGATTTATGTATTTTTCTTTCTCAAAGATATTAGCTCAATAGACTTACTCTGATAATTCGAATTGAAATAAAGTGTATGTATGTATGTATGTATGCCACGGGGTGTTTAAAAATTAGCAGTAGGCTTAATCTCTGATCTTTATCTTAAATCAAGATAATTATCAAATAACAAGCTAATACGGGCAATGGGCAGAGTTCTAGATGTTCTCATCTAAATTATTTGCATCAATAACCTCTGTTGCATGGAATCATTTTTATTGCAACTTGCTATGGTGATACGCCAGGCTGCATTTTATGTACTAAGGTCAGCCAAAGACCTTCGGTGTGGATTTCAAAATTGCTTGGCATACTGCGGTATAATCATGGGGGATCATGGTCTTTGGCACTTAATGGCCTGGCTTTAGATAAACTCATAGATGTAATGGCATGACAAAGAATTACCTACAGTAGGCTTTTGAAAACTTCTACTGCTCAAACAAACTCTTTTTGTCCACAAATATCCAGGATTTTTCTCCTGGTGTAGGAATTAGACTGTACAGGTGGTGAGCAGAACATTTTGCTGGAGTAGGCACTTCAACAGCCACTTGGCTTGCTAGTTCGAAACTCTTGGCATAAATTATCTTTGGCGTGTGATGTACACTGAATGCACCCTGGGTGATAAGACCATTGCAAGGCAGGCTATGGAATATATTTTGTATACTGTAACATTTTTAAAGAAAAAAGACCACTTTGATAACTCTAGGACCATACCCACAAAATGCTTCCTTTCCCACTGTCCCCTCGGTCAGTTGTAGTGGTTAAGAAGCAAACTTTAAGGGTATGTAACTGACATGAAGACGAGAAATCTGCACCATACCCCTCCACTAAAAAATTGGGATGGGGGAAGGGGGGAATAGAGGCTATTTTTCTGAGGGACTTGGAATTTCGCAGTATCTTGAGTAACAATATTACATTACCTGATTACATTATTTTAGAAGATGATATCATACTGGAAATCAGTTAGCCAGGGTAGTTTGTTGACTGATTGAAAACTAGGGATCTTGGGTTGGAAACTAATGCAAAGATTGGTAACCAAAATAACTGAGTATTAGTAATACTCATAATTACCGTTTCTAGTAATGGCAAAATAACAATCACCATAGGCTGGAATGTAATGGCCACTTAATTATGTTGCAAGTTTTCAGAAAAGGAGACATCTAGTTTTCTTCCTTTCACAGCATTGCAAGATAACTTCTAACATGTAACGTGTTCTTGATACAACCTTGGCTATGTTCACATGTTAGTGGATAGCTTCTGTTTTGGCACAAATATCAACTGAAACTGAATAGAAGTTTGATTTGGCTATAAAGTGCAGTTTTTGTCATGGAGTGCTGCCATACTATGCCACTCCAGCACTGAAACAAAAACATTACCTTTACTGGATTGGTTTTTGTGCTGCTCCAAGTATAATGCTGATGGCTGTATCTGGGTGTCACATCTCTTACATCTGCTTGTGTCTCACGGAATATTGGTACCTTTTCAACTTTCTATTCATCAACTTAAATAAATTATTATAACCTTGTTTATCCTTCTCTATCATTTGCTGTAGTAGCTAGGGGAAGTGCTTATAAAATGTACCTGCAAAGATTGCAACTGCACTGTATCTACAAAACATGTAAACAAAATACAGTCTTACGATTTACATGTACCAATGTTTTTCGCAACTACTTCTTGACCTTACACAGAAAGTGTTCTCCCTTTCTTAAATCTTCCAGACATCTTAACAGTAAATAACGTTTACCATTGCCATGCTTTAAAATTTATACATTTGTGGCATAAAGGGCTTTTGCAAAGCCTGTTTGACTTTGTCAATATGCCAGTAGCTGGCATACATACAACACTAGGTATGCAAAATTTCTACAAACCACTTCCTCGAAGCAACATTCTCCTGTCAGGTAATAGGTCTCTGGCATGATTTTCCTCATTACCTGAAAGGCCTCAATACGTTTTCTTTTGCCAAAGAGGTAAAACATTATAATTTACTGTCAGAACAATACTCTAAGTAATTATTTGGATAGAATGTTATCGTTAACATTATTACAACATCATCAAGCATACCTTCTTAAGCAAGCCTAGAATTTGTTTTGAAATTTGATATTTCTATATTTTATGACTTTTTCACATTTTATTACACGCTTTTACTTTTGAAATAAGCAATGACGTGCTTTAGAATATTTTAATATAATCTTAGTGCTATCTAAATTTAAATTTATTATTATTATTATTATTATTATTATTATTATTATTATTATTATTATTGCAAAACAATACATTTAATTGAAAATTAGGACCTTATAGCTACAGTGAAACCTCTATTAAGCGGACACCTTCGGGACCTTCCCAAGAGTCCGCTTAATAGAGGGTGTCCGCTTAATAGAGGTTTGTAAAAAATTGCGCAATGTTTGTTAACGATTAACATTCAACGGCTACTCTGTACTGTGATAAAGTTCCATTTTGTTAAGGAAGCTATCTAGAGTTCAAGTTTAATATCTTTCATTACCAATTTTAATTAGTGTTTTAAATACAAAAACATAACAGCAAAACAGTAACGATAATACGCGCGGTACATGGGCTCTTTCAGTGTTTGTACAAATTGGTTATTTCTTAAAGTAATGTTGGTGGCTATGTTGGTGTCCACCAACATGGCATCCCATACCAAACTCTGTAATTTTCCGTGGTACATTTTCTCGAACAACTCGATTATGAGATATCGCACAGCCCCGTGGCTTTCACACGTTGTTTATGTATCACTCTTCTACAACATATAAATTTCTTGACTTTATCTATTGAATGGTTGAGGATTTCATTTTTTTACTTGCGTGTCGATGTGTGAGGTGAAAACCACCAATTGATTTGTCTTTATTAATCGACTACTGTACTTTCAAGGACGTAATCCAATACTATACTATTGTCAATTGAGTCCGGCGTCCGCTTAATAGAGGTCTTTAACAATAGAAATTAGCCAAATACAATTTATTTTTATTAGTGTCCGCGTCCGCTTAATAGAGGTGTACGCTGAATAGGGGTTCGTTATAAAGGGAAATATAAGACGTTAATTTCGGGACCCGGCTTAGTGTCCGCTTAATAGAGGGTGTCCGCTTAATTGGGGGTCTGCTTAATAGAGGTTTTACTGTAGTTGCTTACTAATAAGTTCTTTCTTAATGAACTAAAATGGAACCTTCAACGCACATACTGTAAACCTATACCTGCCAACTCTCACGCATTATGCGTGAGTCTCACGCCTGGGGACTAGAGACATCAATCTCACGCATCAAGGACCATTTCTCACGCCTGACTCACAAATCCGGATGAGTTGTTCTAAAAGCACTTCATTTCATTTCAGATTTGTTATGGATTATTTCTTTGCTTTTTAAAACAATCGGAAAAGCTTTCAAATGTCTACAATCCGTTCAAATCGTAAGTGTTTAAAGGTCGTCAAAATATCTTCATACATTCTTGGCCACGTTCGGAAGTCTTCGGAAAATCGTCGGAAATCTTCGGAAGTGGCTCGGATGTTTTCAGAAATTCCGCTCATGACGAGGCAAAAATCTCACGCGTTTGACTCAGAAAAAGTTGGCAGGTATATAAACCCCACATTCTTGTTTTACAGTGGGCCTTCTCAAACTTGGGCACTCGGAAGAAAGTTATTCATTCACAGCAATTTTGGAGAACAAAAGATTCTGAAGTTCTGAAGTACTTAAGCTTGCAGTCATTTAAGGAAACTTTCTTTTTTTGTTATTGATCTATTTGTATCTTTAACTTTGAACTATTAAAAATTTTATTTTTATAAAGTAAAATAAATAAATAATGCAACTCAAAGTAAATTTTGTACCATTTGATTATAAAGTTTAACAAACTGTTTCAATGTTTTGTCATCATGCCCTGCCTTGTACAACCTTGTATTTAATAACAAAGATATTCTAAAATAACCAGAGAGGATGGAACTTAGAGACATGCAGGATTCCTTTTTATAAGTCAGTAACCAATCTTGATTTTATTAAGGCAGTTGAAGAGCTGAGATTATAACAAACCCAAATGACTTTTCAGATAGCTTTTGTTGCGTTAGCTCTGTTTCACCTGAGTTTTTGCATGTGGCCTTGAATTCCTTCAGGAGACGTTGCTCCTTAAAATTTAATTTGCTTAAAAATTTGCTGCTTAATTTGCGCTTCATTTTGTGATAAAGAGGGAGATCTTGCCCATAATCATACTATTAGGTTTTAATTGCAAATGAAGTACAAAGCAATGGATAAAAACATTGGGGCAATGTTTCCTGAAGGAACTCAATGCCACATGCAAAAAATCTGGTGAATCTGAGCTAACACAACAAAAAGCGATCTGAAAAGTCATTTTGCTCACATGTATTGCTCTCTGCCCGTTAATTGTTCTGAAATTACCAGAGTATTGAATTTATAGACATGCAAGGAGTCCAACCCACTTGAAGCCAGTAATTACTAGAAAATCGTAAACTGGATGTTTTTGAGTGGCGTACAAGACAAAGAAGTCAGGTTACATTATTGAGTTACTTCTAAGATTTTTTTAACTTTTAAAATGTTCATGAAATAGAATTTTCATGCGAAATATGAAATGTGGAAACTGATTTTGACAGTATCATGTTTCGGTGAAACAACTGATTTGGCAATTGTGAAACTAAATAAGGCCTTACTAGAGTTTTACAACTGGTGCCTAAACAGTGGGTTGACTCCTCATCCCAGCAAGAGCAAGGTCATTCTTTTCACAAAGGGGACACCGATGGGACCCGTCACCCCTGTATACTTAGGAAATTCAGTGTTAAGTTTGGTCACTAAGACAAGATTATTAGGACTGACAGTGGACCAGAAACACACCTGGGTAGCCAATGTGCTTGAGGCAAAGAGAATCTTTGCTAAAAAACTTGATTTGCTTAAATGATCTCCTTGTTTACCAAGAGGCATCTTAATTAATTTATTTTAAAGTGATTCTTCCAGCTATTAAGTGTGGTTTAGTTTTGTGGGGCTCGTGTTATAATTCCGACCTTTTTAATTCAATAGAGAGACTACACTGTAGGGCAGCATGTATAATCTACAATTTACCAAAGGATATGGCTTCTGATGAAGTCCTTAGGCATGTTCAGTGGCCCACCTTTTTTCTTTACTATAAGTTAAACGTTCTCAGATGTTTTTATAAGGCTCATAGCAAGTCCTTACCTGATATGCTGTCCGAGACTATTTGTCAAAACCGCGTTAACACTTATTTTACTTGAGAGCAGAGCGGTCTCCTCGTACTAAGGTGCAAGTCAAGATATATGAAATATTCTCTTTCATATAGATGCTCATCTTTATGGAATTTTGTTAATTACAACAAGGCAGTAGCATCCCCAAACTTTAACTATCTGTGGAAGTGGGCTAGCGCTGAGAACTATTTTAAAGATTTTAAGTTTGACTGTACGTCTACATCAACCACACGTTACAGACAACCGAATTTTGTCTACTATTAACCTACTATTAACTATTATTATACCTGAATTATTCTAAAGTAACGTAGATTAGGTAAGTTTAAGCGTAAACATGTGACCCCACAAGCTTACAGCCTTGAAAACCATCATGTTTAAATAAAGATTATGTATGTATGACCGTATATATGTATGTCACTCATGGGAACAAGCATTTCTGACTATATTTTCGTCACACAGAGGAATAAATAAAATCATTGTTAGTATCTATTGAGCTCATTTACTTGGAGTTGTGTAACTACAGTTTGGTGATATGTGGTATTTTCTTATGTACAATTGGTTTAGAAAAATCATCAACTAATAGATAAATACTGCACTTTCAGGTTATGACACTGAAACAAATTCTAAGCAGCCACAATTTGGGATCCAAATTAGCCAATGATAAAAAAACTAAGTCAGCTCCTGGAGAGGTCCACATATTCAAGTAGTATCAAATATTAGTTGGCAAGATGTATGAATAGGTATTATTACTTCAGAATGCCCCTTACTGAACTACTTTCTATTGATAGCCAAAGTGTATCTATGGGATTGCAGAAGATCTCAAATACTCCCTAGCTTAACTGCAGTGATGCCAACTCTCCCGCTTTTGACGGGAGACTTACGCTTTTTTGCCTCATCTCCCGCTCTCCCGCTGTGGTACATAAATCTCCTGCTTTTTACGTCGACTATAAATATTGACTACTTAGTGAAAGATTGAACGCTGATTATGCTTTTTTTGTTTGCGTTGAACCATAAAGAAATGTACAAATAATTACGGTAGAACGGTGAAGTCCCCCCCACCCCCCACTGAAGGCCTAAATATAGCCCTAATTCCACAGCCCTCAGAGGATCTTCGCTGTTACTGACACGGTTCTGCTGGCTGCCCCTGAAGATTTCTGGACGTCTCCTTATTTTTGAACTCCGTGGGTTGGCATGTATGTAACTGGGTTTAAGGTAAAAATCAAAATTAAATGTGAAACAGAAAAATATATTTGTACTCAGAACAACACCCTTATTCAATGTAACAAAAAATTTTCATATTTATGTTTTATAAGATATTCTTCACGTAACACTATTAATTTATAATACGTAACTTGTAGTCTTAATAAATAACAGGGAAGGAAGATAAATTATAAGTGTATTATAATTAACTATTGTATTTTTTTTTGTCAGCAGTCGTTATAATCTAATTTATATAATTTTAGTGTTATAGGCATTGTGCAAACTCCAGTTTTTGTATTGTTAATAGTAATTGATTGTATGTATAGCTTTTCTTTTCATAACTTCCTATTTTCTTTGTGCATGAACTGTAATTTGAAAATGTAAGTAGTGCAATTTAGGTTTAGTTATTGTAAGTTATGCTACGGTATTGTAAGTAACGTGTGGTATTGTTTAATTAGTAAGAAATGTTAGTATTGTAAGTTATGTTTTGTTTGGAATGAACTTGCATTAAAAGTAATAAAAAAAAGTAGTATCAAATATATTTTCAGTTTTATTTGAGAAAACTTCAGTGTCTTAATGTTTAAAAAAATCAAGTGACACAGATCCAGTAGTCACTGTAGAGAAACAAGAAAGATGGTGAGAAAATATTTTGATTCATGGTAAAATATTAAGCAAAGTTAGAAAGCCACCAAACTTGCTTGAACTAACATTTTGGATAGTTCTCATACTTTGTTTTGGTGGGAAAATAATGTGCTATAATTACAAGTTTCTTAAATACTGTGTTTGACTTGTTAGCTCATGATGATGATGATGATGGTATCAAGGAAGATGTCAATCCCTTCTCATACAAAAACTTTTTGTCTGATGACCTTGCCTCAAGAAACAAACGTGTTTTACAGGTATTTATCCAGTGACACTAAGTCAAGACAAGTAAATTGTGTTTGCACATAATCATCATGCTCACCATAGTTATACTTCTTTTTAGATAATAGATGATGAAGTCCATGAAGTAAAATCTGCACAGGAAAATGTTTCAGAAACTGTAAGTTCTCAGTGGCACTGATAATAAAATTCAAAGTGAACGTACTGTTTCTGCATTCCTTTTTCCTTTGGCTTTGAGAAACAACTTCCTTATATTTTTAAATGTGCAGGGGGATGAGGGTGTAGGAGTTGGGCTGGAGGATGGCAAAGCAGTTATTAAAACAGATTCTGAAAGTACAGGAACAGAAAGTGAAAGTGAATCAGAACATGACTCTGCTGCACAGTCACCGCTGTCAGGGAGCGTGCATTACTTCATAGCCCCTCTGGACAGCTCTAAGGCACAGGACATGATGATTGAAGAACTTAATCAGGTGAGGTTCTTAACATATTTTCTCCACATAATGTATTATCAAACGATTGTGTTTTGCTTTATTGATTAAAGTTTCAAATATTCCTCTTCTTGGTTTTGAAATACTGGAAATTTTGTAAGGTTTGAATTGAGAACTAGCATAAAAATTATTATTAAGTGTGGGAGATGCTTTCATAAGCTGATACAAATGGGACTAACTGAAGAAGTGTAAGAGAATTAGAAAGCTTATGTGAATTCGTGCAAGCAGGTGTCAGGGTTTTTTTACTGTTAAGTCTCCCAAACTTAAGGGTAAAAGTGAAGAACAGCTCACCTCCACTGACTGTCGGTTGACTGTTGGCCGACAGATTACTGACAGGTTACCAACAGCTTACCGACAGATTACCGACAGGTTACCAACAGAGCTTGAGGCAGTATGCAGAAAACAGCTTCAACTCCACTCACCAGTAATGGCAAACATGAGGAGGGAAGGGAAGCTGTTGCCCCTCAAGTTCGAGAAGAAATTCTAGGAATAGAGTCATCACTAGACTCCTAAAAAATGGCTCCTTTAGGAGCCACCAAATTTGAAAAAGTAAATAACCAATAATAAAGATGAAATTGCACACTTCACGTTGTCACAGCAGGATAACAAGAGAGGGGTTGCAAAAATGGCAGTTGGGGAAGGAGAAAAAAGTCGCCATGGAAATTATAATTATATTAAAGAAACTAGAAGGGTATGTGATTTAGATTTATTGGTATGTTATAAAATTGACAACAGTTTCAACCAACAGTTCACCAATAACTTACTGACAGATTGCCAACAATCGGCCGACATATTATCGACAGTTGGCCATCTGTCGGTTGACAGATCGTTACCGCTATGGAAAAAACTGTCGGCCGACAGTCTCCCGACTGTTGGCCAACTGTCGGTCAACTGTCAGTCGACTGTCAGCCAATAGTCGACTGACTGCTGACTGACAGTCGACCGACAGTCAGTGGAGGTGAGCTGTTATTCACTTTTACCAACTTAGGCTCAATTTTATTTGTGTGTATGTCTTGTTTTTTTCTCGTGGTTGATCTCTCAGCTAAGTGATCACAGACAATAAATATTGCAGAAATAATTCCAAATGTTTGTGGTTTTCATAGTCAGACTGTGATCTTAAATGTTTATACTTACTCTTTCCGACTACCATTTTACGCACCCAGCACACCCACTCAAATGCTCTGTTACTCAATATTTTAGAAATTTAATGTTTTTTACTAAAATGCCAAATGACTTTTTTTATCTTCAAAAAGTTTCACAAGATTAATGGGGCTTTACAGTATCCACTCTACAAAATCTGTCGCATTCCACCCACAAACAAATATGTCACTCGCAACTTGCAAACTGTGTTGCCAAGTGTGCGTATTCTGTAAGAAATCATTGGAATGTTGACAAATAGTACTTGAGACTTCCTTTTGGCTATTAGGCCCGTATAACAAGAAGGCACTTTCTGGGTCTTTAGCTTGTGGATATCAATTCACTAAATTATCTGAAATTTTACCACTGAACTACAAGACATAAGCATAGCAGTCATTCATGTTAAAGTTTTATCTCATCAGTTAAAGGAAGAAAATGAAAGATTAAGAAGAGAATTAAAAGCATCCAACCAAAAAAGAGATGAAGACAAAAAAAGGTATGTAACAATAAAAACATAGATTCCAGCATCAACTTCATATTAAATAATAGATGAAAGCTTTTATCCAGTGCCAAATATAGGAGTAGTCAGCTAATAATTAGCTAGAACTGTGGAAAACTGTTATATAGTCTGGTTTCCTGCCAACATTGCATAACTAGATATGGTACATTAAGCTGGTGGACAGAGTTGCAAATGTAGTTGGGGTTTGATTAAATCATTTTAGATCTTTCTTGGGAATGACTGAGAATAAGAGAAGAATGTGGCTGTTACAGCGAGTTATAGCTTTTTCTGCGCGCCTAATTTTCACCTACTTTTGTTCTATTTGTGTATGCTACATCTTTCATACCTTTCGCCCCCACACCTTTATAGATCATTATGTATGTAAATAGCCTTTCTGTCACTCCTTTTACCCTTTTTTTAAGCCAGTTTTCTTTGCATAAGTTTTTAGTGTGCGCATCATTTTCAGTATTGAATAGTTGTGTCTCGCCGTTCTTCCCGTCCTGGTTAATTTTCTGTAAAATCACCGATAAGAACCGTTCTGGTACGGATTTGTTTACTGTCGGGATGAGTTTGCAATGGTGAAGATATCGAATAAAGTGATAAAGTAGAGAGCTGAATGTAATTAGCAGCGGCTACATGGTTCTTATCCTTACAACGGATTATTAGCGGAGTTTCCCTTCCTTGTTGAATCAAGTTCCATTATAGCAGATGGCAGGTCAGGATTTACGCGGCGAACGTCGAGTTACGCGTTGTTGGATGAGAACAATGCAGATCACATTAATCAACTTAGACGATTGTTATCAGCCTACAGAGGTCACTTAACAAGGCCATACAAAGAATTGGGGTTGTTGTTTTCGAGTAGCGGAAGTCTTGCGGAAGTTTTAGACAAAAAATGTACGCTGGACGGGTTATTTATGAGGTATAACGCGAAGGCAAAAGATTTGTTACAGTTATTGACAGTTTCAGACGAGCACGAACAGGCATTGCCAGATCATATGCGTGAAATAGAAACGAAAGGTCTTTTCGACGAGGAATTTGCTCGATGGTTTAGTAAGTCGTGCGAATCGGGAACTTCACGTCCCGAATTGGATCCCGCTCCGCGCGAGGGCCCACGCGTGGTTCCTCGTGACAGTGTCTTCGTGGGAAATCAGCCACACCCTTCTTCGTGCGAGAGTCCTCGCGAGGGATACCCACACAAGGGTGTCCCATGCCCTTCTCTCAAGATCCCTCGAGATGCAGCACCACAGAGTTCACGCGATATTCCGCATGATACGTTTCCAGATGACGATTCAGTTTGGCTTACCTGTTCTTTTACCGGGGATTCACGTGGTAGCTCGAGGGTTAGCAAAGCTTTGCAGTCTTCCAAGGTAAAGCTTGCGAAGGCCAGACTTCAAGTGAAGAAAGTTGAAGAGGAACTAAGGCTCCTAAGTTGTCTGCAACAGTTTCAGCACGAGAGGCAGCGTCTAGACAAGGAAAAGGAGCTGTTTAAGGCTAGATTTGAGGCTGAACAGGCACAGATCGAGGTGGATTTTTGCAGTGATTCCGAGCGTGTATTTGAGTCCTTTAATCAATTGCCAAAACAGACGCTTGATGAAGCCATTGGAAAATATCTTCAGTCTTGTGAAGGGGATCCTGGACAAGCTCATGAATTCTCGTCTGGTTTTCTGCCTAAGTCACGCAAGCTACCAACAGTCGTACCAAATAAAGAGTCCAGGGATCATAAGAAAAACGAAGCTGCTATTGAAGCCTCAGACCTTCAGCGCCTTTTGAGCCAACAGCAGGAAAAAACAGTCCGCTACTTGTCCTCTGGTCTCGAAAGGCTCGAAATGCCGAAAAGAGAAGTTATCTCCTTTGATGGCAATCCTAGGAAGTATCCTCCATTTATAAAGAGCTTTAAAATCAATGTGGAACATAGAGTTAACGCGAACGATGAAAGACTGTCCCACCTGATCCAGTTTTGCTCAGGTGTCGCAAAAGATGCCATCGAGAACTGTGTTATCTTGCCTCTGGGGCAAGGATATCGCGAAGCGAAAGATATCTTGCAAAAGAATTTTGGCCAGAAACACATCATTGTGCGTGCGTTTATTGAAAGAGTTGTTATGGGACCTCAAATCTGAGCGTCGGATGCCGAGAAGCTGTCGCAGCGAGCTAGAGACATGAGAAATTGCGTTTTGAGCTCTGAGCATATGCGATACAAAGCAGATATAAATTCCATGGACACTCTCAGAAAGGTTGTAATGCGCCTGCCACTTCACATCCAGGCTAAGTGGGCAGAAGTGTCAAGCAAGTTGATTGAAGCTGATATCGAACCTGAGTTCTTTCACCTAACAGATTTCGTGGAAAAGAGAGCCGCTGTAGCCAATACTGCGTTTGGAAAATTGGTTGGTACTAGACCAAATGAAGACAAAGGGATTACACAAAGAGCAAGAAGAAAATCAGACGATGCCCCTGCGGTGAAAGTAACAACTATCGCGACTCAAGGTTTAAATGGTACCTCGACTATCCCAAGTCCACCGAAGGCTCTTGGCTCGAAGCAGCATGCAAACAAGCAAAATCTTGTGACTACGTGTTTGTTCTGCAATGGTAATCATGATCTCGAGAGATGCTTCAAATTTAGAGACAAATCCTATGATGAACCTAGAAAGTTTGTGTTGGACAAAAGATTATGCATCAACTGCCTTAGAATCAACCACTTTGTAAGGCGCTGCAGGCAATTTAGGGCTTGCCTCTTCAGTGGATGTGGAAACGTCACCACTTGTTGCTGCATCCTCCTGGCGACAGAGTCCTTGAAGAAACGAACCAACAGACAGAGCCACAGTGGATGCCCCTGAGAAGGTAAACGTTGACAGAGCTAGTGATGAAGGCCAGTGTGCAGCCATTGGTACCGGAAAACCTTGTGTGAGCCTGCGTATAGTTCCCGTGAGAGTCAGTGGTGCGGATGGCGGTCCCGAGGTAGAGACATACGCTTTCCTAGATGGTGGCGCGGATATCAGTCTCTGCTCCAATAGTTTGGCAGGAACCCTGGGCTTGTCAGGGAAGCGTATGACGTTCTCTCTTACAACCGTAAACGAGAAAGACCGATCCAGAAGCGGTTTTGAGGTGGAATTAAACATCAAGGCTCTCAAGTCAGATGACAGTATACATTTGAACAAAGTGTGGACAGTGGACCATCTCCCGGTTTCAAGATGGAGCATACCAACCAATGAAGATGTTCGAGGATGGTCTCATTTACACGGCATTGAGTTTCCAAAGCTTGAAGACCAAAAGGTGGAGATCCTGATTGGTAATGACAACCCTGAAGCCCATTGGGTATTTGAACAAAGATGCAGTAAAAGAAAGCAGCCCGTACGCTACTTGGATGGACGCTCATTGGTCCTTTAGAACATCGCAAGAGTTCAGAAGTGCATGTCAACTTTATTAGTGGCGGCCAAGAGATGATCTCAAGCCAGCCTAAGAGGTTATATGACGCAGACTTCAATGAGTCCTTATCTAATGTGAAGCAAGCCATGTCAATTGAAGACCAACGAGCCCTGGCCATTCTGGAGAGTTCCGCCTGCCTTAGAAATGGTCACTATCAGTTACCTCTCCCATGGCGCTTCAAGTCTCCTTGCCTACCGAATAACCGAGATGTTGCTGTACGAAGAATGAGGTTCCTAGAAAGACGTTTCCAAAAGGACGCCTCCCTTTTTGAGAAGTACAGATCAACTGTTGAAGACTACATCTCAAGGGGCCATGCCAGGAGAGTTCCCGATGACCAAGTCTACGTTGATGACAAACCACTGTGGTACTTGCCTCATCATCCAGTTTTTCATCCCCAAAAACCTGGGAAAGTAAGAGTTGTTTTCGATTGCGCAGCAAGATTCCATGATACTTCTTTGAACGATCAACTCCTCCAAGGTCCGGATCTTACGAATAATCTCGCAGGTGTTCTACTCAGATTCCTGTCATGCCCTGCGGTTTCTTTGGTGGGAAGATGGCAATCCTTCAAACAACCTTGTTGATCATCAGATGTTAGTACATCTATTTGGTGCCAAATCATCGCCATATTGTGCCAGTTTCGCCCTCAGGAAAACGGCACATGATAATCAAAGTGAATTTGACGTCCAGACCGTTGACACAGTTTATCGCAACTTCTACGTCGATGATTTCTTGAAGTCGGTGGTCTCAGTTCCTGATGCAAAAAGATTGGTGTGCCAATTGACGGGCTTGCTTTCCAAAGGCGGGTTTCATCTTACAAAGTTGATAAGCAATTGCTGAGAAGTTTTTGAGTTTATACCGCCTTCTGAACGGGCACAGTCTGTGATGACTCTAGAATTTGAAGATTTGCCTATTGATCGAGCCTTGGGAACCCAGTGGAATGTCAAGAAGGACACGTTAAGCTTCCGAGTCTCTGAGAAAGAAGTCGCTGATACTAGAAGGGGGATATTGTCCTTGGTTTCTGATGTGTAGGATTCGCAGCCCCTCTTGCCGGCCAAGATGATCCTTCAAGAACTGTGCAAGCAAGACTTCGGCTGGGACGATCAAATTCCTGATGAGAAGCTAACGGAGTGGTGCGGTTGGGTTGATAATCTTCCAAAACTGAAGCTTGTTAGCTGGCCACGTTGTAAGAAGCCTCAAGGGTTTGGCAACCTCCTTAATGTTCAACTGCACCACTTCAGCGATGCAGCGGAGAAAGGGTACGGGGCAGCATCGTATATCCGGCTTGTAGATGTGTCAGGTCATATTCACAGTGGATTACTCCTTGGAAAGGCACGGGTAGCACCCTTGAAAACTATCACAATTCCTCGGATGGAGCTGACCGCTGCAACAGTAGCTGTGAACTTGCATAAGTTCCTTGAAGACGAGCTTGACCTTCAAGTTCACAAAACTGTTTTGGACAGACTCTACTATAGTCCTTCAGTACATCCGTAACGAGGCAAGGAGGTTCCAGACGTTTGTGGCTAACAGATTGTCGATAATTCACGATGCGTCCTCACCATGTCAGTGGCGGTACGTGGACTCGCAGTCCAATCCTGCAGACATACGCTTTCCGTGGTTTGTCAATTCTAGAGACAGAGAAGTTTGAAAGTTGGCTTAATGGTTCAGCCTTCCTCGGCAGACATGAGAGTGAATGGCTACAATCCCCTTTCCAGATACCTGATTGTTGTGAAGAGGATCCAGAATTGAAAAGGAAAAAGCCACAAATCCACTTAGTGTTATAAGAAGACATCCTCGAGTGCCTACTTCAGACACACTCCTCCTTTAACAAGCTTCAGGCATCCGTCGCCTGGTTGTTACGTTTCCGAGAATACCTTCAGTCACGTGTGTCCAAGAAAGCACCACGAGTGGGCAATTTGACAGTTGGAGAAATCTCCCGTGCGACAAGAGAAATAGTTCAAGTCATTCAAGCCCAATCTTTCCCGAAAAAGTTAGAAATTCTGTCCAAGGAGCGTTCAGCAAGTTCTTTAGATTCAAGCCCCTCACGTCCATCCAGAAAGAGATTCGCATGCGTGGGTTACCTCAGTCCTCTACGTAAGCTGAGTCCGTTCATCCATAATGGTATCATATGCGTCAGAGGACGTCTTGAAAGGGCACCTATTAGTTTTGACGCCAAACATCCAATGATTCTGCCTGGCAAGAATTACGTCACCCACCTAATTTTTAAAGAGTATCACGAAGCAGAAGGCCATGTGGGTGCAAACCAAGTCCTGTCCAGCATTAGACGAAAATTTTGGATCCTTCAGGGACATTCAGTTGTTCGTCGTGTTGTTGGGAAGTGTTTGAAGTGTCGTCAATGGAATGCTCCTCCATTTCAGTAAGTAATGGCACCTCTTCCCAGAGCAAGGGTAACCCCACAGTCGCCTCCGTTCTCTTCAGTGGGAGTGGATTACTTCGGCTCAATTCTTGTCAAGTTAAAACGAAGTCATGTGAAGAGATACGGGTGTCTGTTCACGTGTTTAGCTGTCCGAGCAGTACATATCGAGATTGTGCATGACCTTACCAGCGATTCCTTTATACAAGCGTTCTCTAGATTCGTCAGCAGACACGGTTCACCAGTTGAAGTCTTTAGTGACAATGGAACCAACTTCAGGGGAGCAGACGTAGAAATTAAGACAGCCTTGGAGAAATGGAACATCGACCGAATCGACAATTGTCTCAGAAGACACCGTTAGCAAGTCATGCTGGCGGAGTCTGGGAAAGAATAATCCGTTCCATACGCAAGATTTTCCGCTCACTCTTAGGCGTTCAGCTGGTCGATGACGAGACTCTCCTTACTTTTATGGCAGAAGTTGAGAAGATCCTTAACGATCCCCCTCTCACGCCACCGCCTAGTGACCCGCAGGACCTCGAACCCTTGACCCCGAGCAAGTTGCTATTGCTTCGTCCAAATGTCTGTCAGTCTCCAACAGAAACTGGTGATGTCGTGTCTTATGCGTCTAAGCATTGGAAGCAAGCACGTTATTTAGGTGATGTGTTTTGGAAGCGTTGGATACGCGAATACATACCTGCTCTTCAGCTAAAACAGAAATGGCTCCGTCCATGCCCAAGCTTGGCTGTTGGTGACTTGGTTCTAGTCGTTGACGAAGCTTTGCCTCGCGGATTTTGGCCAAAGGGTATTGTTCAAGAAGTCTTTCCTGACAAGCACAGTTTCGTGAGACAGGTCTTGGTCAGGACGGCCTCCTCGGTTCTACGACGCGACGTGCGAAAACTTTGCCTATTAGAAGGGGCTTTATTTGAAAGAGACTAACCTGGACAGTGATGTTAAATAGCTGAACTCAGACATTATGAACACCTTAGTTTTTTTGGAAAGGCTTTCTCATATGCGCCTTTCGGGGGCCGGTGTGTTACAGCGAGTTATAGCTTTTTCTGCGCGCCTAATTTTCACCTACTTTTGTTTTATTTGTGTATGCTACGTCTTTCATATCTTTCGCCCCCACACCTTTATAGATCATTATGTATGTAAAAAGCCTTTCTGTCACTCCTTTTACCCTTTTTTTTAAGCCAGTTTTCTTTGCATAAGTTTTTAGTGTGCGCATCATTTTCAGTATTGAATAGTTGTGTCTCGCCGTTCTTCCCGTCCTGGTTAATTTTCTGTAAAATCACCTATAAGAACCGTTCTGGTACGGATTTGTTTACCGTCGGGATGAGTTTGCAATGGTGAAGATGTCGAATAAAGTGATAAAGTAGAGAGCTGAGTGTAATTAGGGATATATAACAAACTGGCAAAATTTTGTGTTACATGTATTTAATTTTAGAGGAATGATAGATAGATAAAAAAGTTAAACAATGCTTTGTTGCATTCTGCTGCATTCCCTAAGGCCTAATGTCTGTATTGAGGCAACCCAACTCACTAATGGGTTATTCCTTGAAATAAATGTGACAGTATATTTCCAGCCTGGTGAATGAATGAGAATGATGTATAATAATATAATACATTATTCTCATTCATTCGCCAGGCTAGAAATATACCATCACAGTTATTTCATATACCACACATTTGACATTCAAATCTTAGCAGTATGCAGGATATTTGTCCCATGAACCTAGTTTAATAGCCTTAGCTCCCATGAGTCTCCTGTAGCTCAGTGGTAGAGCATCCAAATTAGTAATTGGAAGGTCTTAGGTTCGACTCCTGATAGGAGCACTCTGATTCTTTTTTCCGAGTATGCCTGTGTCTCCTTCCAGAATAATGTATCATTCTCATTCATTCACCAGGCTGGAAATATACCATCACATTTATTTCATGTACCACACGCTTAACATTCAAATCCTAGCAGTATGCAGGATATTTGTCCCATGAACCTAGTTTAATGGCCTTAATTCCCACAAGTCTCCTGTAACTCAGTGGTAGAGCATCCAAACTAGTAATCGGAAGGTCTTAGGTTCGACTCCTGATAGGAGCACTCAGATTTCTTTTTTCAGGGTTATTTCTTGTAATTAAAAACTGACTTATTGGATAACGCAGTTCCAGAGTTTAAATTGGTTTAATGGCCATGGCATATCAGTGCTCGAAATTAAAATTATTTCACAGTTGTCCTATTCACAATGCTGGGCAACCTTAGTGAAGACCCAGGTTGCCCTGATGCCGTCTAGGTTGTCCTTATCTCTTAAACAGAGATTTTTTGGCTGGTGCTGGTGGAGGAGGGGGGAGAGTTTAGAAAATGGCTGCAAAAGTGGCATTTATATGAGAAGTTAACAAAAGCTAGCACAAACTATGGGATGTGTCAAAATAAAACTACAGGACTGCGCAAAAAGAATGCAAACAAATTTCACCGAACTTCGGCTACTGTTCAACCAAAACATTTCCGGTATTTTGGGCGAAGTTTCACGATTTTTTGGCCGAGATTTTGAACAGATTTGGAGAGCCGAAAAAAATTTGAGTGCATGAAAATTCGAGTGTAGCCCAAAAATTCACTAATGTAAGAACAATATTTTGAAGTGATTTTGTTTGAACCGAAAAGAAATTTCGGATAGGTAATCGAAAATTCTCAATCTCTTGGCAAGTTGGACGATTTATCACGATGCTCAATTTGCAAACTCGCTTGCCAGTGTCGAAGGTGGTTTTACAGTATGTCGGTTGTTGCAGAGTTCCTTTGATCCCCAAGAAAAAATCGTCCTTAACATCGAAAGAAGGTCATAAATCGCAAGGAATTACAACCTAAAAAGCAAGGAGAATCGATTTGTTTTCATTTTCCTGGTGTGGGGCAGTCAACAAGTAAAAGCTGTTGCGAGCTATTTATAGTCACCACTCGCGTGCCTTCCTCACAGGTGGATGAGTACATTTCCTTGATCTTAATCCACTTTTGCTCGATAGCAAACTCCGTCTCCTCCTCATCCACTGGTTCCTTCTACAGAGCATCATATCTGTTGGTCAGTGCAATGACAAACTCTTCCCTTACATTTTGGTCTTTAAACCTGTAAGTGCAGTATTTCTTCCCTGAGGACCTCGGCTTCTTCAAGGCTAACAGTTTCATCTTGATCACAGCCACAACAAGGTGATGGCCTGATCCTGCATCAGCACACCGCATCACTCTTTTTTTTTTTGCATCACTCTGGTGTCCTGTAGTGAGTTCTTCCACATTTTTTTGATAGCCAAATGGTCAATCTGGTTCTCAGTGGATCTCCATGTAAGCTTATGGGATTTCTTTTGTGGGAAGAGTGTTTCCCCGATAACAAGCCCTTTTGATGCACAAAAGTAACAAAACATTTCACCGTTCTCATTGATGAATCCTTCACTGTGAGTCCCCATGGACGCCTCCCAATTCCTGTTGTCCAAGCCCACCTTCGCATTCAGGTCGCCAATGACCATGGTGAGATCTCTCGCCCTCCTATTGTTGTAGGGGGACTGAAGCTGGTGGTAAAAGTCCTCGTTCTCTTCCTCCTCGGCTTCGTTTGTTGTTGCATAGACTTGGATGATTGTAGTGTTCTGACACTTAGACTCAAACCTAGCAGAGATGATCTGCTCAGAGATTAGCTCCCACTCTTTCATACTCTTTCCGGGCTCCTTTGACAGGATCAATGCCACACCCTTCTCCTGTTGTGCATCATCACCTGCCAGACCAGAGTAAAGCAGGATTAAAGTTACTCCCCTTCCAGTCCTGGGGGACCGTCCGGGGCAGGTCTAGCTGTAGTGTAAGTTTCTGTAACCATCTTCATCCACTCAATGGGTGGTTAGCCGGGGGAGCTTCGTGTGCGCCTATTAGCCTCAGGAATTGTTGGGGTGTCTCCACCCAACTTTCGACCTGAGTTCACCCCTACACCACGATGAGGCACCTCTAAGGAAATGGGGACTTTGAGATCCCTGGGTGCTCTGACTTCCGTAGGGGTAAGGAAGTGAGGAAGTCCTTGAAAAGGCCAAAAGAGAGCGGAAGGTGTGGATGAGTGAGACCACCTAGAGACTTGTTGAGGAGAGACGCATGCTGAAAGCAAAGCTGGAAGCCGCCAAGACAAGACAGCAGAAGTTAGCCACGGTAAAGAGGTACAACGAGAAGAATCATGAGGTGAAGAGAAGCTGCAGGAGAGATATGAGAAGGAGAATCCACGAATTGGCGCGAGAAGCAGGGGAAGCTGCAGAACATAGAGACATGAAGAGAGTTTACGATACCACTAGACTGCTCAGCGGGCGAAAGACGGTCCAGAGCAAACCTGTTAAGGACAAGAACCGGGTGGTCTTGACCAGGACCAGGACCAGGACAGACGACCAGCTAAACTGATGGAAAGAACACTTCCAGGAAGCCCTGAACAGGCCGGCCCCAGAGAACCCTCCCGACCTAACAGAAGGTCCACTGCTAGACATTCGAACACGAGAAATCACCATGGCAGAGGTCAAGAGATCCTTGAAATCCCTGAAGAATGGGAAGGCTTCTGGGTGTGACAACATCCCCCCAGAAGCTTGGAGGGAAGGAGGAATGGTATCAGCCAAGGTCCTCCACTCACTTTTGAATAAGATCTGGAATGAGGAGGACATCCCTCAGGACTGGAAGGTGGGCCTGCTGGTTAAACTTCCCAAGAAAGGAGAGTTGTGCCTGTGTAAGAACTGGAGAGGTGTTATGCTCCTGACAGTTGCCAGCAAGGTTCTTTGGAAGATTATTTTGGAGAGGATGAGGGATGCTCTTGAGGGCAGACTCCAGGATGAACAAGCGGGATTTCGTAAGGAAAGATCCTGCTGCAACCAGATTGCTACATTGAGGATCATAGTGGAGCAGACCATGGAGTGGAACACTGGGCTATATATGGTTTTCGTGGACTTTGAGAAGGCCTTTGTTTCCCTAGATCAAGAAATGCTCTGGAGGATCTTGTGGCACTATGGGGTCCCTGAGAAAATCGTGAGGATGATCCGGGTCTTGTATGATGGCTTCCAAGCATGAGTTTAACATGAAGGTGAAATGACAGGGTCCTTCAGTATGAACACTGGGGTTCTCCAGGGGTGCTTGCTTAGCCCCCTTCTCTTCCTTGTGGTTCACTGGGTATCTAGACAAGCTTTTGGAGACAACAAGACCGTGATCCAATTTACCCTGCTGCAGAAGTTGGAAGATTTAGACTTTGCTGATGATATGGTTTTGCTGAGTCAGAAGATCACCCACATGGACAGAAGTTCACGGTGCTGCTAGAACAGGCTGTCAGGGTCGGTCTCAAGATTAAGGCGTCCAAAACCAAGGAGATGAGGTTTCTGTCCCCAGCAAATACTGTTGTGTTGGAGAGGTCCTGGAGCAAGTATCGGCCTTCACATACCTCGGCAGCCTTATCACCACCTCTGGCAGCACTGAGGAGGATGTTGAGGCCAGGTGCAGGAAGGCACAGGTTGCATTCTCCATTTTCAGACCCATATGGAGATCAAAGTTCATCTCACTGTGGACAAAGATAAGAATCTTTAATTCCAACGTGAAGTCGGTCCTCCTGTACGGATCTGAGACTTCGAGATTAACAAAGAAGATCATCACCCAGCTTCAGACCTTTACCAATCGCAGACTCTGGTACATCTTGGGAGTGTGGTGGCCCAGGAAGATCTCGAATGAGGAGCTGTGGCAGCGTATTAAGCAAGAGAGGATTGAAGTCACCATCCGGAGAAGAAAATGGCGATGGATCGGCCACACTTTGAGGAAGCCTGCCACTAACATCACCCGCCTGTCCCTTGAGTGGAACCCTCAAGGGGTCAGGCGGAGGGGCAGACCAAAGAAGTCTTGGAGAAGGACGATCCAGCAAGAATATGAGGACTTGGGGATGTCATGGGATGAAGTGAAACGGACAGCAAAAACTCGGGTCCAATAGAAGGCTGTGGTGGAAGCCCATGCTCTGGTCGGAGCAAAAAGGATTAAGTCAAGTAAGTCAAGTCACTCGCGTGCCTTTTATAGCACTTTGAATATCCTGTATTAAAAGTAAGAACTTGCTTTCTTTCGAGAAGGAAACTGAGATAAAAGAAAGCAATAGTGTTATGCTACATTTTAAAGTAGGTAAAGGTCTAAAAATCTTCTGACCAGGCAATTATATATTTGTTCTGTTTGATATAATTAAAAAGTAGGTACTGGTAGTCACCACTGTGGTTGTTTATGTTTGATCGTTATCCCTTCATTGTCGGTAGTTTTCTTTTCGCACAAACAGACCTTACATTTTACTGAAAAATTGGTTGCCCAATGAACATTTTAGTCATCTCGGAAGAGCGGACGACCACTAATTTCGAGCACTGGTATATGAGCCATTATACCAAGCCCCACAGAATATCGTAAGGGTACGGGTTAAGGGGAAAAAAATCTCTACCTCAGCAACATTTAGCAAGTTTTTGTGGTTGTTTTTAATAAAACAGTAATTATTATTGCACTTGCACTTGTTGGGTACAAGATGATTAACATTAGCCAACTCGGTGCTGCACGTCTTGTTGGCTGCTATCTATCATCTTATATCTAACACACACTTGTGGAATGATTGTTTATTACAACACAGCTAGCAAATCCATGCAATCACATTCAATACACATAAGCATGCGTCATAATCTTGTTGAGAATGCTGATGGCATCCATGCAAAGTTCACCTGTTTCTTGCTTTGCATAATGTTTTTGTCCACACGTGAGCAGCCAACAGCTTTAGTATGACAGAAAAAAAATGGACAAAGAATAATAGAAGATATCAGCCTTTGTTTGTTTTTGTTTCGTAGATTGCTTCATGTAGATTTTTTTCTTCTTTTTTCCCCGGCTTTCATCAAGTTGTTTATCATACATCTGTGTAAATTTCCACTAGCAATATTATAAGGTAATGGTTCATGCATTTAGCTGTGTGTATATTGAGTTATGATATATTGGGAAGTTTAACCAGCACTCAAGAAGCTGGAGTTGTACTCAGCTTACTCCTCAAGCAACTCTTCCTCTTCTTTTGTGCGCTTCAAACTTCCCTCCTGTATCAAAACTCAATATATGCAAGCTAAAAAAAGCATGAACCAGTATAATAATGTTACGTATATCATTGTAATGTATTTTATGTATAAGAATTATATGTCTATATCTATGCTTCCACCCTGGGGATACAACAACTGTTTGAGTTATCCATGACACACATTTAACTGACATACCTGTACTTTACAGCTAAAGCTTTAGGCTGTTGTGTTCCTTAGGCCTAAGTCTCAGGTCTTGTTGAAAGAGGCTGAAAAGCCAGGAACAAAATTATGAATTTAAAGTTCTGTTGCCAGTGATTACTATTCTTATGTTTTCAGTTGTACAACCAAGTACAAAATTAATTTTATTTGTGACCTGCCCCCCTGTATTTACCATAGATAAGGTGAGCCCTTTAAAATAGTGTAAACAAGTTTCTCCAAATCTACCTACATTGTAATAATGGTGGTTTTAAAACTTAAAACAGGATTGAAAGTTTGCAAAAGAAGCTCACAAAGATTGAGAAAAGAGAAGCAGATGAAACAGCAGCCCTAGAAAACATGGTACAAATGGTGGAGAGAAACCTAGAGCTCACTACAGTATGTCAGTCTACTCATGTATTAATAGTAATCACGAGGGGCCTTCTTTGAATTCATTTGTAATTTATTGTTTTGACCTTTGCTGATTTTTGCAGAAAGAAGTTATATTTGTTATTAACATGCTTGTAGTTACAGTCAAACCTGTATTAAGCGGATACCCTCGGGACCCTCGCTAGTGTCCGCTTAATAGAGGGTGTCCACTGAAAACAGGTTCCCTTAGAATTCGTCTTAAAAGGGTCACATGAATACTCCCCAGTATTAAAAGGCCTTGAAAGAGTCAATTAATAAATACCATTCCCGTGAATGGAACTGTGTTCAGCAGACAGAAAACCAGGGGTCGATTCAATAAAGAAATTAGATTTGTAGTTTTTACACGTGTAATTTACACTTGTAAAGTCCGACTTGTAAATACAAGGATTCAATAAAAGAGTTTTCCACACTGGAATCTACACGTGTATCCCTAGTCAGAATACAAGTGTAAATTACAATTGTAGCCTTACAATTGTAAACTCCGTTTGAATACATGTGTATTTTTTCGAATGTAAAATTTAAATATCTCTTCTGTCCCTTCAATATATATGCGGTTCTCCTTCCTTCGTTCTCAGTTATATATTCCTGAGACCATTGTTGAGTATGTTATCCAAGAAACAAAAGTTACTTTTACCCCAGCTTGTGAGGGACCACAAAATGATAGTATTAGCGCCTTTTTTAGTCGACAGTGACGAAGACGGCAATGCGTCAGTGAAGTGAAAGTTTTTACCGTTGAAACTGGCAATGGCAGGGGCAGCTCACCAAAAATGCTACCCAAGCAGGCAGTCTTAAAAACAAAAGGCAAAGAAAAATCAGACGTGAGGCTCTGCCATCAGTTAGAAAGGCCAAGGGGATATCATCAACTGCACATAACAAGGCAGCAGATCTAGAAGACGACATACTGCGCCTTAGAAAAAGAAAACTCCAACTGGAAAATATCGAGCTGAGATTGGAGATAAAAAGGCTCAGAAAAGATCTTGACAATTAAATAATTTTATTAAACAGCGCCCATGGCATTTAAGAAGACGATATCAGTAATCGTTTGGACAGTTGCTGAACTTATTACATTTATATTATAATACTTTGAATATTATCAAATCACTTTGAATATTGAGTGGAAAAACTGTAAATTGCAACCTGTGAAAGGTTTTTGCACTTATCTTTCAAATAAGACCATTGTTACCAATTAAACTAGCATAATTGTGACCTACAGTTTCTTTTTCTTTTCCTAGTAAGGTAGATGTGCACTTTTTGCACAATACATGTAATGAATATCGACACTGAGTAACAAATGACATATCAATTTGGCCCTTCCAAAAAAATATGGCGTATTTTGTCGTGGACTGTTCTCTTTTGATGATATTGAAACAGTTTAAGTTTTGAAGTGTCATTGGTATTATTTTTCGCACTCATAGGAAGTGCTGCAGCAACGGCTGTTGTCTGTCCTCTTGTTCCTTTGTTGTCGATATCTAGCTCATCGACGTCAATGTCGAGATCTGCATCGTCAAGTGGATCATCACCGTTATCACTAAACAGAATGCAGAGGTTGTGCAGTATAACAGCACATGCACTTGATAAGCTTGGCAGCTCTTTTCATGTTTCTCACTATCATTCCCTTCTGTAGAGCATAGAACCTTTTCTTAAGAACGCCATAGAACGCGATGAATGATATTCCACACTGTTGATGTGGAGATACCACGACAAGAGTGCATTACGTGATAGAAGGAATTTTTACAAGGATGTGGAGAAAGTTGCTGTCTTGCCGTTAGTGCTTGGTTACATCTCGTTCTGTTCCAAACGCGGGACTATTAATTCCAAAACATGGCCGAAGGCGTCGACAGGGAGACGAAACTTCTCTCGAAATTCCCTTGGATTTTTGGACCTCAAACAGCCGTCTTTCCTCAAACTTCCTAGGTCGACGGAGTATCTGACGTCTCAGGAGCTCGTCGAGTTCCTTTTCTCTCGAAGACGACATGTTTTTACACTACAATTTGTTTTTCTGAAGTCTTACTCAGTGTGTTTATAAGTGACATGCGACTTGTATTTTGCACTTGTGATTTACAAGTTGGACTCTTGTAAAAATACAAGTCGGACTCTTGTAAAAGTTTTATTAAATTGGATTCTTACCACATTTTACACGTGTAGCGCTACACCTGTGATTACAAGTCAGACATTTGTAACCTGGACTTGTACCGATTTTTATTTAACTCGTCTCCGGCTGCGCTTGTAAATACAATGCTCCGACTTGTAGATTACAAGTGTAAAAGTTTTATTGAATTGACCCCAGATCGGGTTTATTCACCAGCAGAAAAACCTACTGAACACCCAAACCAAATAACAGATCTTAATTATGGAAGTAGTTGGGCACATTCCAAATGAAAGCTCATGCTCCCATGTGGTTATCCAAAGTTTAAAAGGGCCCAACAAACTCAGGTAAAGTGAAAAATATTACTGGAAAGAGGGCCAGCAGAGGCGGTGGGTCCGGTTTGGAGCTCGCTGTCCTGGGAGCAGTGGTTTTTCCACTGGACGCTACACTACGAAAGGGTTTCTGTCTCTTTTGTAGCGTACTGAGCGTCCGGTGAAGCTACTGGTAGGGCAAGAGCTACCCTGTGAGTACATTTTACAAGGGGGCGTGTTTTTATGTAACTGGCTGAGACAGAAATTGATGAAGGAAGGATTTGCATTATGTAATTAGTTTTACAGACAGTGTCTCTAGGTACACAAATTTCCTATTTGCCACACAAATGTTTTGTCGGTGAGGTCACATATTACTAATTTGATCACTTTTTGTTAATCAGGCTGGCCAGACAACAGAGATAGTATTTCCTGTTTGTTAAGTCAGTGTCTATCAAGATGTGACAGCGTGTTTATCAAGATGTGACAGCTCGTTTTGTCAGCAAAGTTAAATGACCGATCTATTAAACCGTGGACAAAAAACATGCATCCTTTTCGCAATATCCGTTTAATACAGGTTTAAGACAATAGAAATGACCATAAAAGTCAAGTTTAAGGTGTCCGTGTCTGCTTAATACAGGTGTCCATTGAATACAGGTATTTTTAACAGTAAATGTGGGGGAAACAAGATGGGACTTGTGCTGATCTCCGCTTAATAGAGGGTGTCCACTTCATATGGGGTCGGCTTAATACAGGTTTGACTGCAGTTTGATTAGGTGTATAAATTTAAATTACTGGATTGTTTGTATCTTTCTAGAAGTGATAATATGTAAAGAAAGAATTTTTAACTTTTCGGCAGCTATCGCATGTAATCAAGAATGTAAATAACAGCAGTAATGTAATTCATGTTCTCATTTTGTTCTTCAATTTCCAGCAAAGAGCCTTAAGAGCAGAAGCAACAGTATCAAAGCTAAAGGAGGAGGTGAAGATTTTAAAGGTATATAATAAATAATTTTAAAAATAATTTGACTTTAACCACATGAATGAGAAAAGGAGCTAGACCACCTTGATTTGGCAACAAATCTGACTGGAGGTGATAAGATCCCCAGTATTCTTAAGTAAGTAACAAAATTCGCTAGAGTCAGGTTTTATTTGCTAAGGTGTAACTTTGTTGTTATGATTGTTTATCTCTTGCACCAGACAGAATCAGTTCCTATAGCAACATACAATCAGCTTTTAGATGCCAATCAATGTACAATGATTGCCGTCAGAGATAAATCCCGAGCAGCTGCTGATCAAATGAATGCAGCTGCAAAGAACGCTGAACAAGCAGTAAGGTATGTCCATTTGGTGACTTGACCACTGATGATATTAATTATAATAAATTACAATCTGTAAATTTCATTTATTTGTTGAAGTTTACAACCATAATTTTAATAAATTTAGAACAAACTTTCAATGTCCTTCTGGTATTATTGTCAATTTTAAATGAGAAATGCCTTGATGTTGAATGCATATAAGGAGTAAAATTGATCAATGTACTATTCACTGAATCTAATTTTTCTTTGGTAAAAAAGATATGTACATCTAATCGACCTTTTTATGGTTTCTGACGCCATCTTGATTGGGGTTGGGGGGCAAACATGGCTATAATGATAGTAAATGTATGAGATTTTGGCTGAACTTGAGCCTCTGTAACTCTGCTCAAAATTTAAAATAATTCAATTATTGTAATTTATATAATTATCTTTAATAGTTGCATCATTCATGTGATCAAAAGTTAGAAATTGTAAAAGAAGTACATTTGAAAACTGTCATCAAAATTGTTTTTGTGCCACTTGTAATTTTCCAGCAAATTTGCATATTTTGATTGGAATTAGAGTTTGCATCATGTTTTAAAATTTCAATTACAGCCATGACAGCCTGAATCTGTTCTTTATGTTTCAATGAAAGCAACTTATTATAACAAGTTATGACAATAATATATTGACTTTTGAAAGATATACTTGCTGTCATACTCTAACAAATCTGAATGGAGCAATGGAGGCTCAAGATCAGCCAAAATCATTTTACTGTCGTTTAATTGTTTATTCTATTCAATGTCAATTCCATTTTATTTTTTCATTTTATTTACTGCTCTTGGACTGTTTTCAGCCAACTGCTCGCTGGAGTGGATACACTTAAGTTTATATCACAGCAGCTGGGGTCTATCGACAGAATAACAGATGTCCATGTACATTCAGATGATAGATGACACATACCATTAGTTATCTTCTAAGTAGATTATGCACTCTTATTATATATCAAATTTCGATACAGTGGAACCTCCATTAAGGAGACGCCATCAGGACGCCCTTGGGACAGAGTAATGGAGTTGTCCCCTAAAAAGATCGAGTAAGCGCCAATTTCTTAAAAATCATCCGCATAAACAAAAAGCCTATTTTCTTGGATTAGGATTGAAACAACCAAAAATTGCGTGATTTTCAATTCCAGTGCAAAAGTTGGATATTTTTGCAGCATTAAGTTTAAACTGTAATTTTTAGAAAAGTTCTATAATATTGGCAACACCATCATGATTTTAAAAAGTGACTACCGGTAACTTAAGAATGACAATGAACACATCTTTAAACTTAAGTTCTGAGTGCAAAAAGGGCCTATATGCAGTTTTAAGCCAAATTTGAAAATACACCTATTTTTTAACAGAAATGTTTGAGTCATCAAATTTTTATGCACTTCACAATAATCGGTTTATTGGCAGGCGGACTTCACCACAGAAATCATTTTATCCCCAATAAATTTGGGATAAAAATGCACACAGGCCCTTTCTGCACTCAGCTCAATCAATTCCTACCACAAAATGGTCTATTTTTAAATTTAATAGTCTCTCTCAGTGCAATGTTGTCTTTTATGTAAATTGATTTCATATATTTTTTATGATGTGATTTCTACATTAACATACATTTTCACAGAATCTCCATCTTACCTACACTCGTCATTTTGTAAAGAATAATAAACGGTTTACTGTTTTGTATGATGTGTGGTGTTTGCTGTATTTTACACATTTCCATCGGGTGGGAGAGAGGTGAGTGTAAGGAGACAGAGCTTTCCTTGGTTAAACAGACAATCTAAACATCTGAACACGCCATGTGATATGCCTAGTACATAAGTTTGTAATTTAAGTAAATTGCTATATAGAATGTACTAGTTGATCCTCTCATACCACAGGGTATAAGTAAAAGTTAAATTTATTTAATCAGGGGCTCTGTTTCAATCACTCAACTATTGTCATGCTTCAAATGTAACAACTCACACATTTAGCACTACAGCGGTTACCGAAAACATGCGAGTCTGATAAGCTGCGTTTTGGTGGACGTTTATAGAAAAAATGCCATCGAAATTATTTTGACACAGCCAAGAATTGGAAATTCTATCCGCCACCGGAAGGTAAAACTATATTTAAATTGATTTGCGAGCCAGATTAAGCTAAAAGAGGAAGAAAAGAGGAAGTATTTTTTAATTAAAATTTTTAAATTTCATTTCACGTGATAATTTGCTAATTCACATGCATCACAAGCGATTTGAAATTTTAAATTAGCTGGGAAATTAACTTTAAACATCTAACGATAAGAATAAGGGAAAGAAGTTTTACACTACGTTTCGCTTATTTTTATCATTAGATGTTTAACTAAATGTAATCTTATTCGAAATTAAGGACGGTGCCTACTATTGTTACTGCGCATACGTTCTGCGCATCGCGAGATACTCGGGTTTCCTGTATGGGTGTTGCCTACTAATGCAGGAATATTTTGCGCGGTTTAAAACTATACGGAGAAAGCAAAACTTACCAAATGCCTTTGGTATCTCAAAAGAAAATTGGGGGTGGCCATGCATTTTTCAGAGAACATTAAGCTTCAATTTAGGAAAAAATCCCATACATTGCTTTATTTTTTGGCGCTTTTTAGAGATATTGTTGCTTAATTATCTCTGAAAAATGCGTGGTTACCCCCAATTTTCTTTCTGGATTCCAATAGGCCTTGCTAAGATCTGCTTTTCCCGCATAGTCATAAACCGCACAAAAATACTTCAATATTAGTAGGCACCGTCCTTAACTTTGACAAAATTTATCGTCGGGAGATAAAATTTTAATTTCTTGGTTCTGTTTCCTTGAAATCTTGTCAGAATTCAAAATAATTTAAACGGCTTTTCTTTGTTTGACGTCCATCAAAACTCAACTTTATCCGAATCTTCTGAAGGTAGTAGGTCACGTGTTATGTAACAACATGAGGAACAGTAACCTGAAATGTAGAACTTTTGATGCAAAACATAACAATTAGTTTTAAAGCCTTTAATGGCATCAGCAGGATATGCTAGATATTGCATAGGAGTGTCAACAGGCTCTCAAGTGGGGTATAACGCGGAGACAAAACTTCGAGCGCGGCGAGGGGCGATTTCCGCCGCAGGAGGTATGCAGTAGAGATATCCTTCTGCAACAAGGCTTACCTTCTTCTTTATGCTAATTTTCGCCCGTACTTAATTTGGCGAAAATTCGGGAGCCGAATTTCGCGAGTTTTAAATTTCGTGATTGCAAGAAAAATTGGAGCAAAAGTACTAGATTTCGTGATTTTTTAAAGTGTTTATTTTCTTAAGCCTTGAGCTGAGGACACTTGTCACAAAGAATACGGAGGTCACTGGAAGGATACTAAGCAAAGGTCTGGTTCAGTCTAACCACAAGGAGCCTACAAATGGAAACTTTGATTACTATTAAAGAGGGTTTTGGCCGGGGGGGGGGGGGGGTACTAAAAACAAATTA
This sequence comes from Pavona decussata, assembly GCF_977016875.1. Classification (NCBI taxonomy): domain Eukaryota; kingdom Metazoa; phylum Cnidaria; class Anthozoa; order Scleractinia; family Agariciidae; genus Pavona; species Pavona decussata. The sequence continues at coordinate 775,367 of NW_028145648.1, forward strand.
ATACGGGAAGGCTCCGCCTCGAGGTCCGACTCCTTACCCTTTCATATACCATTTTTTGCTAGAAAAGGTACCCCTTTCGTATACCTTCCATTGGAAAATAATGAAAGGCCCTTTTAAATACCTAAGCGACAGATTTCCCTACCCTTTCATATACTTCGACTCGTGAAATCCCTACCCTTTCATATACCTGAAGCGTGAAAAAGGTACCCCTTTCGGGCGGAGCCTCCCAATTTTGACCATTATAGGGAGTACCCAGGGGGGTTTTGGCCGAGTTAACAGTGAATCAAGGAAGAGTGTTAGTCAAAAACAAGAACGGAAAGATGTTTTCAAGGACAGATATTTACAGTTTTAGTTAAGAACAATTCTCCGCAAGGCCCGGTTAACACAGACAGGAGCCCATGGGTCATGGGCTCCTAACACAGCCGGAGAACATTTAAAATTATTATTGTTTTGTTTCATGAGGTGGTATTAAAATGTCTTGATTACAGACATGGTACGTGGCCAACGTTTTCAAAGAATTATAAGATCTTAAAATTTGGTATTCAAAGATAACAAAAATTGACTTCTTTTAAGAAACATTTATCACCACCGACACTTATCGAGCCCGGTAAGTTACCGGGACTTTTGAGAAACGGGCCCCTGGCGTACTCCCGAGAACTTCTCGGGCCCGAAAACATTTCGGGGCGCTTTTCGGGTGTTTTTCTCGGGTCCCGAGAAGTGTTTCTCAGAGCACCCGAAAGTGTCCCGAATTGCCTCCCGATATTTTCGGGAATTTTTTCGTGCTAGAGCTGGAAAGATTATTTTAGAACACGTCTTTTATAGTACAACTTTAATTTTTTCCAGCTGAAAACTGTAACTGTATTTGTAAAATAAATTTACGTGTAAATGCTGTTCCTAAAAACAGATTTCAGCGCAGATACTACTGAGCTAACTGGTTCACAACGTGAAGACTGTTTGGTTTCTATTTCAATCTTGGCCTTTCAAATTGACCGTTGTTGCATTTCGTCAATGTTTCCATATGTCTGTCAAACCGTCAAGACTTGTCAAAGTTTCCATGATACTATTGGCTACTCGTTTGAATGAACTGAAAACGTTGCTCGCAAATCCCCCGAAAATAAAAACATGAAAACAAGTCAAGGGATGTTTTGGTTTTGAGCAAGTTTTAGCGTCCTCGGACACCGCATTGCCATGAACTCGAAATTTCGAGGTGGGGGCAGATAATTATATAAGAAATAAGTTGACAGAAATGTGATGGTATATTTCCAGCCTGGTGAATGAATGAGAATGATGATTATTCTAGAAAGTGACGCAGGCATACTCGGAAAAAAGAAATCCGAGTGCTCCTATCAGGAGTCGAACCTAAGACCTTCCGACTACTAGTTCGGATGCTCTACCACTGAGCTACAGGAGACTCGTGGGAGCTAAGGCCATTAAACTAGGTTCATGGGACAAACATCCTGCATACTGCAATGAAGAAAGAAATAAGTTGTACAGCAAGAAAATGGCTTATCACATTTGCAGCTTAGCGTTGTCCGATGAAAGTTTTCCAGAATCAGACAAGGTGGGTATCTTTCATGTTTTTTTAGTTGTTGTTTTTGATTTTCTTTTACGAAGTTGCTGTACAACCTGTTTGGCGAATACTTTTTCTACATTACCTGAGGATGATTTTTGATAAATTAAGAGATACCTAAGTCTAGATATAAGTCACTGAGGATAAATTTCAGTAGCCTGTGTCTTTTAAGCTAGCGCTTACTTACCATGCATCATGGACTGATGCATGCACAAACGGGGAGTGGTAATAACTGTTTGAATGAGGCCTTCGGTTGCGGTTCGTGATTAAGCGATCGAGATGTTCTAAGTCAACACAAAACTTAGGCCAACGTTGTCCACTGTTTGAAGACTTATATCCTTAGTGAAAGCTTTCTGTTTTACAATAAAATAAGTTTAAGTTGAGCTTTAATAATTCTTAAAGCACGAAATCGAGCGCCATGAATCAGTTACAGTTTTCGCAATCTCGGCGAGTAAATAGGCCAATTTCAGTTTGAAAACATTTGACTACATTTGTAGGTTTGGAATTTGAGCTTCTTCCCAACCGATTTACGTTAAAAGAGACAGAATTAATTGTCCGTTATACACTTAAAATATAAAATTTAACCACACTATCAAACTCGGCAATATGCGAACCGCTGAGGAAACTATCAAACTGTCTTTATTTGGTCCATAATCTCTCAAAAATCAAGTTTTTTAAGTACGAATTTCACTTCTTTTGCCTTGTCGGTCGTCATTCTTTGAAAGTTCAACTGAAAATACCTGATTTGTAAGAGTTACCTTCGTAAATTTACTGGAATCAACAAAATCTTTAAGTTCATCTATACGAAGTTCTTGCGCGCACTAACGCATGTAAACCTGTGAGATTTTCAGAAACTTTCTCTTGGTTTTTAAACATTTTTAGCTTGAGTCTAGCCCAGTATCTGTCAATTAACTCAAACTCTCGTTTTGGATAACTTTTTCCTTGATAATAGTAACGCAATACAACCATTTAACTGAAAAAAGCATTCCCGAAAACGCATTTCGGGAGCTTTCTAGCACCCGAAAATTATCGGGGAAAATTACGTGACTTTTCTCGGGACCGAAAATTTCGTGCGTTTTGAGAAACATCAGAAAGCGTTTTCGGGAGCTTTACGAGGAGCTTTTCGGGCCCGAGATCTCGGGAGTTTTGAGAAACGCACGCCTAGACCGTCTGAGAATCAGGCAAGACTACGTATTATTTCTCGAGGACATTACAAGTGGTTTTACATCAAGTACCGATCAGCGGGATGCAAAAGACTTGGCAACCGATTGGCAACCAAGATGGCTTCCCGTCAAGGAGATTTTCAAGACGTTTTTCAATGTTTAGATGTCGAGGAAAGAAAGAAAGTGCTGGCCCGAACCCTTAACTTCCCAGAGTTCAACGAAGAAGACGATTTAAGGATGGCCATTCTATTAGACATGTATTATGAAATGTTGTCCTATTTCGTAAACAGTGGATTTCCTTGGCGGGAAGTCGCGTTGTTCTTTGCGATTTTTAAAAGGTTGTTACAAAAAACACAAGGTAAGGACTACAGTCATACTATGTAGTGTCAAGTGACAGGTAGGGTGCAAATTTAAGTAAGATTGATTGACGAATGAGTCTTTGGTACGATTAGTGAAGAACAATGATTAGATCTTTTTCATATATAAGGTTATGTTATTGATGTAGCTTGTTCGGTCCGTATAATTTGGGAAAATATTGGTCGAGTTCCTTTTTATGCAAGTTTATAGACCGAGCCGACAGCGAAGTCCATAAACTTGCAAAAAGACAAACAAACAAAAATACAAAAAAAAAAAAAAAAGAAGAAGGACGAGACCAGTATTTTTCCAATACGGACTAAACAAGCCAGTTCAATAACTATCGGTTTTTATTACATACATGTAGGCTTTAAATCTGCGTGTAACTTGTTTATGTTCTTAGGGTCTCTTCATATGAGCCTGGTAATCGGGCTGGCCCAGTAGGCGGGACAAATTTTATCTTCTGTTCATATGGGAAATTTAATCCCGGTTACCAAGGTAATAAAATGTCCAAAATGCCCCCAAAATACCTGTGGAGCCGCGTTCTGACTTGTCAGTGACCTTACAAGCCATGAGCAGTTGAAAAAGTTTTGTCCTGGAGAGTCCCAATGCCGGGCTGGTCCAGTGTTCATATGGAAAAAAATTTAATTTCCAGCTCAGTTACCAAGATCTCGGTCGCAAAAACTGAGATCTTGGTAACCGGGCCAGCCCACCTTCTCATATGAACACATCAAAATTTTTGTAAAGAAAAGAGTGGCGAGGTGAGATCTTGGAAACTGAGCCAGCCTGGTCAACCGGGCTCATATGAAGAGGCCCTTAGTCTAGATAATCAATTTTGCGCAAATAAGTAGCTTTTTTTTGACAAAATTGAAACATTTTCAATTCCTCCTTTTAAGCGTTCATTGTAATGCAAGCCATCCATCTTAGCGGTTTTTATAGGAAAACTTGGACCACTCAAGGAGCCAATCAGATTACTTCTTTTCAGTGCAGATCAGTTCAACTACATAACAAAATAATGGTTTTATTCATGACCATCTGACATGTCCCTACTTAGACACTTCCCCACTTCTGCTTCTTAAAGCATCTGAAATAGCCTTCTCCCTTCGTGAATAGACCATTGAAAAAACTGGCTTCTGTGAAAAGATTTCCGCACAGCCCCATGCACTAATTTTTATTCCACAAACAGCAAGCTTTGAGTAAGAAAATGCCACATTTTTGTCAGCTTCTATTTTATAATGTGGTGTCATTGGTGTGTTACAGAGAGATTTAGCTTCATGTTTATAGCATATATCAAAGTGACGCTTTATAACATAGTGCCAGTAAAGGGCCCTCTCTGATTGGTTGCATTGGTATGCGCCATTCATTTGCCCGCTGGTTGCACACTGATGTGAGCTTGTTTTCAGCTTGGATTATCACTTGTTTGATTCAGGGTTTGAGCCAGGCCGCACCATTGCGCCAATCCCGCACTGCAATTGAAATTGTCCCTTAAAAAAACACCCAAGGGGACAATTTGTCCCCCTCAAAATTTAGGGAAAAAACTCGAAAGGAAGCAAACACGAAGGGATCCCAGAAATTGCAAGCTATACAGAACGTGGAAAGTATATTTTACCGCACGTTGTTTGTTCAAAGTTCATTCTCAAGTCACGTCTCACAACAGAAAGCTTTTTCACTCCAAATCGAAGTCAGACTGAATCAGAGAAAAATGATACAGAAGAAGAACAGTGTATTAATCAGGAAGAAACGGATGAGGATCAAAGGAAACCGAAAAAATCACAAACCTTCCAGAAAACTTGGTTGCGAAATCACACATGGTTGCGCTATGAGAAAGAGGCGATGTTCTGCTATTTTTGTCGGAAATCTAAGACGACAACCCCTTTGTATCGGCAGAAGGGTGTACAAATTTTAGAACCTAAACTCTGCAAAGACATAAAGACTGTTAAGAACACGAGGATGCTGTTAATGAAGATGGTATGAGGGATACGTTCAGCAACACACAGCGCTGTGTTCTTAGAGAACAATTGCAAGCCATCCTCACAGCAATGAGAGCCCTCTACTGGCTGGCCAAGGAGGACATAGCCACAGTAAAGTATGACTCTCTGCTCAATTCTCTGGATGTAGTTGGCCTTGAAAGTGTTTTAGAATCTGGGAGTGGGAGGAAATGCTACCTATCACTCTCATCAAAGTGCGGAAGGTATGCAAGATGCTATTGCTACTGTTCTGGCCCCAGTTGTTCAAAGGCCGGATAACTTTATCCGCTGGATAAGGCACTATTCAAGGTCTAAAATATACTTCACGTTACACGTTGTGCAAGGTTTTCATACACTCCCAAACTTAACTGTGGTCAGAGTGTGCATATTCGCTTGACACAAGGAGATACTGAAACCTTTGCACAGATTGAAACTGTCAGATAGTGACTTATCCACAGGATAAAGTTATCTGGCTTTTGAACAACTGGAGCCTGAAGTCTAACATTGACAAACTAGGGTTAGCGACTTTGACTTTTCTACAGCCCTTGATGTCAACAGAAGAATTAGTACATGTACATCTACCAGTAATTAAGAAAGGAATTGAAGTTTACAAGGGGATATGATGCCGAGACGAGATTCTGCTGTGAAATGTTTTGAAGTATAAAGTATAGTCATTGATCCTCTGTTTAAATATGATGAGAAAAAAAAGTCTTGACACCAATAACTTAACTTTTCTTGTTTGTATTGATCACTGTTCTTGTATTACAAGGATCAGCTAAAAATGTTTTTGTTGGCATGCTTGTATCAATGTAAAAATAAAAATTGTTGAATAAAAATTAATTTGTCTGTCACCCTAAAAATAAAAATGTCCCCCAAAATTTTAGCCAAGGGGACAAATTGTCCCCCGGTGATCAAATCCTAGCTCAAACCCTGTTGATTCCCTGTGCCCTGCCTCAAATAGTTTAACTTGGTTGTTAAATCATCTGAGCAAATTATTTTGTCTTCAGTTTTGAAGCAAAGAAGTTGAAATCATCTACTCACTTGAGATTAAAGAGATAAGTTATTTACCTCCATTCTTTTCTCTTCATACGTCTGCAGTGTCAGTTTGGCTATTTGATTACCACTCACATTATAAAACTTTATTCCACTGTAATCTATGCCATGAACAATGCTGTCACCAACAGGACTGTTTATTCTCTCTGCTTCATTGGTCCCTGAACTTCCTCTTGCTGAGTAAACCTGACATGCATAGTCTTATTTGTACCACAATAACTTCTAAGGATCTCTAAAATAAGTCTAACTTCAATTTAGTTCACTGCCTACCCTGACCCCTGGGCTTGCATTTGAGTGGAAGTCTTTATTGCTTTTAGTAGCCTGGTTTCTGTATTCCTTTTGAGTTTTGATCTCTCCAGGTTGTCAATAATAATAATAATAATAATAATAATAATAATAATAATAATAATAATAATAATAATAATAATAATAATAATAATAATGACAATCTTTTTACAGGGAGCCCACATCACAAAAGTGATATTCAGTGGGACTCTGTAGATTGAGAGAAAAAAACTACATGGTGCTTTAGAAAATTACAAATATTACAAAGACTGAGAGTAATCCTGTTCTAAGGCCTTATAAGACTAAATATTGCAGGTAGCTGACAACTTGTACGTACTGCCTTGTAATGTATCAGGTGTTGTACTGCACCAATGCAGTTAATGCCATGTCAGATTTTATTCTCCTTAGGATAAGCAATACTGTACAATTTTAACATGTGACGACCTTTACATGTGACATGATTATTTCAAATGTGATTGAAAGTGTCTTTATTATCAGTTTTGGGATATGATATTCCCATAACCTTTTCTTCTGTCAATCTTGTACACAAAGGTAAATCGCTTGTGGAGGCTATATCTGTGTTTAAAGAAGAACTCATCAGTCATGAGCAGCACTTCAGTGACAACAACCTCAAGTGTGCGATAGATTACATCTACTTGACATTCTTTCAACATTACAAGTTATATCAGTTTGTGTTAACAGAGGATAGAGCTAGTCATACCACAAAGCTTCACTCCATTGTTGAACCACCACCAGGAGGACCAGCTATGAAGGAAGGCTTGCCAAAGAGTGTTTGGGATGAGCAACACCGATTGAAACAAATTGATGAAATGGAGCATCAACGTAATCAAGTAAGGCAATCCATATAACTTTTAACTTCCTATAATGTGGACCTATATGCTAAGAGGGATTATTTTAGATTGACATATATTGTTTGAACAAAAGACTGTGCTTCCAAGGTACTATCGGCTACCATCCCCATGGAAATTGATGTTCTTAAAACAAATTTCATCCAATCTAGGGATTAAATGATAGTCGTAAGAACATCAAATTTTGAAAGAGCAACTATCAGACTGATACTGCCAAGACAGAAACAGCTATTCCTGTATTATTCACCAGACATTTTCTTCTAAACCTTTCAACTTTATAGTCCAGCAATTTGATTTGACCTTTTGAGGAAAATAGTGAGGCAAAAAAGACAAATAATACACCAGGCTAATGAATTAGAAACATGGCCATACAATATAAAGAAAATTTATGACTGTTTGGGGTTACTGGCAGGTTTGATGGAATAATTTAGTTCATATGGTTCCACTTATTTTGATACAGGATAGCTGAGGGGGTTCCCAACTGGGCCATTTATAGACCAGCTGCCAACCCCCGATAAAGGAAAATTTGGAGATTCTACAAAATTAGAGAGACTTTCTTCTTCTAATTTTTATGCCCAGATCAATATTAAACAGATCCTTTTCCATTGGGGGCCATCATATCTGTTGGGGCTATAAAGCAAGGGAACTGAAAACAACTGCAAGAAGTCATAGCTCTTTAAACTGAGAAACGGCAAATAAATCATGAACAGATTTGTAAAGATATGGACCTATTAGACTGTCATGTCTGTGATAAATAAACATCCTGCAATCTTACTGCAGATAGATAGCAAAAACATGAAAATTATCATGAGAACAAAAATATGGATCCTATCTTTACAGGTGACGTTTATTTTGCCTTACCTGAAATCTTACAGTTAATCTGAACAAATGCCACAGAGCTAGCATGCATGGTGGCATAGCTCAGATTACTAAACCCAGTACTTGACAAAATTTTTTTTTATACAAAAGTAATAATTACTATTTTCCTATGTGTAAAGATACTTGCAAGAATATCAATCTGAAAAGTGTGCTTTACTTCACAAAGCCAAGTTGTTACAAGATTGAGCAATGTAACCCGAGCAATCTATGTCACACGCCATGAGCTATCCTACGACCGGAAGTCACACAACATCACATCCTCTCTTCTCAGAGGTAAATGAACAAAACAACAAAAAAATAAACAAAATTGAAAACTAAATCATGCATGTCTCTGTTCAAGTGAAGCTAGATACGAAAATGACAAGTCCTTGTTGGGTAGCTAGGTATATAAACTTCTAGCCAGTGATATAGTCCTTCAAGTACACTGGTGGACGCACAATGCGACCACTCGTCCGAGTGGGTGGAGTGGATCCATTCTCCCCTGGTCCAGCTGCTGGTGGCTCTTGAAGTGGTGAGTGTAGTGCTATGGGCTCCTGCAGGGGCTCAATGTTGGGCAACAGAGCTGTATCCGGAGTCTCGCTCCTTGCTGTTGGTGGAGGCCCTGCAGTGAGGTTCTGCTCCTGACCGTACACTTGTGCCTCTTCTTGGGTCTGCCTCAAGTGCCGCCTGTTTCATCGGTACTCTCTCTCATCTTCCGTACGAACCTTGTATGAACGAATGTCTGCTTTGCTCTTGACTCTGGCTTTTGTCCACCCCTGTTTTCCTTCACCAGGTCAAAGGGGTTTTATATGAACGACATCCCCAATGCGAAGGTCATTTAGCTCTTTTGTACTGTGGTTGTAATTCATGGCTTGTTTGGCCTTCTGTTTCATTAGTGTCAGGGGAACCTCTGTTGGTATTTTTGGGTTTAACAACATGCTTGATTTCGGCAGTAGGGTTCGCGTCCTTAGTCCAAAGAGACGCTGTGCCGGAGAGCTTCCGGGGCCCTCAGTTGGTGTGTTGCGCCAGTCTAACAGCGCCAGATGTGGGTCTTGCTCTGACTCCACAGCTTTTGTCATGAGGTTCTTTGCAGTCTTGACAGCATTTTCAATCTTACCATTTGACTGAGGGTAACTTGGGCTGCTAGTGATGTTCTCAAAGTTGTAAGCATGCGCAAAGTCTGCAAACGCAAATGCATTGAAGGGAAGTCCATTGTCGGATACGAGCTGGTCAGGCAAACTGTGTCTTGACAAGTGAACCTTCAGCTTAGAGATGACTTCCTTCGCAGTTTTGTTGTGCAGGCGGTCAATTTCAAAGAAACTTGAGTAGTAGTCTGCCATGATCAGATAATCCCTTCCTTTAAGTTCAAAGAGATCACAAGCGATCTTCTCCCATGGTCTTGTGGCAGATCATAGGCTCTTTGGGTTGGCCGGCTTGGTGGGTATTCCAGGTGGGACACTTGGAAATGAACTCCTCCAGGTCGCTGTTCATACCGGGGCAGTAGACTGACTCTCTAGGACGGCGTAGACATCCCTGAATTCCAATGTGACTAGAGTGTACTCTGGACCTTATGTATCTTTTGCGCCACCCGGAACGACAAGGCGTTCACCTTTATAGATCAGGCCATTCTGTAGGCTTAGCGCATCTCGAAAGGAATGGTAGTCCCTCAAGTTTTCTGGAACTTTGTTTCGGTTGTCGGGCCAACCGTTCTTGATGATAGCTTCTAGCTCTTGCATGGTTACATCTTGTGTTGTTTCGTGCTGGATGATCTTCAGCGTGTCACCTGATACTAACAGATGTTGGAGCATGTTAATGGATTCTGCATCCTTGGCTGTTTCACCCCTGTTATCTTGAACTGACAGTACTACTTTGTCTTGTCCTGAGGCACTTCCTTTGCTTGGGAGAAAGGCTCTGCTGAGAGTGTCAGCTAGGTACATCTGCGAACCTCTCTTGTATGTAACTACCAGGTCAAATGTCTGTAGGCCGAGCAGCATCCTTTGGAGTCGTCTATGTGCACTCAGTAGGCTTTTCTTGAAGATGCTTTCCAAGGGCTTGTGGTCAGTCTCGATCTTCACCTTTCTGCCGTACGCGTACTGCTTAAAGCGTTCCATACCAAAAACAATGGCGAGCATCTCTTTCTCAATCTGCGCATACTAGGTCTCTGTCTGCATCAGTGATCTGGATGCGTAAGCTATGGGCTGTCGCGACTGCATTAGACACGCGCCAAGGCCTTTCTGTGAAGCGTCACATTAAAGTTCAAGGCCTTCGTCCGGACTGAAATATTTGAGCACAGGGGCATGGGAGAGGATATCTTTAATCCATGAGAAACATAGGCCGTGTACATCTTCGTCCCACTGAAACAGATGGTTTTCCTTAAGCAATTCTCCAAGGGGTGCAGTGACTTCCGAGAGGTTGGGGGCGAATTTCTGCAGGTAGTTGATGATGCCAAGGATCCTTCTGACATCTTGTTTGTTCTCTGGTGTCGGCATTTTCTGAATTGCCTCTATCTTCACTGGGTCAGGCTTCAGCCCTTCTGCTGAAATGATGTGACCCATATAGGTAACTTAGGGTAAACGGAGCTTCAACTTATCTTTGTTTAGCTTGATTCCTGTTTCTCGACACCGTTGCAGGAATGCGGTCAGCTTTCTGTCGTGGTCCTCCACTGCTGCTTCGTGTGTGTCTCCCACTCCAAAAACTATGGAGTCATTGAAGATTGGAATAACGCCTTCCAGTCCCTCCCTGGCAGCATCCAGTCTTCTTTGGAATTCCTCTGGCGCTGGAGATATACCAAAGGGCATTTTGAGCTACCTGTACTGACCCCATGGGGTGCCGAAAGTCGTGAGGTAACTGCTCTCAGTGTCCAGTTCAACGTGCCAAAATCCGTTTTTGGCATCGGCGACACTTAACACTTTGGCTTTGGCTAGATCTGGCAGAAGGATAGTGATTCCTCTTGAGGGCCTGGTTCAGGGGTTTTGGATCAATGCATAGGCGGAGTTTTCTGTTCCTCTTAGTGGTTACCACCATGAATGATATCCAGTCGGTCGGAACGTCCACTGGCTCGATTATCCCCATAGCACTCAGGCGATCGAGTTCTTCCTTGAGTTGCCCTCTAACTGCGATTGGAACTTTTCTCACTGGCAGCTTCACAGGAGGCACACACTCATCTATCTCTAGGTGCTGCTTTCCTTCGAGTGCTCCTTCGCCTGCAAAAACGTGTGCATAGCTGTCCGCAATGTCTGACTGAGTTAGCACTTTCTTGCGGTCTTCTGTGTCCATGGACATAATGTTGGCCTCGTTAATGTTCATAAGATGAAGCTGCTGGATTGTTCTAGCTCCGAGTAGAGGGTTGAGACCCCGGCTAACAATCAGGTACTCGATCAGGTATCGCTCATCGTTCTTTGGGTTGAGAGTCTCAGCTGTTAGCATCCCCAAGGCCGTAATATCTGATTTGTTATACATAACGAGCGTAGTATTAGCTTTCTGCAGTTGCTCCAGGTTTGGATCGTGAAAGGCGCTTTGATAAACATCCTCTGGGATGATGTTGACTGTTGCTCCGCAGTCTAACTGAAACTTGATTTGCTTTCCTTTGAGCTCCAGAGTTGTAAAGATTTTCTTAGGGTATTCTTTTATCTTTAACAGAGTCAATGTACTCTGGCTCCTCTGTGAGGACAGTTAAAAGATATTCATCGTCGTCTTCCTCGCCATACTCTTCGTCATGCTCGCACTCCATTGTTTGGACTTGCTTGTACTTTCGTTGTCTTCCTCCTTTAGTGCAGAAGGGCGCAAAGTGGTTTTTCCCATCACATGTGGTACAGGTTTTGCCCCAAGCGGGACATTCTTCTTTTTCTTCACATGCATTTTTCCGCAGAAGATACAACATGGCATGGACATCTTCTGTTGGACGCATGGCCTTCAGCTGTTGAGCGGTGCACTCACTTGCTCGGCAAATATCCACGCAGCTCTTAAGAATAAGCTTGCTTTCCCGCAAAAGGCGCTTCCTAACACTGTTGTCGCGGATTCCAACAACAATCTTATCTTGAATGAGGTCATTTGCGAGCTCTCCATAATTACATCTTCGCGAGGGAACGAAGAGAAGTAACGTATATTTCAATAGACTCACCGGCTTCCTGATCTCGCTTATTGAAGCAGTACCTCTCATATGTTTCATTTGTTTCCCCGACACAGTAGGTTTCCAGTTTCTGCAGAACAATGTCTATGTTCGTCTTGTCTGTTTCGCTTTCGAACTGCAGCCTATCATAAATTTCCAATGCGTCTGGACCAATTCAAGTTAGGAGCGTTGCTGTTTGGAGCTCGTTGTTTTTGTTGCGAAGTCTGTAGGCGATCTCATAATTTGCCCACATCCTTTTGAATTTTTTCCAGCTTGTGTCCAAGTTTCCCTTTAGCTCCAACTTCGGTGGAAACGGAATGTTGACTTGTATAAGTTGTCGGGGCTGAGAAGTGTCTGGCGTGGATCCGCCTGTTTTGTCCGAATTTGGCATATTTCAGTGGTGATTTGCCTTCCACTTTTTGGTGGTTTCTCAAGGGAGAATAACAGCGAAGCGGCACGGCAAATGTAACCCGAGAAATCTAGGTCACACGCCAAGAGCTATCCTACGACCGGAAGTCACAACATCACACTATGGATGCCATTTGTCTCAATATTTTAAATTATGAAGTGAAGTCCCACAGTCCAGGCAATTTCTGGTTCAAATGTAGAAAGACTTTCCATGGGTTTTTCTTTTGGCATGATTAATGTTTCTGCTTGCAAAGATCTTTGCAGGAATCTTTGCAAGGATCTTACAAAGATCCTTGCAAGATCTTTGTCAATTCCCTGAGGATCTTTGTAGAGGATCTTTGAAGGATCCTCAAAGATCCTGTAACGATCCTTTGAGGATATTTAGCAGGTCTTTGAAGATCTTCAAAGATCCTGTAAGGATCCTTTGAGGATCTTTAGCAGGTCTTTGAAGATCTTCAAAGATCCTTGAAGATCCTGTGAGGCTTTTTACGAGGGTAAATTATTAAGAAACTAAACCAAATGGCTCAGAATGATAACAAAACCTTTGTTTATTTAGTAAATGTGAGTATTTCCTTTACAATCAGCAAAGCATTCTCACTACATTTTGATCAAAAGGGGAAAATATCTCAGAAACATACTCAGGAGGAGGGTACTTAATCCTAAGGTCTAAAGTACATTTAGCTTCCAGCAGGAGTCACATTTGGCCTGTCACTTTATAGTGTCTATTTTACATTTTGTACTCAATAAGGTAATATTTCAACGATTTCACCCCAAAAAACTGTGTCGTGAGGCCATGAGAAAGGATAGAAAATCGTGAGAGTTGGCAGGTCTGCATTTTACCCCCTTTGTCACACATCATCCCATGGCTTGCAGTTTTTATATACCCCATAAGGCATAGTCTGGCGACATATTCCACTCGAATATAGTGCATTTTAGACCTTCTAAAACCTTATTTTAAGCCTCGTTGGTAGGTATAAAATATCTGTTATCTAGGGTGCAAACACAAATTGGAAAGTAAGATTTTCTCCTCAACCTTCTTTATCGAAAATGTTGATGAAAAGATAAGAATTGACTTACTAAATGGTTAGTTCAATTCATCATTTTAACTCAGATAACTTTAATTTTTGGCAAAAATATGCATTTAGTTTAGTGCTTTTTCCTTGGAAATAATTATATTATTGGCACGGAACACCAGTAAGATAGAGTGACCTAATAGGCCCTTTTCATGATGGCATCATTTGACTACAATTACCAGAATTCATTTCGTTTTCCTTTTCAAATTCAAATTTTGTAATCCCAGTGGACAGCAAAGAACTTACAATAGCTGTAATAAGCATAAGAAAAAAAACTGAAGTGTGGTTTAATATGACATTGGCTACAAACAGACACGGCAGGTTGAGGACAGTGTTCTCGGTAATCAGGCTATGATTTATCCTAGCCAGTGGCACCCAGTGCTTCTGCTAGCTGTAGAAAAGAACCTTGCATCTGTATGAACAAGATGGCAGGACTGATGGCTGTTTTAAATACCCCTTGTTCCCAGTGCTTTTTGGATGATGCCACAGCTAGTTTTCTGTTTTGCTCAGATGTACGTATGTAATCCATACAACATCACAACAGTGATCGCAACAGAACCAATGACACCAAATTCTGCTAATATGACAACAATATTTGATTTCCTTTGGTTGTTGATTAAAAATGAGTGCAAGTATTGTCTGGTTATTGATCACTATCATAGTAGACAATACTGTTAAGTATTGTCTGTTTATGATCACTATAATATCAGGTGATTAATTTAGACCATTGAGACTCAGAGAAGATTTAGGGGTGAAAGCTCTGTAATTGCAATTATTAGGTTACAAGCAGCATGTTACTTCCTCATACTTTACATCCCTCCAGTCTTTATGTTACATGGAAATCCCTGGTGTGTTTTTCTTATCTTGGTTTCCAGTCTTTTACTCTCTTTATCCATTTTCTTTTATACCTGCTGCAGGGCCTATGCAAGTCCACTAAATTTTTGTATTCATTGCGTGTAGCTAAGCTTCCATGTTTGTATCTATTTTTTTTTTGCCCGCCCTGCTCTTTGTGTCTTCAAAAACCTTGACACAAGGCTTTTTCCATTGCATTTGTATGTCATCTAAATAATTTAATAAGTTTAGATGGATAATGCTAATGCCCTGGGTTTTTTTTTAACAGGAAAGAACAGCTCACTTTGAAGAAGAAAAGCAACATGCTGTGCAGCGACTTGAAGAACATTTATCTGAATTTGAATCACTGCCAGAGCATTTAACAAGGGAACATTTAACAGCCATAATCAGCAATGTTACTGCTAATAAAGCTGCCGTAGCCAGTGCATCTATCAGTCAGAAAATACATCAAGTGCATGATTCACTTGAATTTAACTACCAGCGTACTAATACTGGTCATGAAACCAGCGGAGAAGATAAAAAATCTGCTACATCAAGCCGTCGCTCCAACGGCCAGTCAGGAAAAAAATGAAATTACTATTAATGGGGAGGTATTGTTGTATTGAAGGTTTTTGTACTTACTCGTACATGTACATATTTTTGCATTTGTACGTGACATGACTGACATGTAAATTGTAAGGTGTTTATTTGTTACTGTCAATCTCACGTCTCGTTTTCTTGTTTGGCTGATTTAGCAACAGAACGGGGACGTCATTTCAGGACGCGAGAGCGCGCGGAATAGTCTGGACGCGAGTCTATTTCGACTATATATGGGCAATCTTGATGCGCGCGCCGTTGTCAACTGACGTTCCCGTTCTGTTGCTAAATCAGCCTATTAGGCGGGGCCCAAGGTATGAAATGGGATTTCTTCCTAAGTCTCAAATCCCCAATAGGGGTCTACTGCGCGTGCGCTGAGTGCGGGGCGATACTGGACTCGACTGGGCTAGTCTGTCGATGGATCGGGAACGTTCATTTCCATAATCAATAATTTACCATTCTCATTCTTTGCAATAAAAAATACAGTGCTGACTTAATTCTTCCGAATAATTTTCTTTCAAATATTGCTCAAGTTTGTTGACTGATTTGAACTTAGGAAAATCGCGAATTGTGCGTCACTCAAATTGGCCCTTGTTGGCCAACTCGGACACTTTAAGGAAAGCGGGGACAGTTTCCATCATTCACCACGAGCAACTAATTTTGGTCATCAACCGTCGCACGAAAATAGAATATTATGCAAATAAATTTAGTACACTTATTCCCATAAAGCCATTGGGTCTCATCGTTCGCGGTTTATTCTTTTGAGGTGTCAACGTTTTTGCAATCGAGTTTATACGCTCCTACAGCGTCTTGTCTCTATATACTTTGTACCCTTTACTCTTTTTTTAATCTTATAGGACAAAGCACAGAGTATTATTGTCGAGGTCCAAGCAGACCTTTTTGGCACCATCTCTCTACATTTTTAAATACTTCTTTAGGACAATGTTGTTCAAATTAGTACACAGTCCAAAAGAATATATCTGAGATTGAACTGTTAATAGGTTAATTCATGTTTAGATTATCTTGAATGACGCATTTATTAAAATTATGAAACAAAACTGTATGTGAAGACTGATGATTACATGTACTTTCCCAAGCGTAGCCTGCGAGCAAGCCCAAGCGCGGACTAAAACTTTGTTTAGGAAAATTCTTATTTTAACAAACGTTTGTAATTTATTCATTGACAATTTGAGTTCGAATTTATACTAGCAGTAAAGCTCCGAATTCTTGTGATCCTGTCGTCATTGGGAGTGTAGACACCAGTCGCCATATCCGTTGGACGAGCGTTTCTCGGCGCGGGTGGACTAATAGGGAAGGCGGAGCCTATTTTCAACTTGGGGGGGGGGGGGGGGGGCTTGAAAACGAGCACCGCAGGGGGATTCTGGAGCCATCCTTCCCAAAACATTTTGAAATCTAAAGGCTCGGACATGATATTTTCAACATTCTCCATGAGTTTTTTTCTGTAGAAAAGTTTCCGACAGTTTTTGTATAAGGTTGTAGCTTTGTAAATTCTCGTCACAAAATGAAGCAAGTACGATTCAAACACTACTTTCATCTAGTGAATACTTTTACGTATCAGGTATCTTACGTCTTTTCGCAAATAACTTGTGAGAATGAATCGAATTAACGTTAACGGAAGTACTTAAGTTTACTATTCAGTCAAAAAATAATGTTACGAGATTACTCTGGATGATTTTAAAATATAAAAAAAGTATAAAAATTCTGTACTCAGAGCGCAATTAAAATTTTTAAAGTGGGATATTTCGTTCGGATCCACCGAACGTCGTCAACCACAATGCAAATTTGAATGTTAAGAAGGGTCCATATGTCATTACAAAGTTTGCGATATTGTTGAAAATATTCAGGTTTCTTCCACTTAAATAATTATTCTGCTGCTTGAACCAGAGCATCGCAAAAATTAGTTCCCAGTAGAAATTTTAGTCTTCTCGAACCGCAATAATTTGTACCCGCAAACCACAAAAAATCGCCAATCCGCAAAATAAAACTCCCGCAAAATTTTCGTGCTACACGGTAATGTATTCGGCGATTTAATGATTCGTGAAAACAAACAAGGAAATCAATTATCTGGTGTGCTATTTGTACTTGTTTGAACTACTGTAGTATTTGAGTGGTTTTCTTTTCCAAAGTGGCCGTTTAATACAGGTCAAGACAATAGAAACAGCTCGTCGGGACTTAGCAAAGGGTGACCGCGACCGCTTAATAGAGGTGACCGTTTAATAGAGGTCAAAATTACAGTAATTAAGGGAAGTAATTTTCGGGACTTTGACAACTGACCGCTTAATAGAGGGTGACCGCTTAATACAGGTTCGACTGTATCAGCCGATAGAAACCTTGAGCTCGCCGTCTACTTGTTAAATATTATGAGTCGGTAGTTCAGTGTAGCAACGGCACTCTTATGGCATCACTTACATCTCAACACAATAGTTAATAAAAATCCGCCACCGTGAATTCCCAAAATTTCTCTCGCGATTGTCATTGAGCTATATAAAGGCACTGGCAACTGGTGAGTGTTTAGGATCTGCAGTACAGTAACTAAGAGCAACAAAAGGAAACAGATGGATAGCTGACAAAGTTCAACATCGTGTGAAGGACATTTAGCAGTGAGAGAAGTGATACTTGTCTATTTAATAACTTATAGTCAAGCTGATACTATTAATTAAGTACCGTCGCGAGAACGCCTTGCAGTTAGAGGTATTTCAATTGCGGAATGTTTCATGTTTCATGAGCCTCAGTGCTCAGTGGAGCAGTGGCCTGGAGCACCATCGAACAGTGTTTCGCACAACTCATAACAGGAGAAGACACTGTAAGTTGAGTTATATTAATTTTCTACATTTTCTTCGGTTCTTGAAGTTTGCCTTTTACTATAGCATGCCGTGTACGATTAAAAACAGTACATAAATTACGAGGCAGGACGAAGTAATGAACTAGTAATAATGTTTGTCTTATAAAAACTAGAAATAAGTACAAATTACTGCCTATGTAGTAGGCCGCCATGCATTGATAAATGTCAAGGGGTTACCATTGTAACCCGATGAGTTATGAAAATATCAGCAAGGTGAATTTCTTTCTCAATTAGCACGAGTTACATTGGTAACCCGTGGAATAAGCAGTTATTTGATTGAAGTAGTGAAAAATGGTGAACATATCAAGATGACGAAACATTGTCCTGGATATAGGGCAATAGAGGCAGTGTAATTTTAAAATGTCATGGTAATTTTAACAAGTAAAGTTGGCGTTGATTACAAGTGTTTATTGAACCCCTGAACAGACAACCCGTTTCTCGGAGCCGTTTGGATATTGAAGCTATAGTTTTGTTGATTATTTCAACTGGAATGCTGTAAATAGTGTGAATTACCCTTGTAAACATGAACTTCTCTTTATTCAGCCATGTAGAATCCTTGCAATTGAGGAGTGAGAAATTCGACACGCTTTTGCTATAGCGAAGAGCCTCGTGTTGGTGTTTACAGGGAGTGGAAAAACTCATGCTCTTAATTTCATCGGAAACATAACCTTAAAACGGCATTTTAAAATGCAGGCTTCTTTTTAAGATAAGGAGAAAATAGGACTAGATACTTGTGAGAAAAGGATACAACTCCATTACTCAGTTATCATCTATTCCAAAGAGAGAGCGTGGAAACGTTCGAATCATTTGGATGGCAAAGCCACCAATACACTGTACGACCACGCTACCAAATGACGACGACCACGAAATACAAAATACAAAACATATCCCAATATTAGTCGCGACAGTACTCATACAAAAGAAGCAGCTAATGTTGTACTTCAATCCTTCATACCTGAAGTTATCAATTTATTGTTTCCAATGCAAACAAAGAAATAACTCTGAAAAACATTCGCAGAGAGAAGGCATGCCTTTAGGACTGGAATATAAATGAATAAACAAAGCAATGTATATGAACACCAAGTTACATTTTCATTCAGATATTATTGTCATCACCTTTATTTTACAAACGTGCATTTTCCATTTTGATCAAGCACGTAATGAACGGCATGAATATCTGGTTTCTACAACCATCATTGTGCCGACGCGGATAGAGAAAGGTGGGAATTCCCGTGTGCATCAATTGCGCAACGACAGTACAGTTTTAGTTTCATTATAACATCTTGCTTTCCTAATGTCTTCACCGTTATCAAGTTCCGTATTTCTTGCGATAAAGTGGTGGAGGCAGCTTTTCCACGATGGACTTCCATGGTCTCTCTACCACAACTAAAGAACTGTCTTTTGTATAACCTGCATAGAGTAACGGCTGAAAGATAAGGACGTAGAAATAAATTGGTATTGTTCATCATTCTGGTGCTGTAACTGGGCATGTGCACATACTGCCCCAAAGGACGTTAGAGGGGCCAATGTTTGCCGTTCACGTACGGAGGAGGGGACAAAGAAACTCATCAAGATGGCTCCCTTGAACTGTGAAATAACTACTGAAGTAACATACAGAAAGCGTGGATTTCTCATTGCCTTTCAGATAACGCTCAATAGATTTACCACAAAATCACAAATACGTTCAAAATTTCTAGAATTACTTAAGGCGAAAAAAAATCCTTCACTTGACAATTGTATATATTACAAAAAATTTCAGCTGAGAAAGAACATGGGGTAATACATGTATGTCAAGAAATTACAAAAAAATACATGCTTACACAATACTTGCGACAAACTTTGATCGCTTTTTGTCCCTGATCCTTCTGTACACCGTCGTTATTTGGTTCATGCTTTCTTTTCCGTTGTCTCCCCAATCTGGACTCGTACAACACGACATCTACCTCAGGCAAAGGCTTGGAAAAAAATACTAATAAATAATCATGGTACTTCTGCAGGTTAGAAGTGGGACAAATTGAGTGCATGGAAAAAACAGCGAGGAATCAGACAAGAATAATAGTGTGGGGAAAAAGAAAAAGAAAACGGTTGAAGAACAATCGCCGTTAAGAAGGCAAATTCAGCAATTTGGAAAAGAAACCCTGAAAGAAATCCGGGCTGGATTCGAACCCATAACCTCTGCAATATTGGTGCAGTGCTCTACCAAGTGGGATTGAAGAACAATGTTAGCTTTATCAGATAACAAGAAAATTATGTGAAATTGTAAATGGTTTGAACCCAGGAGTCATGTCATAAGTACGTAAATTATGATCATCCGGGTGAGTGTAGTCCTGAGAAGGACTGTTTGTGATGACTTTGACTGACGTTTCGACAACCTGAGCGGAAGTCATCTTCAGAGTCAAGTGAATTGTGGAACGTCAGTAGATGGTATATACGTCTCTGGTTGTTAGCCTGATTGGTCAACGAAGTCCAGATGTTATTGGTCGTTTCTCAGTAAGCCGTGATGTTATTAGCTGTGAAGACTGTAAAAAGTGATTGGTGCGCTTCGATCCGTCTTTTGTTAGTCAAAAAGTCCGTGGGTCTATTGTTAGTGAAATGTCTATTGTTTGTCTGTTTCGTTGTTGTTGTCAATAAGTCGTTTGTATGGTGCAGGTAGTTGTAGGCAACGGTTGAGTGGCGTTTGTTCTAAGTTAGTAAACCAGCTTTCCGGAGTGAGTCGTTGATAGTAATTTGTACTGTAGATAATGCACTTGGCAGAGTCCCAGTCGATTCTGTGGTTCGTTTGTAAATGCTGCTCAGCAATGTGATTGTTGATATCACCATTTCTAGTTGCTCGTTTGTGTTCAGTCAGTCGTACGTTTAAATTTCTGCCGGTCTCACCAATATAAGTGGCCTGGCAGTCGCAGCATTTGATCTTGTAAACTGCTCCCTGTCTGCGGTTCGGTTCGTCTTTGTCTTTACTTTCGTCAGTAGTTGTCGTAAACTGGTTATAGGTTTGTGAGCTACACGGATATTGTAGGGTTGTAGAATCCGTGCGATAGTCTCAGAAGTGCCCCTTGCTTAAGGTATAGTTACAGTAGTTACGGGAGTCGCGTCGTTGTTTGTGACGTTAGGTTCAGTGTTCTTGTAAGTATTACGTCTAACAAAGTCCTTGTTATAGTTGTTCTTGTTGAAAACGTTGTTTAAGTAGTTGTTTTCGTCTGCGAGTCTGTCAGGTAAGTCACAAACCAGTTGTGCTCGACTTGTTAAGGTCTGTATAGTCGTTGCTTTGTGAGAAGCAGGGTTGCAGGATGACTGGTCCAGTAGTCTGTCAGTATGTGTTGGTTTCCTGTAAACCGTAGTACTTAGTTTGTTCTCGTTGTTGTTACGGGTAAATAAGCAGTCTAGAAAAGGTATTTTACCATTTTCTTCGATCTCCTTAGTAAACTGTATGTCAGCGTTCTGTCTGTTAAGGTGTTCGTGAATATCGTCAATTTCGTCTTTGTGTACTGCTGTAAAGGTGTTGTCTACGTACCGTAACCAGAGCGGTAGTGTCCGTTTGTAGGTTGCTAGGGCTTGTTCTTCGATGTTCTGCAAGACAATTTCTGCTACTACAACAGAAACTGGTGAGTCCATAGCTGTTCCGTGTAACTGTTTGTAGTGCTTTCCGTTGTACGAAGTACGTGGACGTTAAGCAGAGGTTCAGTAAAAGAAAACAGTTGAAGAAAATTATGTGAGTGATACAAAATAAAATGTTACCTGTGTAAGATCCAGAAGAGTGATCATTTGGTGATCTTGGAGCAGCATGAGATTGTGATTGGTTGGATCAAACTGAATGCTGATCACTTTACAGTGACGTGTGGTCCACTGTTTAGGTAGGCCGTGCTCTGACGCTTGTCTTGACCAGTCAGTTAACTTTCCACTTGACGGCTTGAAAATATAGATCTGTGAAAAAAGTTAATTTAGTCCAAAGGGCTAAATACCACCATCCTATTTCAACAACGATGTCCATGCACATCTGGAATAAAAACATCAACAATTTTTATTTTCTAAGGCCTCGTTCAGACTAGTGCCCGTGCCTGGTTCTGGGGAAAACTCCGGGTACAATACCCGGGCGGTACCTCCAAGGGTTGTACTCGGACACGGGCACTGGCCTAAAAAGGATTTTGTCAGTTCCCCGTAAACAAAATGCCGGTCACTGAATTGAAGAACAAGAACACCGAATTTTTCAGTGACCGGGCACAGGGCCCTGGTACGGGCACCTAGTCTGAACAGGGCCTAAATTGAATAAACTTCATGAAAGCTCCAAAAAGAAAGTTTCCAGTCGTTTCAAGTGTGTAAACTCAATCCAGTAGATAAAGTTACCATGAAAAAGTTGTTTGTAGCACGTTAAATCTGTAGAGTTGTGCATTCTTTGTACAACCAGGCCTAACTACACAGTTTGGATCTTTTTCTATAAACGCAGAGTATCTGTTTGATTCTTTATAATAGCCGTCATCGATTACAGCAAAATTACTATACATAACATTCCTGTCCAATGCACAATCGTTGACTGTCATTCTGCTGCCATAACTGATAAGACAGTTGACTGACACACCAGGTATTGATCTGTTCACCCACAATGCTCCCCTAATCTAACTCAACTACAATATTCCCTTAAAAAGTGAATGAAATGCAAGAGAGCACAAAATGTGATGTCAACAGCGCCACACAAAAGTTATCCTTCCGTTCAATCACCGATTTTCACATTTCATAATATCTGGACACTTGACAAATTGAACGTGTGCTGTAAAAAGTTTAAACCTTGGAGTTGATCTAGGGTTTGCCAAAATAACAGTTAAAAATGTTTTAAGAACTAGTAATGTTCTGACTGGCTGTTTGGAATACGTGCGATACAGGGCATCCAGGAAACAATGTGTAATGAAAGGGCTCTACGAGCTCTACGGGCTCTACAACTCGTGAATGCAGGGTGGCTGTGTAGCAGGCGGGGTATTTATTTGTTTGCTTTTGTGGGCAATGATTGAGAAAAAAATGTATTTTTGTAGTACACCTCGTTGCAAATTTCAGAAACGGCTCTCTCTTGCTGTGTTTGTAATACCTCTCTCGTTCATCCATCGTTAATACTTTTAAGAACAGTGGAAGTCTTAAAATGAAATCGTGTCCCACACGAATTGTAATCAGAGCAAACTACAAGCAACAAACTTTGTTTCGAATCTGCCCCCTTTTTTGCGCAAGGATGTCACTTTCACTAAAACCGAGTTATTTTGGTTGTGGGGGATGATTGCATGGTCCGAAACATGCGGACTTCTTCACAATTCTTTTTTCAGTGAGTTAAAGAATGTTTATTGACTGATTTCTTACAATTCTGTTTGTAAAATGTGAAAAAACTTGCACGACTTGGTGGTTTTTAACTCGTGAATGCGCGCATGCGCAATGAACGAGTTATAGCGATGGTGCGTTTTCACTTGGTTGGTTGGTTCAATTGTTAACTTTCGGGCATGCACAGTGAATGAGTTTTAAATTCAATCAGTGGAAAAAACAAGCGAAAATTTTTTGTTCGTGGCGCATCACGATATTCTTATTCAATCTGTAGAGAATAATTTGACGCTCATGTAGTGCAAGAATGGAGATTTTTCGTTAAATCTGAGCAAAGTTCCAGTTTTTCAGAAAGTCCGGGGTCGTAAACTCAATTAGTGAAAAAAAAAAGAGGAAACTTTTTTCGCGACGTATCAGAATAATCTTACTCAATCTGTAGAGAATAATTTGACAATCATTTTAGTGTAAGAATGGAGATTTTTCGTTGAATCTGAGCAAAGTTATAGGTTTTTTAGTTTTTTCCACAAAGTGCGGTGTCTTTTAAGAATTTAAAATAATTTAATTTAAAAATTCAATTAGAAGTGTTGGCATGAACTTTGAACAAAAAACACGTGAAATTTTTTTAATCGGCGCACCAGAATAATATTATTCAATCTGTAGAGAGTAATTTGACCATCATTTTAGTGCAAGAATGGAAAATTTTCGTTAAATCTGAGCAAAGTTATATTTTTTCGTTTTTCCAAAAAGTGCAGTGTCTTGAATTCAATTAGTGAAGTGCCGGCATGAACTTTGAATAAAAAAGCATGTGAAAATTTTTTAACGGGGAATCAGAACAATCTTATTCAATCTGTAGAGAATAATTTGACAATCATTTAGTGCAAGAATGGAGATTTTTTGTTAAATCTGAACAAAGTTATAATTTTTTTCGGTTTGTCAGAAAGTCCGGAGTCGTAAACTCAATTAGTGAAAAAAAAAATGAGAATTTTTTTTCCCGATGCATCAGAATAATCTTATTCAGTCTGTAGAGAATAATTTGACAATCATTCTGGTGCAAGAATGAAGATTTTTCGTTGAATCTGAGCAAAGTTATAATTTTTTTTTCGTTTTTCCACAAAGTGCGGTGTCAAATTCAATTAGTGAAGTGTCGGCATGAACTTTGAATAAACAAACACGTGAAAATGTTTTAATCGGCGCATCAGAATAACCTTATTCAATGAGTAGGGAATAAGTTTACAATCTTTTTTATAGTACAATAATGGTTATTTCTTGTTACATGATCAGGCAAAGATATAATTTCTTTTAGCTTTCAAGGAAGTGTCCGTAGCCGTCTTAATTTTAATTACTGATGTGTCAACTGCATTCACAAGTTGGCTCACAGGGGCCTTTGATTAAAATGCTCCGCATAGGGCTCACATGTTTGAACGTTCCGAGTATCGTATTCAAACTTTTGGAAAATATCTGTCCTGAAAATGAAACTTGTGTCCTAGTTTCGGTAAATGGAAGGATTTAGCAGACAACTGTTTCCTTTCTGAATAAGAATACATGAAACATATATTTTAGCTGCTGGTAAAAAATTAAACAGAAGAAAGACCCTCGTAGTTATATATGGAACTTAAGCAGTTGCAAAAAGAAAGCCTAAAAGAAATTCAGGTCACTAACTGCGAGGGTCTTTCTTTGATTTAAAGTTTAAAGTTTCTAGAATAATTGATTCGTTGCATTGATTTTTTGTCCTCGTTTTTTTCCCGTAGTGGCGCCTGATGGTAAATACATAATACGTTGACTAATAAATGATTTATGATTTTGATTAAATTCCGATTAAATTAATATAAAGTTTACAGCCCATTGAACAATCAATAAAACAATGGAACGACCAAGTGAGTGCCATTTCTCTTCATCATGATAACTCGTTCGTTGCGCATGCGCAATTCACGAGCTAGAAATGAAACTCGATTGTTTACGACTTATGTTTCTAACTCTACCATACAACGCATACAAACCTTGAGTTTGGGATCAAGAAGGCTGGTTTAAACGTGACGATTTGTCAGCCGACAATATCGGAGCGCGAATATTATGTGCATTTTGAAGTGATGGTTTTCTGGAAGTGCAACAAATTGTCCGAACCGGGCAAACTTCCATTTCACGAGTCGGCCGTAAGTTGGTTGTCCACCACTGTCGGACGGTTAAATCCGACCCATAAATTGTACCGTTTAAACCGGCCTTAAGTAAAAAGGAGAGTTACAGTACCTGGTTATTGCAATAGACCAAAGCCAGATTGTTTGTTTTGGGTTGGAAGGCCATTGCTGTTAACCGAGATTCCAAATGAGGCAATGTTCTCTTCAACTGTTGAATAAAACAGGTTTGCTAAACAAGTACTCTAACCTAGACACAAGTGCACGGCAGATACCATTTACACAGTCAAATTCCAGCTGGGAAACTATATTGAAATGATTTAGCTTGTCCTAATAAAACAAAATGTACAAAATGTACCGGCCTTACCTGAAAAGCCCAAAAAAAGACAGCAACATGATAACTTCCAATGGAAGCGCATAATTTCTGAATTTTCCAACGGAAAGACGAGCAACGTTGATTTTCTAACCGCAAAATCTTGGTTTTCTGTGTTTATAGTAATCTCTCCTCATGTCAAGAGAATCAGTGAGAAAGGAAATGGAGTGACGTGTGTTGGAGGTTCGTCACTAGGACAGGCAACCTGTATTTAAGTGTTTCTTCATATTGAGTTAATTCTACAAGTCACAGCAACCAGGTTTCACAATTTGATCAAAAACGAAGCCATAGCACTAAAGCCGAGGCTGTTTTAAAGAATAATCTTTAGCATGAAAATTCCACAAATGAGAAACTAGTAACTTTCAATCACTTTAAATTTAATTTTTGAGGGTGACACAGTGAATTAAGAATAATAAAACTGTTTACAGGTTGTCTTCTGACAGATTCAAAAACACATTCTACAAATATCATTTCTTTTTTTACAATTACTGTCCAAATTCCCGCACGTTGATTGGCTCGTAGCTATTGTCTATAAGAGTACAGACAATAAAAAATGACGTCAGATGTTACATGCGCGCATTCTCAATGAAAACAATTGCCAATTCCGCTCGTACTTTTTTATGTTATTGTAAAAACCAAATCGACGGCAGTTTTCTATGGTCTATACTCTTATAGACCTTAAAATGACGCCATAAAATGTCCTTAACTTGGCAGTGAAACCACTCGCCTGCGGCTCGTGGTTCAAAAAACTCATGTGGAACCACGAGCCGCAGGCAAGTGGTGTTTTGAACATTTTTGACGTCATTTTATGGTCTATAAGAGTTGAGCATACCTCAGTGACCAACTATCAAGTAAAGGCGCAATCTGATTGGCTACACAGGTGCCGTCTATCGATCGATAGATGGCAGTTTGTCAGAAAGCGCGCGATCTAGCATGCATCATTGCACAAGTATATAAAAATTTATGAAATTAGAAGATTTTTTTGCTTCATAGATCGATCACTGAGGTATGCTAAAACAATTGGACGGCTCGCTCTCGGTTTCTATCGCCTTTGATAGTTGGCTCGGGGCTTTGCCCCTCGCCAGCTATCAGCCGATAGAAACCTCGAGCTCGCCGTCTAATTGTTAATTATTAAAAACTGCATCATTGTATAATGCAATTCGAAGGATTTGATTGGCTTAGCGGCCATGGTATATGAGCAATTATACCATGGCCGAGAAATGGCGACCATTAAATTGCCTTCTGGTCGTTCTTGCACAGCGAAATCAGTAAGATCTAGCAATATTTCTCGGTTGCTTTTAATAAAACAATTATTCCACTTGCGCTTGTTGGATATGAGATGATTATAGCCAACTCGGCGCTACGCGCCTCGTTGGCTATCTATCATCTCATATCCAACGCGCGCTCGTGGAATAATTGTTAAATAGACCATAGAAAACTGCCGTCGATTTGTTAATTATAACATAGTGGAAATCAAATACTGGCATAAACACATTATTTTAATTTAAGCATAAACGGTTCGAAGAAGCATAAAAGGAATAGCAAGGGAAAAAGGGAAACTCTAAAAAGTCATAGAAATGCCAACGACAGCTTGTGTTGCAGATTATTTCACATTGACCCTAACTGCTGCAGTTCTTTTCTTTTCACTTCTAGTGAATAGTTCCCAAGGATGACATACCTTCATTTTCTTTAAACTGAATATGTTTACAGTCTGGGTGTAGTCTGAACAAGCTAGCCAGTGCAGGTCATTGCTAACAGCAACAAGATGAATTGCAGATGGATCTGCAGAAATATCATTTACAAATGTTCAGTAATAGAAGGCTGCTATGGCACAAAAATATACATACATGTAAACACAAACCAACTGATACCAGCACTCTGATTCATACAATCCCGGGTAGTTTGAGGAATCATGTTGTTTTGTTCTTTCGATACCTTTCCTCTTAGAAACTCTCGGTTCACTCTGGGTTCGCCAAAATTTAGTCTCTCCATCATATGCCAATCTTTCCTAACATAATCCTACACGCCTTCAAAACTCACATTCACCAGATAAAAGTCCAACAAAAAAGTATATTAGTCCGTCCCTGTAAACTATTTGTCACGTGAGATAAATGTCATCTGTTCTAACCTTTGGTTTGTTGAGGAATCTTCAAGGTGTTCATCAGGTATGGCTCATCATCGAGAACTAAGATCTTCAGAGAAAATAATAGAAAACCATAATATCAGAATTGTAATACATTAAAGCAAACAAAACACAAAAGAAAGAAAAAAAACACGACTACATAGTCAGTATCCTTCAGCTCATAATCGGGGCATGCACACAGCAGTATTTCAATCATGCTTCAGTTTCATGGTGCAATGTCAAGCTACAAATTTACCTAGAACACGTGGAATAATACTTTAAACGTCTGAAAACAGTGAAACCCTGTCATATGGCCATCTCGTTACTACAGCCTCTTTTTTGTCCCGGCGAAACATCCCGGCATACTTTTCTTTACAAGAGAACCCAGTTAAAGCGGTCACCCTGTTAATTTGGCCAACGACCACATTATGAAATCTAAACATGTATCTAGATCTTATTGTCCAAGCGCGAGGGTCATACTGGGAGAATATCGGCCAGAGGTCTTGACAGCGCGAGGTCCGTACAAAAAATGCCGATGGCCAATATTCTCCCAGTACGGTCCCGAGCAAGCTTGGCTAACAAGAGATTTATTCAAGTTCAAGTTCGAGTTTATTAAGTTTTCCAAAAGTTACTTACAAATGAACACTACCTGCAAATAGCGAGCTAATCTAGGCAGGCAGTGTTAAGGACATACATAAACGAATTACTAATAATAACTAGTAATTTTGTTAACGCCCTCAATTATTGAAGGCGTTAAAAAAGTCAGTTTTGAATACATTACTTGTCAAAAGAGTAAAACGTAATGAAAAGTGAAAAAAATATTATGACTTATGATTGAATTATAATTAAGATGACTTTTTTATTTCAGAAATAAGAGTGCTAATGTCAGCATAACTGTCCAGAGTTTCTAAAGTTACAAATAGTAATGCTTGAATTTTATTACATGACTGAAGCAAAAAAAATGCGGGAAACGTGAAGAATACAAAATGACTGACCTGATACTGATTGAGGGCCTACTGGGTGTTTCGGCGGGGAATTTGATTTTTCAACCCACAAGTTTGGATAAGCCATAACAGTGCAGAAATCAGTTTGACTTAGAAGTAAAAAGCTTTGATTCTACAAAAATCTTTCAACGATGAAAGAATAAGTACAACAAAGGGGACTGCTCTAACACTTTGTGGTCTTAAACACAGAGTTAACTGTTGTGACCAGCCACGTTTATGGCCCATTAGTGACCGTATTAACGGCTTCCACTGTAATTAAAAATCTGTTTGTTTGTTGTTGCTTTTTTAACAGCTAGCAGCAAGAACATTTTGGTGCTTGCATGGGAATTTGCATTACGTTCTTAGTGTGTTAGCGTTAACATGCTCGTGGTTAGAATTGCTCACCATATTGGTGTGTATCAGCACGGCAGTTTCTTGGTTAGGCATGGTTGGACTATAAATAATAATAATATTTAAACAGGAAAGCTCTCTCACCCGTGGGTGATCTACAGAGAGGTCCTGATGCAAAATAACATTAAATTATAAAAGGTCACAAATGACAAATATTACAAAATACAAAAAGAAGCTATAAATTAAAAGATTTAAATTTTTTTTTCTAAACTGACATATGGTGTCAGAGTTCTTCAAGTCACTGTCCAAGGCATTCCAGTCTTTAAAGGCATGGAAACAGGTTCTTTGTTTGCCCCAGTGCCTTTAGCAAAGACGCAGTAACTTCAGGCCTCAGTGAGTGGTCGAGAATGAATTCAGACCTTTATAACTTTCATTTCCGTTTTCCGCCAGTCCCCTCCACTCAGCAGGTGCTGTTGCCCTCTTCATGTTTTACCCTGACCTCCTCCTTCAACTTGATTCTAGTTTGCAGACCCTGTACTGTATTACCTGGAATGAGAGGCACTTTTGGCAGATGTCGATTTCGTCACGTTTGCAGCAGCTGTGATGGAGATCACTCAAGGGCCACCTGTCCCTTTTTTCCACCAGCCAGTAGAGGAGGTCGATGCTGACTTACTGGAGGCGTCCAGCAATACCATTGTAAATACTGTACATGGCAGGATTGCATTAACTGACCAGCAACTTGGAATACCTCCGTCGGCCAGGATCGCGTTGAGTTCCAGTTTCAAGTGTTGCACCCAAGGTTGCCATCCCACTTGGTAGCGTCGTCCTGTTGGTTCCAGTTAACAAGATCGGTTCAACGTTGAGTTTATACCAATTTCAAGTAGAGTCAGCAAGATCAGCATCCTTTAACATGCTCCCAGTCCTAGACCAACCATCAGTAATCGATGACTACCTACAAGCAGAAGCTGCTTCTGACAGAATTGTGGGTCTTTTCCACCCCTCCATTCCCTGTCCCAAATGTCAGCCGATTTGATGTAATTCCAAAGAGCAATCAACCTGGATCAAGGGCTCCTGTGAGTCAACTCATGAATGCAGAAGTAAATAGTGGTAACCATAAAGCGGTAATCGCATCACACTACGCTACAAGGATTTGTGGACGCTATGCCACATTGAGGGAACGCATTATGTATAAACAATTAAATTACACACGCACTCTGATTCCTTCCGATAAGCGAGGCAACACAAAGGTGGATGTGTGCGTTCTTTTGGTGATTTTGCCTGGTTGCCAATGGACAAAAAAAGCGTCCAGTTTTTCTTCCAAGAACCTCCGTATTTTTTTCCTCACGTCGTTTTGTTGCCGAAATTATGAAACTTGATACATGTGAACGATTTTGGTTGCCTAGCACGGGACCTAAATCTTGCTGTTTTCAGCATGGTAATATTCCTTTCCATGTTCAAACGACCGCTTCTGTCGTGTTTTATAACATCGGAAAAAGCTGTCAACCTTGCTAAAGTTGCTATTTTGGCTTTATCCAAGTGAACGTAAATATAGAAATACATCAAGCGTTGCGATCATTGTTGCTATGCATAAGCAAACTTTCAGTGTATACATTTGTTCTGGTGAATCGATCTTAACACTCACACTGGATCGCGAATGAAATTTATTGCGAAGCTGAAGTTTTAGTTTCCTATTTTACCCTTAGCCTTTCACCCACTGAATTGCCTTGAATCATTAAAGTTAATTCAACAAGTTTTTTTGTATGTTGCATTTTTCCTCGTAATATTTTAATAAAATTTTTTTGACATGAAATAGTTGTGTTGACTGGTTGGACTCGTGTTAAACTCACTGCACCAAAAGTTTGCACCGCCCCGATTCAACGCCTAAGGTGACATATACCAAATCCGTTCTATTTTTTTTTTTCGTTTCGGACTGAGGGGTAATTTTTGTTACCGAATTCACTGTAGTTTAAAAAACAACAACCCTAATGTAGCGTTCTACATTCCAGTACTTAAAAATGTATGTGAAGTCCGCGCTTTGATTTAATCGTTCAAGAGCTTGTGCAGTTCATCATTTCAAAATCCTCAAAATCCTTTTTTTCCGCGGTCAAGTGATCTTTGGACTATTTTATTTAATTTCGAACTCCAAAAACCTATATTTTAACTGAAGGAGAAGAGAGAGCCGTGAGAACATGCCTAATTTGTCAAACGTTTACGACATAACAAGCGAGAAAGCGAGCGAGCGATGGATCGAGTGAGCGAGTGAGCAAGTGAGTGAAATTCGCTTCACATTACGATAACTTATTCATTGCCAATGCGCACATTCATGAGTTAAAAATGGCTCCTAATGTTGACCTCTCATTCCTGGAGGGCCACAGTGTTAATGATGGGATCCCGAAATCACCTTTTTCTGTGCAGTACGTACACGTAATAGTGGACTCCTTCATTCATTGCATCAAGACCCGTGGCCGAGACACAGTTATGGCTAAGATCGATGTGGCACATGCTTATCGAAATGTGGCAATCCGGGGTGGACAGAGTTGTTCTAGTGCTTAGCGGTGCCTTTCTTTCTCACAGTCATTGAGGACATGGTCGAAGGGACACTGGTTCACGACCATGGTGTAGATTTCCTCTCCCTTTCCTTAATTAGGGTGACCCGGCCTCACTAGTCTGCATTTACAACCTGCTACATGCATCCAGTTCTGCTCTAAGCTAGGCCTTCCCCTTCACCCTGACAAGCTGTGCATAACTATCCTTGGTATTGGACTGAATTCAATTCGGACACGCTTCAGGCTCGCCTCCTGGATGAGGAAAAACAGAGGATTGTCTTGCTGTTAGACCACTTGGTTGACATCATGAGCTAGAATCTCTTAAAGATCCCCTTCATCGTGTCTACAAGGATGCGTACAGAACCACAAGTTTTAGTGGGATTTGACTTGGCGGTGGGAGCTGTTCCAAACATGGCATGGGCTAAGTTTGTCCTCATACCATCATGGACCCCACTCCCAGAATTCCAAGTGTCATCAGATGCGGCTGGTTAATTAGGCCATAGAGCAATCTTCAATAGTAACCGGTCACCGGTTCTTCGGTACATGGTCATTCTCACTTTATCCCTTGTCTATTGCATTCAAAGAACTTTTCCCTATTGCTATAGCTGCGTATTTGTGTGGCCCACAGTGGGTCTTGAAGCCGGTCGCCAGTTCTTCCTCAATCAGGACTTGACAAGTTTATCGCTTTGCTCAGCGCCACTATATCTATTTCAGCTGGCAAGATAGTCGTGTGAGTTCCGATAGCTCCCTTCTGTCACGTGACGAGCAGAAACTTACGTGTTTCTCATTTACTGGCTGACAGGATAGACTATTCCTTAATCAAGGTCTACCTTTAAGCCGTGCGCTCCCTGTACATCGGCAATGGCTCACAAGAGCCATTGGTTAAGTCTTCAGCTTCAGCCTTTATTAAGGAGCATAAAGCGTGTTAAGGGTTCATCTCCAACCAAACGCCTTTCTATAACTATTGATCTTTTAATGGGTATTCAGCGCGCCTTAGACTTAAATGTCACGGATTGTGTCCCCAGTGTTGTTGAGAGCTTGTTGCTTGGTTTTCTTTGGCTTCTAGTGAGTAAGGTTGTTCGCCGTTAATTCATGTTTTGATCGTCTATTTGACAGTTGGTGAGCTGCAAGCCGACTGGTTGGAAAATGCTTCATACCTGAAAGTCCACATCAAGTGCCCCAAGTCCCCAAGTGCCCCCCATTGCTACTGAGGTGTGCTATTTATGTGTGCCGCAATGATAATTTATTGTCCCCTTTTTGCTCCTGGTCACTACCTACAGCCGCGTGGCCCTGTGGCAGGGCCCCGATTTATGTATGGTGATAGTTGGCCCTTGACTCAGCAGCAACTGACGTTGAGAGTACAGTCTATCGTACACTTAGTTAGATATTCGGGTTCTTACTCTGGCCATAGCTTCCGGATTTGTGCCTCAACAACTGCAGCTGCGTGCGGGGTTCCTGAGCACCTAATTAAGACGTTTGGGAGGTGTTCTAGCAATGCCTATCAAGTCGACGTCCACAAGCCTATTTGCTCCATCATTCATGGCTCAAATCAGCTGGTATAGAAGGTATCGCAACTCTCGGAGTCTGCTTAGCTGGCAGTTTGGTGCCTCAGGAGTTGAGCCTTGGGAAGTGTTGCTGATTGCCACATGCTCCAGTTTTTGCTTCGCGTTGTTCTGAACCTAATGATTATTTCAACTTGGCGGGCTGAGCTCGTGGCTGGGTTGTGGGTGCGGCAGGCCATTGGAGTGTTCTGCCACCTCGGGGGTAGGATTTGCGGTTTTTGGCACAGCCCCCAGACTATTGGGCACCTAACCTCCACTTACGACATAGGCGTTAAAGGTAGTTAAATGAAATTGAAGAGTTGATTGCATAACTGTCAGATGTCAAATTTCGCTGACTCGATATTTTGGCCTCATTTATCTTGAAAAGTAAGCGTTCTTGGGGGACGAATGCATGGCAAGCGCAAAGAGCGTCTGCACAGGAGGCTATTATGCACTCAACCCTTCATACCTCAAGGCCAGCTCATTAGCATTTGACAAAAGGGCTGATTCGTATGCTAAATAATGCATTTTGTTCACTAGTGAGCCTTAAGGAAGCCTGGATTTCTATTCAGTAACGGCGGGATGTAGAAAAACTGGGAAGGAATCTACTAGAAGCATCAGAAACGCAGGGAACCTTAATCCGAGTAAGTGAAAACGAGGTATTACCACATGTTAGCCATCGGTCGAATGCTCTACTGTGGTCTGCTTGAAAAGCCTTTATAGACCCGTCTATTCAGTAACGGCGGGATGTAGAAAAACTGGGAAGGAATGTACTAGAAGCATCAGAAACGCAGGGAACCTTAATCCGAGTAAGTGAAAACGAGGTATTACCACATGCTAGCCATCGGTCGAACGCTCTCCTGTGGTCTGCTTGAAAAGCCTTTATAGACCTGTCTGGTGGAGGAGGAACACCAATAAGTCCCAAATTTTGCAAGATACTGGCGTCTCTCGAAGAAGTGACACATGCTTTCTGAATCCTGGCATGCTTTGCGGGTGTGGTAAGTAGGATAAACTGAGTCAGAGAATTAACTCTGTAGTATTTGTTAAAGTGCTAAATGAACCCATGAAAACCCTTGTAAGGAAATGGGAGAAGGCACGACGAAAAGAAAAACATTTGACCTCGGCGGGAATCGAACAGACAACCTACGGATTTGATTGTGCGTTGCTCTACCAACTGAGCTAGGAGGCCAGACCGGAGCAAGTCGTGGGTTCTATTGTGGTAATTGTGGCAAATGTGAACGTGAAGGGTACAGATGAATGTTAATGTTTGCGGCACAACATTCATTCAGTTGAGTGCAGGCTGGCTAAAAGATACAGAAGCTTTGTCGGTCATGTTAGGAAGTCAATGTTGGGACAAACTCTTTCTTCATTCACACGATCTGCTTTCTCCCATTTCAAATATAAATCCACGTGTTGTCGGTGAAAATGTGGACTACTGGCGACTCGGGTTCGAACCCCAGTACTGACCTTTCTTCTCTATTGTTTTCGCCAGAAAATCTCTTAGTTTTTTTCCTTTCCGGCAAACTAAAGAAAAGATTGATAATATTTTTTTACTTCTCCGCGTTTTGTACATTATGCTGGATTTTTTGGTAGCATTATACTAACGCAAAAGCACTGAGAATATAAGCATTATACTGACATTTTTGGACACAAATTATGTATCAGGGCATGATTAAAATCTTCATGTTGTTCTTGTATGAAAATAGAAAAAAACTGCCTGGTCAATTTTTCTTCCTCATGTTTGAGGTATATAAGACTGTATCCACTGTATCAACGTTGGCATTTTGTTAGCATATCAGTGTTCCCATGCAGCACTCCTGGCAGTGGCTACTTGTATCGCAGGTCACATTGGGTTTGCGATTCCAGCCCCCAGGCTCTTGGGCATCCAATCTCCGCTTATGACACGGGCGTTTCAGATAACTTATGTAAGAGGCAGTGGCAATTTCACTTGTTTGAATTGACAACATTATCTAAAAGAAACCATCAGAATGACAAAAACATGGGAGCGAAGACCACCTACACATGAAAGTGGGTTTCAATAAAGTTAGGTTTCATATTTTTCTTTTAAGGTTGTACCTAACATTTGCCAGACATTTGCTATCAAATGTGGGAGAGAGGTGGCGCCAAATTCACCCAACATCTGAAGGAAATTCACATATTACCTTCAACATACAAAAATGTGAGGAAATATTAGACACTCACTTGAATCACACCGGGCTGACTTGTTGCACAAATCAGCTTTAAACTGTCAGACGTGAAAATGAGTTGTTTAGCTGGTAACAGTTCAGCAGGCAAAGGCAATACCTATAGAAAAAAAGAAAGACAAAGTTTGTAGTACACCACAGCCTTTCAATGAAACAAATAATAATAAAATAATGAATAATAATAAAAACTTTATTTCTGTGTCAATATAATATAGCGGTTTCCCACTAGGTAAGGACACCTATCTAAAAGGGAGGCAATAAATCTACATAAGGAACCACTCACTTTTGTTACAGACACTTGAGACTTCCCGTCTGTCGCCTATAAACAACAACAAACAAAGACTAATGTCACAAAACAGCAAGGAGAGTTTATAAAAAAACTTTGCTCAGTTAGGGCAGGCATGTCACAAAAACTGGGCAGACACAACTGCTTAACAATAATTACAAGGTCTTTATTCACAAGTTTCAAACAGACAAGGTAAAAGATATATAAATGAATATATATCTTAAATCTCATTTTATTAAAAAAATAAACCGAAAATGGACAACTTTTGATATTAGAAAGATAAAAAGTTTAGTTAAAAACGTTTCGGTCTCACGACTTTCATCAGATGCACGTAAATTTTACAAATGAAAACAAATGAGATATACATATATACAGTTTTACAACAACGACTTTACGCTAAACTATTGAGAGATTATGCAATTACTTGAAACCAAATTTACAACAACCAAGTATTGCATTAGAAGAAGACTCAAAAGAGTTGCTTGGTACCCGGACAGTATTATATACTCTCAGCCCTAAGGTATTAGAGGTACAGTAAGTCAGACCAAACAAATACATGCAGAAAACTGGGTTGACTGGTTTCAGGTAATGCAGTTAGACTTTCAAGAAGCATTGTCTAGAGAAGTATTAATCACCAGACAAAGTAACAAAAGTACTTACCAAATTCAACTTAAATAAGCTGATATGGTGCACATCAGAAAATGCTGCCCACTTAGCACATGGTGAAATAGCACTACACACAACGTGATGATCACCCTGTGGAGATGCAAATGGCATAACATGAATTTATGCAATTTTAACAGATACAGCCTTCCAAACAATACCCACTTCTACTGCTATGATATTTCTAATCAGCAAAAAAAGTTAAAAACATAGACCTTATGTCTGCATTCAAATTAGCCTCGTTCAAGGTAAAATATCCTGAACTCAAGAACGAGGTTAGTAAGGCTAATTTGAATGCAAACAATGTCAGCCATTTTTACATTGGGTCTATGGCCATGCAAATCACACTCGTTAGGAAATTCTGACAGAGGCAAAGTGATTACACAAAGAAGCATAAAATCTGAAGACAAGCAATCTTAGACAAACAGTTTACTATTCCTGGTATAAAATGGTTTTCAAAAGAGTGTTGTAAAATCAAAACCAAAGTAATTATTCTGACCAATCATAACAGATTGAAACAGCAAAATGAACCAATCAACCAGAGTCAAGTGCAAGAAAACATGCAAGCCAGTCACGACTGGTTTGGGTTTGGCTCCCCATTGGTTGAGGGCACAAACTTTGCCAACCAATCACAGAGGGCAGTAATGCAAAACCATTTGAAGCAAACATGAAATTGCCTTTAACACTCAATTTAAAACCACTCTAAATTATTGGAAGTCACCAAGAGCACAATCAACTAACCTTCTTGTTAATCTCTATGAGGTGCATGGGTTGTCTTTGCAAAGTTGTGCTCTGATCATCTGTAAGCAGGACATGAATACTGATATGAATGAATGGATCCTATTTATCCTACAAGATGGATCAGCGAATACAAAGTAAATGCTGACCATGTAAACCCATGCCAAGAGAGGATGAGGTCCTATCTTGCTGAAGTGTAGCTATTCTATGTTAATGTACATATCATCCGATATAACAGACTAACTACTATTAATAACAGTTAAACTAATAGTATGGGCATATTAGAACGCGAGACTGTTACATTGTTTTCCACAGACACTGTTTTCACTGTCAGCCACAACTGACCTTTGCATTGAGTCTTTGTCTGTTTAATTATATTTAAGAATTGGTTCATGCTTAGCATGTGTATATTGAGTTATAAGAAGTGTAAGAGTTGCTTGAGGAGTAGCAGAGGGCAACTCTAGCTTCTTGAGTGCTCTCCAAATTTCCCAAGTGCATCCATAACTCGATATACGCACAGCTTAAAGTATGAACCAATTCTTTTATAACATAGTGACAACGAAGTATCGTAAAGTAGTACGCATAAAACAGGTTTTATTTGTGATTGATTACAAAATTCTCTCAATGCGCTGTACCGAAAAACAAAGGTTCTTATCAGCTGTTCACAAACACGCCACAATGGTACGGTCTGAACGAGAAAGTTACATCTGAAATTGTCAATGAAAATTTGCTTTCTTTGTACAAACTAAAACTAAGCGACGGAAACCCGCGTTTGCCTGAGCAGTTGCACATGTCATTTTATGGACGCACGGCCGTGTGTATGTTGAGAAATATACCATGATGATGCGATAAGAATTAGGTAGGGAAGCACGCGCTCTATGTTATAATTAACAGTTGCACATATTTACACGCATGTTCGCTCTATCCCCATATCTTTCCAATCCCTCTTCCTCTTTTTCCCCCCTCTTGACACTTAATACACAATAGCTACTGCAAATTACAATAAATTACAACATATTAGGGATGAAAATTATGTGTGTAAAAAGTCGAGTCAGGGGGATAAGTGAACCTTGCGGTTTTCGAGTTATCCCCCTGACTTTAACATGCAAAACAAATAAGATAAAGGGACTGATGGAGACAAGTAAATAGCGTACAAACACAGGGAGACAGATTGAACTAGATATGAGCAGTGGATATAGGAGAGGAATAATGTGAAATAGTGATTGGAAATGAATAATTGTAGTGAAACATAAATACCGTATTAAGCGGTTAAGCTTTTTTATATTATCTTGACCTGTATTAAATGGTCACTTAAGACGGAACCACTCAAATAAAATTATGAATAATCTCTCAAGTTAAATTCATTCCATGTTTACTTTCAAAATTTTCCAGCAGAAATCAATGTTAGTACAGTAACTTTCTGTTCAAACGTCCTGGAAACATTGCACGTGGAATTTTTCTTTAATCAATTTCTCATGTAACCATCTGCACGAGAAGTTGTCCCCTTGAAAATAATAATGACAAGGCACTTCAAGGCCATAATGCTACAGTTAACACGCTTTCCTTTAATGATTACCTTTCCAAAATTCTATGGTCTCTTGAAAGGACCCTAGTCAGTCTCCGCCATTTTCGATCCCATCGAAATTATTGATTTTGCATGGTGAAGCGAAATCTTAATGCTTTACTGTAAGTTGTGTTCCTGAAAGTATGTTTCATTATCTTTAGTAGTTTCACAGTGATTTCGTTCATTTCGATATGCTCCGAATATAATATAATAGCCAAATTCTCGCATATAAACAAAAACAAAGGTGTGGCTGACTAGGGCCCTTTAAGAACTTTGTCAAACACATTGCCATTAGTTTAGGAACATGCCCAATTACTTGAAGTCTTTATTAAATCAGTCACAACATACGTGTGACTTAACAATCAAATACCAATCATATCCAGAGGGTGAGATCGGACGTCAGCATAAACATAGCACCTCTGGCTGCCGCCTCAGTCCATATGTGGTCTCACCCCACCCTCCCAGACCAATACACACAAAGACCAGACCACAACACCCGGAACTACGTCCCCTACTCTTAAGGGACAGTGAGTGGGTTCTTTAAGAATTCCACAGAATTATTACGAACAAGGGTTGTGAGACGGTTTATCGTCCTTATCCGAGAAGACTAGAAAGTCTAACCATTTGCAGTTGTCATTACAAAGGCAGCACTTTCTCCTCCATAAAGACCCTGAGTGGTGGTCCGGCCGGGGTTTGAACCCACAACCTCCCAACCAATTACATCAAATTCGTCACATTTGTCTGATATGCATGCTTTGGCTTTTGCGGCTCAGTTGAACTACTGCAACAGCATTTGAATCCATGAGCAAAAATTCATCAACCGCATTTGGCTCCCAGAGGTCCAAGTATTCATGATATCCCCTGATGAAAGAATTCACCGTCAGCAACATTTTGACCTCGGTTGTTCGCCCGGTTGTTCAATCGTGCTTATTCCAGGTTGGCATACAAGGTAGCTGTAGGTGGGAGCGGAAAGGGCGAGTCGGACTTGAGAACTAAACACTTTTAGATCTCTATGCCATCGCATTATCACCTAAGAAACGGAAGTGTCGATATCACACCGCACCAATAAAATTGAAGAAGGAAGTCAAGACGTGTCCAAACTGTTTCCCCACCCTTAAGCGCCTCTCTCAGTTTGTTTCGGTTTGAAAGTGAAACGCGATCGTAATGGTCTAACTCGGTTTTATTTTCTTTGCGCGATTATTACAGTTACTGTTATGCCGCTTTGCCGGAGTTGTGAATTCGAGACAAAATATCACTGTTTAAGCTGTCGCGCTTCTGTGTGTAACAGGGCAGAATGCTCCGTTGTTGGGTCTGAAGAAAGACCAAACTGGAAGGCTGGTTCCAGTGTAGCTTTTTGTTTGACATGTAACCCCGCCGATGAAATGCAGTAAAAGAAATTGACAAAACGAAAGTCTCACTTACTAGAAGAGAAGGCACAAAGCCAAGCACATCTAAAATGAAAAGTCAAAACTACACAAAGGAAAAAGTCCAGGAAAAAGCGAAAATGCACAAGCTTACAGCGGAGAGTTGAGATGATAACGTACGCAAAAGATTATCTGAAAGAGGGATATCGAAAAATTGCTGAAACGTTTGGCATCAGAAGAGCACAGGCACATAAAATCGTAAAAGAAAGAAACGAAATACTTGCATTATATGAAACAAATTCTCTGTCAAATCAGCAAAAGAGGTTCCGTTCTTTGAGGTACTCGAATGTTAATGAGATACTATGGCAGTGGTAGTTCTACGTTATTTGTAGAAACTCAAACATTTCCGTTTCAGGAACAGTGCTTCAAGAGGATGCTTTGTTGCTTGCAGAAAAATGCGGCGTCGATGGCTTTGCTGAGTCTAATGGGTGGCTAGAGTCGTTCAAGAAACAGCACAACATCCACAACATGGCTATAGCAGGCGAGGATGGAGATGTTCAACAGGAAATTATAGAGAGCTGGAATGAGCGGGTAAGAGAGATCACTAGAGGATGGAAGCCGGAAGTTGCGTGGAATATTGACGAAACTGGAAGCTTTTGGCGAGGATTGCCTGAGACAAGCCTAAATGAAAAGGGAAGGCGGTGTAGTGGTGGAAATCAAGCCAAACAGAGAAAAACATGGGCGTTTTTTGTCAACGCTGCTGGAGGAAAAGAAGACCCAGTTGTTGTAAATATGCGAAACCACGCTGTTTCAAGAAATTAAAAGACACTAAAAGACCTTACCAATGCTGTTATTATGCAAACTCAAAAGCAAGGATGACAACGGAAGTATTGACTGATGTCCCATCTAGACTTAACAAAACCTTGACACGAAAGAAGAGAAGTATCTTACTGTTCTTGGACAATACTCCATGTCACCCCCCTAACTTGGCTGAGAAGTTTTCAAATATTGGCATCAAGGTCCTGCCTAAGAACACCACATCAAAGACTCAGCCCTTTGACGCTGGAATCATCGCCAACTGGAAAGTGAAGTTCAAAAAGCGGCTGATTCATTATGTTTGCTCCAAGGTGGATCAAGGCAAAAGCACCAGCGACATCGTCAAGTCTGTAGATATCTCTATGGCCATCCAATGGGGATGACAGGCTTGATACGAAGTGTCTCCTGAAACAATCAAAAAATGCTTCAGGAAGACACGGCTCTACCCAGAAGAAATTGTGGAAGACGATGGTCCCTTTGAAGGAGAAGATGAACTGCCACAACTTCAAACCCTAATCAACAAGATCAGTTCGTGTGATGCTGGAGAATATATCTCAGCAGGGTAACAGCTTGACGTATGCCTTGGTAACGTCGATAGCTCTGATCCAAACTGGAGGAAGGCAATACGCAATCAGCTTCTCGACGAGGAGGAAAAAAGGAACGAGGTTACGATTGGACAAGCAGAGGAGGGAGCCCCTAGAATCGATGAAAGATCTTTTGATGCAGACGATGAGTACGACCCTGAGTTGAAAGTCAACCAGTTATTAAGACAAAATCAGAGGCCGAGAAAGTGGCAGAGCAACAATTTAATTTGAGAGACTTTGCCCAGTTTAACGGCCACCAGGAACTTCCTTTGGCATTAAGCAAAGTCAACGACTTGATTCATGAAATCAAATTACAGAAGCCAAAACAACAAACACTGATTTCAGACTATTTTTCTTCTTAGGACAAAATTTGTCCTAAGAAGAAAAATAGTCTGAAATCAGTGTTTGTTGTTTTGGCTTCTTTTATTTTGATTTCATGAAGGACAACATGCAAGTATTTTGCTAGTTAATAACTTAGACGCCCGACTGTAAAAAAACACTGTAATGACTGCAAAATTTTGCTCTCACATTGTGTTACCGATCTGTTTTTGTTATTTATTAATTGAGGAACAGTCAATGCATTTTGAGCGAGTGTTTGAATCAACTGTACATTAACTGATCAGTTACAGTATAAACAGCGTCTTTTATCAAGTTTGCCCCCCTATTAAGCACAACCTGTATTAAGCGGTCACTTGGCCATTCCCTGAGGGTGGCCGCTTAATACAGGTTCGACTGTAACAACAACAAAACTGTCTCTATGCTTTTTAAATAGCAGTTACAGTCTTATTTAACAACAAATTTTGAATGATGTGTTTTGAGTGTCCTTATAAAAAAAGGAGAAAATCTAATAGAATTGGGGAAGGAATTCCACAACTATGGGGCAGTGGAAAAAAAGAACTTATTACCATAGCTAAAGAAACATATCATCAGTTAATCACCTGTTTCTCCTAGTCTCCAGAACTGTAAACCACTTGACATTTGATACATAAGGACATTTGCTGCTGATGCCAAAAATACAACTGGTCTCTAAAAAGAACAATAATAGTGACGTTACACTGTGTCACAGAAAACTTGCCACAATTTCAGTTTCCCTTATTAACTTAGTAATTTTAGGTTCTTCTTCTTCTTCTTCTTCTTGCTTTGTCCAGTTCTGTATTTGGTTTTTGCATATGGCTCACAATTTATTCAGAAAACATACTCCCCTATTTTCTGTCTTGCATCAAACTGTCTTTTTGCTTAAGGTTCCATGAAATAGAATATTTTTTTCCATTTCACAAAGGATACTAATGACTTCTTTTGTTCTTACCTTACAAAGTATTGAAGACACAACCAGACTATTAAACTTTTTTTTTTTTTGAAAAATAATGACTGAAAAAGGGAAACATTTTGCTTCACCAGCTCTCAAATAGATGCTACAGAGCTGATAACTATATCTAACTTTGAAGATTCAATCACCATTCAAAATCTAAATTTTCAGTGCTTACTAATCTTACTATATTAAAGTAAGAACAAAGTCAGATGTTTGCAAATATTTCCACCTTTCTCAAGCTCCATCCTTCAAAGACAACCAAATTACAACCAATGGCAGAACAAAAGCAATCAACTCAACATGGCTCATTACTCACGTGTGGAAATGGTGGGATTTTTCTGCAGTTTGATCTACCAAACTCTCTGGTGGAGTATAATAAGATGCTAGGGTCTAGCCCTAGAGATACATGTAATATGGATTAGGCAAGACAAATCAAACTCACAAAGGTTTATGATCTTAAAAGGACAGACAGACAGGCAGACAGACAGAAACTGGCAAATTATTCTGATCACTAAATTGTGGACTCCTGTTTGCTTTTCAGTAGCATTTTCTGTTAGTATTTATTTCACTGCTGATCTGTGAAACGTTTTCCTTTGCTGACAAACTTAAATATACAATTTTACAGCTTTTCCAATGTGTTTTACATTTTCATTTTGAAAACAGTGGTTGTGGCATGGGACTGCACAAAACTAACTCAGCAGTGGGTTGTTCATTTGTGATCTCCTACTGTCCTGCTGTGACATGACAAAACTACACAAACACACACACTACATACAGTACTACCGCTCAAAAGTAAGTTACCACCCTCTCGAGAGACGAGACGTGGAAAAACTGTAAGTACATGTACATGTACATGATTGAACTTGAGTTACATGAAAATGAATGTCATCACATGCATTTCAAGTACATATGAGTACATACAAGGTTTTAACTTATGTCTAAATCAATGAATTAAACAAATTGTACACACATACAGTACATAACCTTACCTCCAGAGATCAACAAGTTTTGATTTCCACCCAGAGTAGCAAGACATCGGACATCTTGTGAAAACATGCGCTCAGAAGCTGCTTTCACCCAGGTTGAAACACCATCCTATGAAGTTAGATTTTTCAATTTAGACACTTTTAGAGTAACACAAAGCAAAATGTGTAATAAACTCTACTTTTCAAAATTGTATGGAAGTTGCAGGGATTCCCTAGCATATAAAACAATGACTAAAATATCTGAGGAAGGAATGATAACAAACAAAACTCAAAAACACGATCTATATTTACCTTATTAGTAATCTGTCGAAACTGAACAACTTTACTGTCCACCCCTCCACTGAAAACCATGTTTTCATCCTGATAACAACAAATTGTGATTGTTTAGTAAAAGGTTATAAATTGATCACCAAGTCAGAAGTGAAACATCAACCAGGGTATGGGGGTGTTCTCATTGGACAAAACATGTCAAGCGGCACAAGATGACAGGGTTATCACACAATAACAGTCATCTGATTTACTTCAACGAGAAAAACACAGAAAGAAAGAATGCCAGAGTAATTATTAGGTCTTGGTTGTTGTAACGAGTCACA
Organism: Pavona decussata; assembly: GCF_977016875.1. Lineage (NCBI taxonomy): Eukaryota > Metazoa > Cnidaria > Anthozoa > Scleractinia > Agariciidae > Pavona > Pavona decussata. Next base: position 819,810 of record NW_028145648.1, read on the forward strand.
GTTTTTAATAAAATGTAAAAAGCTAGTTAGCTTGCATTTAGGGATGGACCATTATTTTTCTGGAGGGGAGAGTGAGAAATATTGAAAAAACTGCTTGCAGAGTTTGAACAGACAATTGAAAATAAATTGTTTGCAAACACAGTTATTATGTACAGGTGTATCAAAAAACATGTTTTCAGAGAAGTCAGATAAAGTTGTAAACTATTAATGAAAAGAATTTTGTTTAAAAAATAATGCAGGGCCTTCAAATTAAACAAGCACAAAAGTTTTCCCAGCTGGGCTTATGAAAGTGGTGATTTAATAACATTTAAAAGCAAGCAATCATTCAGGAAATAGCTTATCTCTTTCTGAGAAACAGTAATTTATTGTGTCACTTAAAAGACAATACTACAGTTTTCACATTTCATCCTTAGTAAATAAATGTCTGTCAAAACTCATTTTGACAAATTCTCCAAACTCAGCAACACTTATCATTGCTTATCAAGACGCTTATTTCAAAAGCTTATCACCTATTTTGTGATAAAAATACACGCTAAAAAATCACGACGTTTTGACCTCTCTAAGGCCATTTTCAAGTGCGAGTTAAAAAATAAAAACCTTAGCATAAATATATTACAAACACTAAAAAATCGGTAAGAATGTCATGAACACTAAAATGTGATAAAACATATCAATGAAAAGTATTTAAACAGTTAATCAAAGGCTCCTGTGAGCCAACTCGTGAATGCAGATTCATGACACATCAGTAATTGAAATTAAGACGGCTACGGACACTTCCCTGAAAGCTAAAAGGAATTATATCTTTGCCCCATTATGTAACGAGAAATAACCATTCTTGTACTATACAAATCGTTATGGCCCTCGTGCCCGGCTTTGCGGTGAGCCCACCCATGAAAACCGCCAGCTACGCAGGCTACTTTGCTCAAGCTGATCTCACGAAGGGAAATCTGTTGAACAAAGTGTCGCACTACATTTCATGCCCGGCCTAAATGCGTGAAATTTTTCCTTTGGAGTTCAGTCCACGAAATCTTGAAGTAAAAATAATTTGAAATATGACTAACTTTTGCAAAATAAAAATTATTTCAATGAGAGCTAGTATTCAATGAACCGCACTGAAAAGGTTTTGATCCTGTACACATCTATTTCAATAAATTCTCCACGGTATGTATTAAACAGTTGATCAAAATTCATCGACCACGTCCTTTTGCTTTCCCAACAGAAATTGCGAAAATGAAACATTTTTTTCCTTTCAAACCTCTATGAAAGCTGAAGAGATCAAAAATTGTTCATTTCACTAGAAATTTGCATAATTTTGTTTACGACGTTACTGATGCGTGACATGGCAGGTTCCGCTTTCGCGTGAAAACTGACAGCAAAACTAGTTTTTTTAGCAAACTAATCTACTTGATATAATACTTTTGTATGTGAAGCAAAAATATGATGAAAGATGTCGAGTTTTCATGTATGCAAAAAGTTATGATTAGCAGTGAACTTATCAGTTAAGAGTGCTTCTTTCAGCCAGACTTTTCTGGCGGGAAATATTTTTTTGGCGGCAAACTTTCATGTCACGTAAATGCTCTGGTTTATTCAAAGAGCTTGCCGACAGTCCACTAATTGAATTTTTAAATTAAATTAATTTTTAATTCAATTATTTTGGTTTAATTCAATTCTTTTTACATTCTGAAAAGACACCGCAATTTGTGGGAAAAAACGAAAAGACCTATAACTTTGCTCAGATTCAACGAAAAATCTCCATTCTTTCACGAAAATGATTGCCAAATTATTCTCTACAGATTGAATGAGAATATCCTGACGCGCTGTGAACAGAAAATTTTCGCGTGTTTTCTTCCACTAATTGAATTTTTCAGTTCAATTATTTTTAATTTCTTAAAAGAAACCACAATTTTTGGAAAAAAAACGAAAAGACCTATAACTTTGCTCAGATTCAACGAAAAATCTCCATTCTTACACTAAAATGATTGTCAAATTATTCTCTACAGATTGAATGAGAATATCCTGACGTGCGGTGAACAGAAAATTTTCAAGTGTTTTCTTCCACTAATTGAATTTAAAACTCATTCACTGCGCATGCCCAAAAGTTAACGACAGAACCGAACGACCAACCAAGCGGAAAAGTCCACTATCGCTATAACTCGTTCATTGCGCATGCGCGCATTTACGAGTTAAAAAGGACATAAAACAATGAAACAATGAAGCAATAATGAGGCCAGCACAACATGCGTGAATATTAAAATCTAGTCCAATAAATCACGTGAAGGAGCTGTGTAAACCTTAGCATTGTTTTTTAAATCTAAAGGGATAGCTGCAATCAGCTGAAATTAGTGTTGATTGTAAATCTTGAATTTATTTTCTAATTTGTTGACTGTTAAGAAGTTCCTGTGGGAATTCAAAATATCTTGTATGAAGCAAATTCCATGTACAAACCAGGGTTTCCAAAACAGAGAGTGATTTTCAATAGTTATTGCTTCTTTTTTCCAAAGTATATATTCACCCTAAGGAAAGGTAATGATTTTACTTTTTAGTTCCTGAGAGTATGTACTGCAAGAGCTCTATGTAACAGATTGGCAAATACTTGTTTATAAAAGCCAGATGAAAGCACGATTATAATTGCATCTCAAAAGGAACTGGATAGGCCTCTGCATTCTGACAAATATTAATTTGGAATTGCTTTCCATGTATCTTTGTATCAAACAATATTTATCAAATAATGTATCAAACAAGGAAGGCATAGGGATTAAATTATGGTTGAAAAATCAACAAATTCAATTCCCCCATTTGCAAATGATTGGTACATAACTAGTCTCCTAATCTTGTCTTTTTTATTTATATTCCACAGAAAGGAGTCAGAATAACTGTGATTGAGCAATTTTAGTGACAATATCTGGAACAGAGAGCATAGATGTTATGTACACTATTGGGAAATACCTAGCATTTTTGCTAAAAGAGGTTTTCCATAAGTGTAAGCTCTCTTGACATCCACAAATTTATTTTCGTTTTCACCTCCTGGATTCTAGTGAAGAAGTTTGCTTCTATATTATCATCCAAGTTGAAGGATGAAAAGGCTCCTTGAACTTTGATTAGTTCTGTCTTACTCTTAAAATCTAGTACTCTGGATTTGCAGATTTTTGGCCAAGTTCGATCCATTTTGTTGGTTTCTGTATTTTTTGCAGTCACCCAGTTCTTGCAGTAATTATGATTGACAGCAGTAAAATCAGAAATCATTAGAGCTGGGGTTGAAGTTCAGAGTCGGTATGTTATTGAAAGGCTCAGTAAACATATGATGGTTGAAAACAAGGTTCTATCAAATCCTCGAAACCTGCTACAAATACACAGGAAAACATTTAACTCTGACAGACTGCATACACAAGGGAGTCGCACAGGCTTGTCACTATTTATTTGTACATAGGAACATATCATGTCAAAACAGGGCAATTTAATCATGTATAACACAATTTCATTTTTTGGAAAAAATTAAATATTGTTAGTGCTTGAGAAGATCACAATGTTAAAAAAAATGTTTGTGGGAAGGTGCTTTACTTTGGAAAAAAAATTGCTGAGGCGGATAAATTAAAAAAAAATTGGCAGAGGAAATTTCTCATTCCCCCCGCCACTCCAGAAAAATAATGGTCCGTCCCTTATAGGCTGAATGACTTCCTGACCATTACTGGCTGTTTTGTCTTTTCCGTAGTAAAGCGTGCACATTTCAAAATTTAACCAGAGGATTATAAAAATATAAGTACCCCCTTTTCAGCTTGCTGGACATATATCGGATGATAATGCCCTCAGCTGAAAGATTGTCATCAAGATTTCACAGTTGTCCTTGAAGCTTTACTTCTTGGCCAACTGTTCATTTTTTGGACCATCTTTTAGCCTCAGGCATTATCCTCTAATATACCAGCCGCCTGAAGGGTTTTATTTTAATAGCCATGATACACACTGACATTGTGAGAAACTAAATGGTGGTATCAGTGTTAACTAAAAGATGAAAATGTGACAGATTGTGAGAAACCCTTATTTAATCCACTACAGGGGAACGGGCCTTGTTTACTGGGTTCATAATCTAAATACTGTTAGATTATAGAAACCAGGATTCATTCACAACATTCCACATCAAAATTGCACAGCGAAAAAATAATTTTTTCGCTGTGCATCTCTACGTACTGTACTTTAGACTTATCACTGTATCATTGTCACGTTAGTCCACAGTAGTATTAAGTTTACAATTATTGTAAACTTAATACTACTGTGGGCAGAATCTTTGGGTTAATTAAACTTTTTCGCTCACACAACAACTAAGATTGCATTCACCCACTTATGACAGCCTTGGACAACTCTTGCATACGCTTGCATTGCCTGATAGGGGTGGGGTATAGTGGCACGGCCCCTTTTAAGACAAATTACAATGTAGTTGATTAGGGACAGAGCAGTTTACAGTGCCCCTCCCTGGCATGTACATGCAGTACAAACCTCATTTAGACAAACAGTAAGTACATCTGCCAAATGCGCCTTGAAACTCTGTTGAGAAAAACGTTTTGCAACCAGTTATAGACCCTCTGCAAAAAAGGCTGACACTTTTTGTTTGTATTCAAATTAGCCTATTAACCTTGTTCTTGAGATCAAAAATCAAAATAATATTTTACCTTGAACAAGGCTAGTAGAGCTAATTTGAATGCAGACAAAAAAATATAAAATGTCAGCCATTTTTGCATAAAGTCTATGTGAAGCTGTGTAACTTATTCAATAATTAAGTGGTGTGCGTATGTTAAACAGGGGCAGTTATGGATCTGCTATGAAATGAATAAATATTTGTAAAAAGGAGCTAGCCTGGAAGCATTGTTGATGAAGCTTTAGAGTTGTCTTGGTTTACCTAATAAGAATTATAGCTACTTTTAATTAGTTAATTTTATTTCTCGACCAAACATCAAAGACCAAGATTTTCTCCAGAATGTTTATAGCATTTGTTACATGTTAATAAATTTTATTAACCTGCAACAGTGTTCCATGTAAGCCATCCCAAAACTGAGTATTCCCCAGAGAGTCTCCTGTGATAATCACAAAGTTTCTGAAAGGAAAACAACAATTCTGGATACATAATAATAGAAGAAATACTCAACTTAATCAGCATCAGTAACCATTATACATAGCAATAAAGGGTTGCCACAGAGTGAAATGTAAAAATGCTGTACAGTTATAGAAAGTTTTACAATACAATTGTAAAACGCAGTTAATGGAACGTGACGCCCTTAGCCCCGGGCGGCATCTCTACGTACTGTACTTTAGACTTATCACTGTATCATTGTCACGTTAGTCAATAGTCACATTGTAATATGTTGCGACATTGTCTGGAGACAAGTTAGTTCGCTTTTTCTGTATGGCTAAACCAGTGAATGGTGCATTCATGTCGCGTTTGCTATGATGTAAAGTCTATCATAAGCATAGTACAACCCTGGCCATTGGCCCAGACATTGAACGCTGTCTAGCTTAAAAATGTGCGATAGAATGTTCTAAGTCACACTTGGTTACAACGTGGTTTTATCTACTGTTACGCTTCACGCCAATCCCCGAGCGGTGTCCCCCAAATTAATGCCAAACGTGTCTTGTGGTCCTTACTTTAGTTTATTACTCTACGTTTCATTAAAGGTTGTGTGTTTGGATACTCTAAACGGAGCAGTGACATTAATAAATATACACCATTGAGTCCTGAAATCCAAATTTCTAGATGTTAGAATACTGATTCCAATAATTCATGAGCCTGCTTGTAAACAAAATTGGAAATGAGTGTGGACCATAATTATGGTTGTGATACTTCTGTTCTAATGGCAACCTTCCATTACAACATTATTTTATTTTTGTTCAATGTTACAAATAAATATTATGTTGATACTTAGCCCAGTTGTACTACTACTCACAACTTTCATAAAATAATTTCAATTGGTAATTGAAGTTATATGTACAAGGTAACAAGTGTTGGAAAATAGATTATTACCTTGTTACGCATATGGCCCATATCAGAGTACTTCTGGATTGAAAATCATCCATGGTGATTCTTAAACTGCAGTGCCCTGTTCAGTAACAACATTTCTGCAGTTAGAATGTAAACCTGCTGTCAAGGCCACCTTTTGTTAAGCCTTTTGGAAAATTAAGCTTCCCTTTGTCAACTAATTTGCAGTCCTTGTATAGGTTTGGATAACTAACCTAAAGCAAATATGGCTTATGCCTGAACAAGACAGAACCGTAGACAAGTACATGTATCACTATTTATATATGTTACCTTCAAATGATGGGCACTACAGACAAGCTGGCTTCAAATTAATTTGATTAAGCAACTAGCAAACTTAACTAAAATAATCCAATTGCAGATAAATAAATGAATAAATGAGATATGAAAAGAAAAAAAATAATATCACTCAAAATAGATTGAAATATCAATAAAAAGCATATTAAATTATGTTACATACACTGTATATGCTGCAGTTTAAAGTGTTTGCTGTCAATTTATCAAAGCATTTTTCCTCCCACTCTTCCATTTGGAGATGGCTTAATTTGCTACCTTCCTTGCTTCTTTTAAATAAACTAGGGTCATCCCTGCATGTAAGTCTGTGTAGTGACTTCCCCCAAGCATTAAAAATTTGAGTATTTGCTTTTGTTTGTTGCCTGCTCATATAGCATTCAGCTCGTAGCACTGCAGAGATAGAGTGAGGTTGGAAGGTTGCAAATTGGAAGTTGCACTGACTAACCTACTGCAAGGCAGTGTTCCCCTCAATAATGTCATCTTCAGCCATTGTTTTGTTTGTTTAGTATTCTGTGCATTCTGTTAGAGCATATCACAGTTGCATTACAACTGTACATTCCTCAGGAACAGCAACTATAACTTAATTTTAATTAATAAGACTTAAGGATAACATTGTTCACATCATCAACCACACATGCTGAAGATCATAACAAAATCTATCATGCTCTTCCTAAGATATTTGCAAAAGTGCACGAATTTGAAAATGACAAGGCAAGCAATGTCAGTGATTTAAAAACTCCTTCTCAAGTTTGCAACAGAGAAAATGAACAATATTTTGGTGACATCAAACAGCAACTCCAGGACACTTGGCCTCTGGAAAAGAGCTTGTACAGTCATGTACATGTATCTCTTGTCAGTGGTGTTTTTCCTCAGTTCACAGTCACTGTTCTTCAAATCTCTTTCATACAATGTCTATCTTTTTGTCATCACCTTCTACATTCCATGTAAGTGTTAGATGTATTAAAAACATTGATAGCATTGTTGGCAATGACTGTTACCAGTGTAGCTACTCTTGTTGCACTTTCCTTGGTGTTTATGCCAATTGCAAATTCAGAATTTGCATACTTTTGTTTGAACTTCCTCCAGCTTTCTAAGATGTTTTCTCTGCTTAAATCAAGCGGTTCCAGGGGAGGGAGGCCTAAATGCAGTGCAATCTCAGGTGTAATCACAATGTCTTCTTGAGATGTATTTCCATTATTTAGTTGAGGAGTACCTCCATCTTCTGCCAGTGTATTTCCATCTTCTTTAAGTGCGCTGCCTTGTTCTTTCTTGCCAAGCTGTCTTGCTTCACTTACAATTTCTTGAGACATGTGCTATCACGATCACCAATATCAATGGCCGGACTATGTGGTCTGTACTCATTACAGTCAACTCCCTTTATTGTGGACACCCTCGGGACCGCGAGTTAGTGTCCTAAATAGCGAAAGACCGTAATAGCGGGAAATCATTTCAGTCAAACGTCTGCAATTTTTGGCGGGGATTTAGTTGCTGTCTGTATTATCGGGGTGTCCTTAATAGAGAGGTGTCCGCAAGGTAAGAGTTGACTGTACAAAGCTTCACTATACATGTGGCGGAATTTACTTTTTGTGCTTCACTTCTGACAGTACGTGATAATTTTTTTTACTAGGAATAATGATGGAGCAGGATGAATGTGGTTTACTAATTGAACTTCAAAGGCTTTCAACATGGTCTTACTGTGCCTTGTAAGATCATGGAACACATTACATATCAGCACATCAAGGATCATCTTGACTTAAACTCTATATTTCTAGTAAATAATCAACATGGCTTCCGACAAGGGCACTCCTGTGAAACACAACTAATTACCGTTACTGAATCAGTAACACACAACCTTGATCTTGGCCAACAAAGTGTTCTGCTCCTGCTTGACTTCTCAAAGGCATTTGACATGGTGCCCCACCAATGACTGTTGAACAATATTAGACTTCTATGGAATCCATGGAAATCTCAAGACATAGCTTGAGCAATGGCTGACTACCAGACACCAAAGAGTGCTTGTTAACGGTGTATCGTCATCTGCCACCCCCGTGAGATCAGGAGTTCCCCTAGGGGACTGTGTCGGTTCCCCTTATGTTCCTTTCGTATATAAATGATATTGATGGAAAAAAATTGGCCTTTTTGTGATTGACCTGTTTTGTATGGCGTAATCAAAAATGTTCACAATGCAGAGTCACTACAGCAAGACCTAAACACGCTTGTACACTGGGCTGTCACATGGCAAATGTCATTTAAGGTGGCTTACTACAGTTTTTGTACTGTGCGAGTCTTTGATATGCGCGCACGCTGCCCAAAGCACGCAATAGCATCACGCGCGAGCAAAATCACGCGAGCTTGCTGAGGAAATCACGCGAGCACAAAAACAAAATGGCGGCTCTCAGAAAAATTTCCTGGTATTCCAGGTGGGTTTCAGAGGTGTGTTTACAGTAGCTAGATCATGTTTGCGCTTGATAACTGAAAAAACGTGTTGTCTAATGGTTGCCATTCCTTAACAGCCTTAAAGCCTTTGCAGAGTTGTGATTTTGCGCCAAATGTTTGAACACGACGGCAGCATGCACTCACCAGTTGGAGTGTGCACGCGCGCTGGAACCCGGGTTTTCCCAGAACAAGCATGCGCAATGGTCTTCTCACCGTAGGTCGCAACAATTATTTTTTCTCGCTTAATTTCTCCAGATCTAGCCGTACAACCTATGTTCAAATTTTTGCTGTTGACAGAAAACACTAAAACGGAAACGAGAACATTTTTTAAAGAAAACCTGTCAGAAAGTTTTTTAGGAATTTTCAAATAAGGCAAAATTTCCCAATTTTGTTATTTGCCAAATTTCTCCCTGACAAAATTTTGTGTTCTTCCCTGTAAATACTTATTTTTGCCCACTTTCCAAATCCTGAAATTTTGAAGTGGGGTCGTACGGCTAGATTTAGAGCCAGACAACTCTAAAAGGTGTAGTTTCCAGGCCCCCACTAAGACTTATTCTTCTGTATTTAACACTTTTTGAACATTCGAAATTTAATTTCTGACTCAAAATTATCTCTATTGTATTTACTGTACTAGAAAAAATGTCCAAGAAAATTCCTCTTGGCGTTTTTCTTAAGTTTGATTTAAGGCCTTCTTTCACTCCAAAAAACTGTAGTAAGCCACCTTAATGCAAAGAAGTGCACCATCCTAGGAATCCCATATTAAGTGGTTTCTGACCAGTCAGCAGTACAAATTCCATTCTACATAACACAAAACAAGCGACAGGGTACCAGACAATTCCATCCTAAGAAATGTATCGGTTGGTGCAAAAACAAACAAGTATAAAGTTTGACACAGGTTTCTCGCACAGACAATTATTAGAGACTGGAACTCACTACCAAACCATATCACTGAAGAGCAATCAGTCTGAATAATGCTGACACTTTTTTTTAACATAATAATCTTGCACCTTGTATTATACTTAAAGGGACACTGTCATGGAGATTTCGCTGCATTTTTTTCAAAACTGCTCAAATATTTGAAAATGAATCTTTTCTCTAATATTAAATTGCATTTAAAGAACCGAGACAAAAATATTTAGCAATTTCTCGGTAGAAGAACAGACTGTGATCAGGGTTTTAGTGATTTCTCTAAAATACACAGGAGGAACTTGAAAAAATTGGCAAATTTTTTCAAGTTGCAATCCATTTCCATCCCAACCATCCCCAGCCAAATCTAATTAATAACTAGTTTCTGTTCCCTAGTAGGGTTTTTGTTAACAAAACGCAACCATTATTTTAATGTTCCATTGATAAAAATATATTTTTTGCGATTCAAAGTCTGAAGGTCCAGAGACTGTCTACAGTATAATATTGTAAATAGAACCCCTATCAAGTTGCCACAGCAAACTTCAAGTGGCCCTCAACAAAATGTCCAGGAAACATTGCTTCAATGTTTTTTCTCACTGTTGACTTTGGTTAAATCACTTTGTAATAAAAATGCAAATCTTGGCCATTATCCTGGGCCCAGTTGTTCAAAAGCCAATTAATGCTAACCTCCAATTAAAAATCAACCAATGTTTTTGTCTGGCTCATGTACTTACAAGCTCATTTTAAGCTAATGGTTTAAAGAAAAGTCTAATTCAAAACTGAGGAACAAGAATTTGGAAGAATCATATATTTATTAATTAGTAAATATTAACTCCAATCAAATTTCATGGTAACCCAGGATTAGCTTAAGCGGGCTTTGAACATCTCTGCCCAATGTTTTTATTACAAATGAATGGATGAAACATTGGGGCAACATTTTCTGAAGGAATTGAGGGCCACATGCCAAAAAAATCCAGTGAATCCGAGCTAAAACAACAAAAAAGGCTATCTAAAGGTCAAGCTCAGCAATACACAGCGCCCCTTATTTATAGCCCATATGACAAAAGTGAGGCAAGCCAAGAGGAAAAATTTAGAGACTGCAGCCCTTTGAGTACAAAGCAGTTCAATTAACATAAACTTGTCATTATTATATTTTCGTACCTGATACAACATTGTAGACTCTCACTGTACTGTCAGAAGCTCCAGTTACCAAGGTAACATCATTCTCATGCCAACTAAGACACAACACTCTACCTAAACAACAAAACAGAAACTTCGCTCATACATGAAGTAGTACATAGTACATGAAAATCCTTTGCAAAATTTCTTGAACTTTTTGCCTTGAGAAAGTGGTACCTTGGCATCTCATTGCCATAGCAATTGCCAGAATGATAGACTGGCTTAAAACCTCCTCCTTATTAGTATGCGGTGTTTAATGTTTTTCTCGTATGCTAATTTCTAACGTTCACAAAAGCATCATTGTTATGAACTCTCTTGACACACGCTTTTCCAGGAATGTTTTTGAAGCCGTTAAAAAAACTTGAAGCACGTGTTTTATTGGGTCTAAAACCACTGCTCCTTGTGTTTTAAACATCACATCATTTTTGGATCCTTTTGAGTGATTGTGTTGGTGAGTGTGGGTCAATGTAGTTGGCTGTGGATTGCTTTCAATTGGCTCGTTGTGGACCAGGGTGGTTTCTTGTTTTTATTAATATATTATTTACCAACACAGCTGTAAGAAACATACATTACTGTAGTATTCATTGACAATTTTTTGAGCCCGTTAGGATTTAAAAAGGTGACAGTGACACATTCATGTAATATAAGTGGTAACAGAGGGCAATCACACAACCATTTATGAAAACTAAATTTGGTTTGTCAAAGAGTTAATATTTATATATAAAACCTATGAAAAGCTGTTAGTGGTACCTTGTTGTTGGTCAAGAGATTTACTGTAAGACAAGCCATCACTTGTAATCTCAAATAATCTCACAGTGCCATCCTCACATCCTGCCTGACAATCAGTAACCAAACAGTGGTATTAATTTTAATATCAACTAGACAAATCAGCCTATAGTACACTATAAAAATAATAAATAATGAACATTGAACTTTTACTTGAAAAAAAAATTAAAAATTACATCCCGCATAATTTTTTAGTTGGTCTTGATAATGGCATCATGATGATGCTGAAACGTTGGCTTTTCACTAAAATTTTTGCTTGTTTATGCGTAAGCAAATCTCTTCTGATCATAATAGAAAATTGTCTCGTTAAACAGCTTGTAACAATTAGAAATACTGTAAGTGCAAAATAAACATGACTCCCAAATGCAATAAGGTCCACACTTACATACATGTGATAATTTATATCCTCTGCATTCACGAGTTGCTCATAAGAACCTTTGATTTCTATCAACAATAAAAATACACAGGATTGTTTTTATGTACTTACTGCCAGGCGAGTTCTTGCATGGTTAACTGACAAGCACCACACTGCACCTCCAAAGGAATCCACTGTTACCTGAGTTATCACAATAACAATAAATGTTGTGCTGCTACTAAGTCCTGAATACTCAAGTTTAAACAAAGGAAATTTGGGAGTTTGTGGCAAAGAAATTACGCTTTGAGGGTAGTTTGCTGTATTTTCAAAGCGAAGACTACCATTACCACTATCATCACTGGGGCCATGGACTTTGTTGAAAATGTTTCAGTGCTTCTGGGAAAAACATTACAGTTTTGATTGTCAATTTTTATTGAAAACTAGTCTAAGTTTGATTGACCAATTCTTGTTATTCCTAACAGTTTAATTTTTTGTTAAAATAAATGTCCTCTGCACGAGTTAATAAATTTGCTTCAAATTTGACTGTCAATTCTTTCAAATTACTTGAGTGTTGTTCGCCTCCAAGTGAAAGTTGTATGCGTTCGCTTTCAGTTGTAAATAAATGCACATCTGAATATTAAATTTTTCATTTAGGAAGCTTTTTTGTCTGTTTTTCTGTGTATTTTCATTGAAGAAATGTGGCAACTGGATCTTTTGTGTGAGAGACAAAAACTTTTCTTTCTAGGCACCCCAAGAACTATAAATACATGTATCTGTGCAGACAGTGGATTCTGAAAGGTCACACAATATTTAGAACAATAGAGAACAAAAATATCCTTTATAGGGAAGGCATTATCTGATTTAGGAAAACAATATTAAAAAATAAATCTTAAAATATGCTGTTGTTTCAAATAATGGGTTTTTTTTCAATTGGTACTATGGATTCTTTCAATGTTTCCCTTCTTGCCACTACCAGCATCCACATGCTGTCTTCTACTCATTCTTACTATTTCTTTTTTAATAATGTAACTTTTTGCTGTGCATTAATAATGACTACGATTTCAAGTTTTATTGAGTTCTGTGATATCTACCTATCTATCTATTTCTCCTGGAGAAAAAAGTAATGAGAAGAACTTTTAATAGACTAAAACTTGTCTATCCTTAGAAGTTATGGCACATTTGACTGACACTGATACTGACATGATTGCAGTTAATGTTACTGGCTACATCCTATAAGAAATAATTTATGCTAAGGACATGTAGCCTAATGATACAGCTCTCTCCTCCGCAGAGGCTCCACTGAGAAAAGTGAGTGCAGGCGTAAAATTCCATGGAAGGCGACGGCGGGTGCCTCTGCCAGAAACCACGCCCAATATGGCTGCGATCCGGTGGAGTCATTTTGTAACTAGGGTGGTGTGCGTACTTATGTCATGAAAATGGGGGGTGTTTGTGAAATTGTCATGTTGCGCGATGTGAGAGATTTATTCACAAAAACTTACCTACATGCTTAGAAATCGGGGAAAGTTTGTTCCTCCCATGATGACTGTTCAGAAAACGCTTTTATTTTGCTGTGATGCCTTGAATCATCACTACAAGAATGAAATTCAAGTTACACGAGTGGTGATCGTGTGGAGATAAAAGACTGCATGCAAAGAAATGATTTATTGAGGAAACGTCTGCCAGCTGAGACCAAACAAAAACTGTCAATTCAGTCTTAAAAAAGACTAGAGCAAGTAAGCTTAGTGTTTTAATCAAAGCGGATATTTTTATCTTGTAAACAAGTTTAATCAGAAGAAGTTACATGTATAATGATCTTTCGTTGATTTAATTAGCATTTAGCTCTCACAGGAAGCTTGTTATTTACTGTGATGAAACAACTGTCTTTTAAAATAAGGTTATAAAAGGCTAAAAGGCCTTTCAAGCCCAGAAAAAGCAACTATTTGTTCGTGACTATTGTTGACTTTCACGAAGCGAAATGTACTAAGTCCACTCTCCACGGGTTTCAAGGGGGGCTTTAAATACAAACGATTTTGCTTTTTTCTAGAAATAATTATTGTGAAATCGCACCTTAAAATTAACAACCGCAAACTGTAGAGACAAAGCAAATGCTGACTGTTTCATTCTTGGCGGACCAAGAATGAAACTGTCAAATTTAGAGATGACCGAGAAATCTATCGATGTACAAGAAAACGACATGCTTCTGGCAGAGGTTCGCCGCCAAGTCAACCCTCTCAGCACCTGCACTCACTTCGTTCAGCGGATACACATAACACCGCATCGAACCTCTGCGGAGGAGAGAGATGATACAGTACATAACAATCTGTAAGCATGTGATGTATGGCAGGTCCCGAACAGAACATGTGCATACATGTAGGAGCTTGGTCCTAATTCCATGAATAAAGCACAAACCCAACTAATGAACAGATTACTCAATCAGTTCAACACAGCAACATACACTGTTTGTGTGCCACGCAGAAATTACGATAAAAACACACACACATTGAGATATTTTAATGGATGAATACCTTAGGGCACAAGCTGGTCATATTCCATTCAGTAATTTCAGCATGAAGACCTGCTGTGAATAGCCTCCCTTTGCACCAGTCAAGTGATTCTACTGATGTGCCATTACAACCAGGGATAACCTAAGAATTATACAATGTTAATATAATTACATGTATACACACTGTTTTGCAACATACATGTATTGCGATTTAACAAAAAATCATGGTAAATCAGCATGTCATGAACTGCATGGCATGGAAACCATAAAATAATATAACTTGTTTACACCATCATCATCAAGTCTTGGTAATTGTCACTTAAAGGACCACACTCAATCCATTGGCACCACCTTTTGTTATACGGAAATAATGATTATTCAATTTTGTTAAGTGCAATAATACAACTGTTAGGTACCATTGCAATCTCAATGTAAAGTTCACTTCTGTTGTTTTCAAAAGAGTTTCTTGGATAGTCAATGTTGGTAATCCAGTATCATCTGCTGTTATTCTTGTTATTCTCAAAACACAGCAAAGAGATTGAAACAAACAAAAGGAGGAAAATATTGAGCTCCTGCAACACAAACCTCACAGTTACATGTATAGAGTGTAGTGAAGTGACAGCAAAACAGCCATAACCCTTGTAAACATTTTTTTAAATTAGCTATTTATAAGCACATGTAGATCTCACCAAGGTCTTGCCTTGACATTGGTCTTACCATGCTTTTGGCGCCCATGGAGATTGTCATCTCCAAGTTATCTTTTAACTTTTACTTTTACTTATTTCCTTTGTGTAATATTCAATCCATATAATCTGAGACTAACGGAAATAAAAATCAAACTGGTATGAAAATTTTTAAATTAAAAAGAAATCCTGAACCACAACATATACATGAACCTACACAAAATGCCAGATGTAACCAATATGAAAAAACTACTTTCAACTTACAGTTTCTTGGTACCAACCATCTTTGACATTCCAAATTTCTATGCTACCATCTGCCCTGAAAGGAGATAAAAATCTAAGCATTCTATATGTCAATTAATGAGGACTCTGTCGACATGATGCTAATATACATGTAGATACAGTACCGTGCAAATGTAAGTTGACAGTCCCTCGAAACTCGAACTTCGAGACTCGATCCTCCATCCTCGAAACTCGAAAGCTTCGAGTATCGAGGCTTGAGTCGAGTGCCTCGAGTATCGAGTCGAGTGCATCGAGTTTCGAGACAGCAAAACAAAGAACTTTTCGCGTGATTAGTTTTTCACATGTCTTATCCGAGGCCTCAGTTCGGTTTCTTTTTACAGGAATCAACTCTGCAGAAACAGCCAACTGTGTTTGCGTTTTTGTTGGAGCGATGTGCTCACGTGTATGCTGGAAAAGGTTCGCTCTGCAAGCGTTTTCTCGGTTCCTTGCCGATAACAACCGAAAGTATTGTGCGTTCTTAATTAAGAAAATGCTGTTTTCTAAGTTTTGATTCGAAAGTTTAAAGTAAATCAAGCATAATTATGCGCAGCGTATTGGTTTAGCGAGGTTAAAAGCGATCGCGCGTGTTTCCATTCTCAGCTTGTGAAACAGCGGCCGAATTAGTCGTTTTATTACTAGTTTCGCTTCCTTCGCTGTTAAAACGAGTAATCCAGTCATCTATCAGAGGAAGACACGGTTACCATCCGAAATCAGTTGATAGAAAATGAAGAAAACGTGACTTGGCCTTTTGAGATGATCTCGATAATATTTATGCAAATTTGTAACACTACGCCGAAGACGTAAACATTCGCGGCGGTTTTCAAAGTCTGCTCAAGGCGAGCGAACGGCCACGTTGAAGTTTCCCCAGTTTCTTGCCGAATTCTACCGTAGATCTTGTGCGTTTTTAAATAACGAAATGTTTTTTTCGAAGTTTATCATTCGAAAGATTCAAGTACAATCAAGTATATAAATATTCCTGAATCTTACGGCGTCACTGCTTGCGCAGCGAACATATTTCAGAAGCGGTGGTGTTACATTCCGCGAAAAAGCCGCAATCTTGTAGTTTAAAGTTCGCTTCATTGTGTTTGAAGTTTGATTGAAAAGAATTGGTGTAGCATGTGAAAAATTTAAGCATGTTTCAATTTCACAATAACGCGAACGGATGTGTTTTAAAAATAATACGCGGAAGGAAAAAACGTGCCGAAACAGATTTGTCGAACACTCACTGCAATTGGTATGATTTACTTCAACTTTCGACCAAACTAAGAAAAGACTACATGCAAGAATCGCTTTTGTTCTCTCTTATTGTTTGAGGTTCGAAAAATTAATCGTTTCCTCGAAATCTGCCATCCAGATCCTCGAAAAATTCTTCGAGTGTCTCGATACTCGATACTCGAAACTCGAGCCTCGAACCTTGATACTCGATTCTCGATAGCTTCGAGGATCGAGGATCGAGTTTCGAGTCGAGACTGTCAACTTACATTTGCACGGTACTGTAGGTTTGCATTAACTGATTTTGGCTAAAATCAGTTTTTAACCAAAAATTCCACAATGTTGGCCGATTGCATCCCCGAAAATCATGAACAGGGCACGAAATTGCGCCTGATACAGTCGCCAACGCACCTAAGTTTTCCGTGTTGGCGACCAAGATTCGAAAGTTAGTCGCCACATTGGCGACCAGAGCCCTTTGCTTTATCCTACTTTTGTGTATTGTGCAATAAAATAAAGCTCGGAAAAAAAAAATCGGTGCGAATGGTGAGGTTTATTTGTAGCAAAACCGTCACGCTCTCTCCGTCAACATCTGCCATCTTGGATAATTTAGACGCTACGTTGTATATTGTGCATTCAAATGTCCATTTTGCTAACAGTACATATTGCGGGCTCAGAACATGACCGCATGAGACCTCTGAAAATCCAAGATGGCGGATTCCGTTGCTCGGACTCCAGGGGGGGGGGGGGGACTCCCATATGGAACAGACGGGGATGCTATGGAAATTTTGAATTTAACCTCTAAAGGAGACCATCTGGGCGTGGCTCAAGCTTTTTGTCACCCCTAAAGGTGACCAATTTGGGCGTGGCTTAAGCAAATTTTGACCCCTAATGCGGTAAAGAAAACAAGTTAAAAAGAAAATTTGACTTCTGTTCCTCTTCTGTGTTTCTTCACGGAACCCTAAACGAGACCTTGGCAGCTTAAAATATTGGCGCTTGGCCCGGAACACCCTAAGCGAGACCAAAATCCAAAATTTACACCCCTAAGCGAGACGACGAGCGTCAATATTCATGTCACCGAGTGATTTAAATTTAAAGTGAGCGTCGACAAGGACGGGGAAAATTTATTTCAAATATTGGTACAACCGGGACCGAGGATGAGGTTTTGGAATTCGCACGGGTCGTGGAAGAAAAATATGCCGACAAGAAGAAGTTTTTTCGCACCTTGCAGCTCCGTGGCCACGTGGGATTACCGAAAGACAAATTGGTAACGTCCCTGGTGCTGGAGGATATTCCTTTACGACAAGAAATAGCAGTCACAATTACTTCTGCTGATGGAAACTGTCTTTTCAATGTTGTTTCATTGGTTTTGGTGGGCGATGAGACGAAAATGAGTCTTTTGTTTGCTCGTGGCTGTTGAGCTCATTTTGAACTGTGAACTTTGAATAATTTCCAAAAATAAAAAAAAACTTACCATGTGATGAAATGTTGGTGATGCTCATTTGTTACTGTGACCAGAATTGTCGTTTGCTATTCTTTAGACATCAAAAAAACCGTCCAGGCATTCCTAATGCTAGGAAAGCTTACGATTTGATATTGTCATCCATGATAACACATTTTCGATATTTTTTGTTTTCATTTCGGAAAAAAATGGCTACTAACTTTTTGGACTTGGCGACCACTTTGGAATATTTAGGAGCCAAATGTCTCCTTGAGAAATAGGTTAATTTCGTGCCCTGATATTGAATATCAAATTGATTTATCACAGTCTATTGCTGTACAAATTTGGACAAAAAAACATATGTGAGCATCAAGTCATTTAGAAAAGAAAGGTTCCTGGTTCAAATTAATATTCATACACATCAAGTTCTTTGTTCGTTCAACAAAGCTACAGTCTAGGATTACTTGAGACATCAAGATAATAATATTGTAAAAATCACCAATGAGATTCAATTAACAATGCATTTTGGAATGACTGTTGGATGCTGTTCCCACTCATGTTGTTGTTCCTGTCACAGGGACAGTGGAGTAATTTACTTTCAAAATAATGTCTTGGAAGGAGTCAAAAATCTCCAATCTTGTTTCAGACAAAATACCGTAAGACTATGAGTAGCACTATTTATTTAAAAGAGGCATGTCAATTTTTTAAGTAGATACATTTAAAGGCTCGTGCCCGGTAGAGTAGCAAAAGTTATAAGACAGTACAATAAGCTTATAAGAACACCACGTTTCACTAGCTATAATTAGCCTACCTTGATAAAGCAAGTCTGGATGGTTCGTTACAGTCTTCAAATGCTAAGCAGTGAATGGCTTGAGGAACGTATTCCACAAATCGAACCCTGTGTACGAGATATTTCATTTCGGAAGAGTTTCATTTATACCATTCTTGCCGAACTCAAACACACGTTTCACGCCGCCATGATGACGGGCAACCGGTACATCGTATAAGTCTACCGAACTTTCCCTCAACCAGCGGCTTGGATACTCAGCCTTTTCCCCATGTGCCTTCACCTTTAGGTTTGATGCGGAGTGTTTGTTTCCCTTGTTGACGGTTGTTGTTTGGAGCAGGCATGACAAGAAAGCGGAGGGTAAGATTCTGTGTGCGTATTTGTATTCAAAAGTTAAATTTAGTGTGATACCCAGTTGTACTGGGAGGCTTTTTGCCTCCACTGTGGTCATTGATTATTTCCGATGATCAATGAGTAATCGATAAATAATCGAAAGGCCACAACAATTTCAGTCCGATAAATTGTTGATTGTATTGATGATTATGAATATATGAAACAGATATACAGATGAATTTTTTTCAGGCTTTCTTTTCAAAACTGCCTAAATTGCGTACTATCTGCGATGATCTTTCTTCTACTTGATTGTATTGTTTAAGGACGGTGCCTACTTCTGCGCATCTTGAGATACTCAGGTTTCCTTTGGGTGGTGCCTACTAATACAGGGATATTTTTGCACGGTCTAAAACTATGCGGAGAAAGCAGACTTTAACAAGAGCTCTTGGTATCCAAAAAGAAATTGAGGGTAACCATGTATGTTTCAGAGATAATAAAGCTTCAATTTGATAAAAAAAATGTCAAACATTGCTTTGTCTTTTAGCACATTTTAGAATCTCTAAAAAATGCGTGGTTACCCCCAATTTTCTTCTTGGATTCCAATACCCCTTGTAAGATCTGCTTTTCCCTTATACTAATAAACTGCGCAAAAAATAGTTCCCATGTATTAGTAGGCACCGTCCTTAATGACATTGATTATTCATCGATAAAATCTTGTGGCTACACAAACCATACCAAATCAAAAATACAGAAGTACAAAGAATTTCATATTTAAAGGATCCAAACAATGGCCTTAGATGGGAAGCTTTTACCCTGGCAGACTAAAAAACTGGTCGAATTTATCTTTCATGTATATTTTCCAGACTCTAATAGCCAGGGGAGTGAGAAAGACAACTCAACCTTCTGAACATTTCCTTTTCAGTAATTTTACAGTCCATCAAATCAATACGACGTATGCCGAACGTTTCATTTTTTGCATAGGTGGCCTATTGATGGCTTTTATGTGATGTCATGGCCTCCATGTTGGTAGACAAGAACAAAAAGATTTTTCTCCTCTCAGCGTTCACTGCCTGTTTTATCTAAGCTTTGTGAACAAATTTTCTTTTGTTTTGTCTACCAACATGGTGGCAATGCAAGCCACCTATACATAATTTGTAACAGACCAGAGACAACTCTTGGATTCCTATGAATTCAGGTACTTTCCTCATTCCTTGCATGTGCAATTCCTCTTTTTTGCCTTTCATTTTTTAATTTTTATCATCGCAAGCTATTCACATAAAGATTTATTACAGGAAACTCAGTTATAATAAATAAAAATGCTGCATAGTAATATATGGTAATCAACAGGTAATCGATGAGTAATCAATAGTATCAATGAATTATCAATGACCGATGAGTAATCAATAGGCCACAAAAATTTTTTTCACCGATTACTCATTGATTACCCATCCATTGCTCATTAATGTCATTGGTAATCAATTAGTTACGTCTAGTAAGTTGGGTAGAGAAGAGCTTGGTCTGACATTCTTTTGTCTTTTGATGCCGCTGTTCCATGGTACATGTACCTTCGGGTATCATGATCTGATTGGTCAGATAGATGACTGTTGACAGCTTTGCAAAGAATATTTATGTATGGAATCAGTTGAATGTCCTCGCTGCAAATTTACATAATTTGTTAAATATAAAACTGAGCTTCTTGCTTGCAGTTTGGAGAGGCAGAAATGGGGAAAAGCAGGAGCTGACGGTCGTCAGTCTTACTATTCAGTGATCAGTGACTACTTTAATGTAATGAACAAGCCATTTTAGTTAAGAATTGTGAAACCATAACGAGAGTACCTTAAAGGGGAAGTATCATGAAAATTTGCTGTTATTTCAAAACCCAAAAATGTTTGACTGTCAGCAGAAACAACGAAATAATTGTCAAGTTTGTTAAAAATTATCACCCCAGTGCAATAAAACTGTCGATTAGTGCCTCTGACCAGAGACAGATTAGGCCGATTTGAATTGAAACTTGAAAAATGTTTTTCAAGTTTCCAAAATGCGCAAGAACAGATCACAAGTTATTTCTTTCAAGAATTGAGTTGATTTTGTTCCTCTCGTCATTCTAGAACTATTTGGCAGGTGATTGAAGGTCTTACATGTATTTCATCGTTTTTAACAAAAGATGTCAAAAACCCTATAATACTTCCCCTTTAAAGTAACATAACAGCGTTTCATGGATGCTTTGTACTCAGACGATTCATACCCAAGTTGAGATACCCAACTCTCTGGACTCCTTGTACCCATGCCAACAGTTTGAGAATAAAAACTTTTCATAATATAATTTCCACTCAAGACGATTCGAGATGAATCTGAAACATCTAAAACATATGATTGTACATCAAATAACGTTAATGAAACAAGAGCAACCACAGGTACCCAAGCTCTGTGAGAGATATAGGCCGTGACCTATGCGTGAGTGTTGTAATTTGAGCATCACGGCTAAATTATAATATAAGGATTGGTATGGGAAAAAAACAATTCCTACTTCAATTTAAAAATACCAACAAATTTCAATAAAAATATCCCTACGTGAACTCCCTTATCTGTTGTCCTTTCTCCTATGTGGGTTTTGGAGCGATTGAGCATGATTTCAGTGAGTTTTAGCTCCATTGATTTTCTCTCTACATATCCCGACCCAAGGTTGGGTACTTGAAGCCGGGTCCGCTAAGGGAAAACAGCCGTAAATTCCTTTCAGAGCCTGCGATCGACTCAAAATTCCAGATGGACCAGGCACGATAGTTCTTTTACCCATCCGAGCCATTTAACCGGAGCCATTTACATGGAGAGAGCATTGAAGGTTGCCAATATCTGCAAAATTTTCCATTGAGAGCCATCGTAAAGGCTTTGTTCAGATGTCTTGTGCCCCAAGCGTTTGAAAAACAGCTTAGCTACCTGACCTGAGGTTCGAATTACTTACAAACCCCGTGGGTGACGGTACAATGATGCCAACAACAATACTGCCCACGGGGTGTGTGAGTAATTCAAACCTTAGGCCGTGATGTTCAAATTACAACACTCACGCAAAGGTCACGGCTTATACACCTTATAGAGCTTGGGGTACCTGTGGAGCAACACAAGTCAATTGTTGCATATGATGTGTATAATTGAATGGTCAAACATAGGAGTGCTGAAAGTAATTTTTCCTATTGTCCCATGCTTGCAACAAGCTGATCAACATTTCATCACGGAAATTAGTTGTTAAAGTAAATTGTTTAAACTTAATACCAGCAGTGTAATCAGTTTGGGTAACTGCGTGGGTATGAAACATCTAAATTACCTGGGTACGAATCATCCGAGTTGGGTTCTAATCATCTGGGTACAAACCGTCTAAGGGTACAAAACGTCTGGTAAGCCTGCTTACAAATGACAGTCAGACATGTAATACAGTCGAACCTGTATATAACGGCCCTGTATTAAGCGGCCACCCTCTATTAAGCGGCCAGTTTTCAAAGTCCCGATTTTTCGCTCATACAAACGCTGTATTTGTTACCTGTATTAAGCGGCCACCTCTATTAAGCGGCCGCGGCCACCCTGTAGCAGTCCTATGTTTGTCTTTCTTTGTTATTTTTACCTGTATTAAGCGGCCACCCTTGAATGGAAACTAAGCCATATGTTAATGATCTTGTGCGTTATTTTATTGTGTTTAAAATGCTATCCAGCATCACAATAAAGAAATAACATGTACAAAGCTACTGTAAACTGATACTCGGCCGTGTAATATAGTTAACGCTTTTCAAATGTCCGCAATGTGCTGAAGTACAGTACCATATTACGAACGCTAAAATATGTTTCACTCTTTAGCAAGAAATTCCTCTTTAATTAGCTTGTTCTTCAGCCATGTGACATTGAACATTGAGCGTAACAACTATGAAATGACGGAATGAGATATTTTGTTGTGAACTGTAAGTCATAGAAATAGAGCACTGTATACCGTAAAAGAGTAGAGGACGATTTATTGCATAGTACTTTTACACAATGTTACATATATTATAGGCGTTAACTTACAAGTTGGCACTGAACTTTGTTTAAAGTTTGAAAGAGTGAAAGAGTGTTGATTGTCCTATTGTTTCCATACATGAAGTGTTTTTGTACAATACACCATTAAACTTGGCATTAGACAACGCCCAGTGAGTATTTTTAGTGATCCTGTATTAAGCGGCCACCTGTATTAAGCGGCCAGTTTGTCAAGTCCCGAGGGTGGCCGTTATATACAGGTTCGACTGTAGTTTATTTAGGAATTACCAACAGCTAAAATAATCAGTGTCTGACCAATCACAACCTATGCAACCAATCATTTAAGTGTATAGATACCATCAAGCACTGGAACTTGCTGTATCACTGGTTTTGAATGGGCTCTCAATTGATTGACAAACTGCTGTTTAAGACAAGTGAATATGCAAAACATATGTGGCTGAAGAAGGAGTTAACAATATGTTCCATTTTTGTGGCTACTGCCTTCTGGGAAGGCAGTAGCCACTATGTTACCGTGTTGTGCATGTGTCCGTAAATCGGAAGCTTTCAGAATTACAGAATTTACCTGAAGTTGGGTCGAGTTGACCACGACAGGTTGACGAGATCTCAGTCGGCAGATCTCAGATCTTATTCGTACGGAAAATGCTTGTATTTCAATTCAAAATGGCTCTCATGCGTGAATTTTCAAGGTGGCAGTTTGTGGTTCTTGGGAGGAAAACACAGGTTTTCAATACTGTAAATCAAAAGAACAACTTCTAAGGAACACTCAGCTGCTTAAAAAGAGGAAATCAGTGAGTTCATAGCAAAGAAATTCCTCTTCGAGATTTGTGTCAAGGTGAAACATGTGCGATTGCAAACAAGATCTGCAAATCATCACATGAGCTGTAGACGTTCTCGGAAATTTTTGTGTGCTCTTGGGAAACCACTTTACAAAATACTACAGGTTTGAATGTGCATTTTACCGTTCTTTATGTTAAGTTGATCGATTTGTCATATTTCAAATAGCTTTGGCAAAATTTTCGAAAAACTCAGAGTCAAGAAATTGTGCTTTAGTGCTGTTTAGTGCCTCGTAGTTTGCTTGGATCGGTCACCTTCATGTACCTTCTCTCGAGGTGAAAATTGAATGAATTCGCTTTTCAGGCGTGAACACAGGTCTGTCTGAATAAATTTTTCAATTTTGGTTTAACTTGTTTATCTGTGTGTCTTGATTCATGGAATTTCTTCACCATGCGAGCTTATGTAAAGTAAAACTGTGGGAGAACCAAACCATATCTATTACTGTCTCCTGTGTATTAAAGTGTAAAGTTAACAAACCAAAATCCTCCAGCCCATACCAAATTCGCCCATATGACAACACGATCAAATTAAGCTGCACAATTCTGGCACTGACTAGAGCTGTTCATTTACCCCTCTGAATTTTATACAACATTGTTTTTTACTGCATTATTCTACAAAAATAAAGCAGTTGCCACATGCAGTCATAGACTGCCTTTTATTCTCCGGCCTTCTAGCCTTGTAAATCATTTGTTGTACAATATGCAGTACCACTCAAAAGTAATTTACCACCCGCATGCGAGATGCGAGTCATGATGCATACCACAAGATTCACGTCATACATGATAAATTCTTGTAGATATGACTCAGACATCTCTTTTGTTGAGAGACCACTGGTGGAACTGCAAAATGACATCTGCTTACTCATGCTAACCCTTCTCTCCCAGAAATCAGCTGATTTCTGTTCAAAATGAAGTGTTATGTGTACTTGGAAAAAAAGGGACAGTGCAAAGTGTCTTGTCTTTATTTTTCAGGAAAGACAAAGAAGAACAAAGAGAAGACAGTCTAAAACACCAACACAGTGGGTGGAATTTATTAGAAAGAACGATTTGTTTGAGCAATATTATAAGGTACACGTATGATTGATGTTTGAAATGCATTAATGTCATGATCAGTGATGTCCTTTAAAAAGTTTATGATTTTGCTTGGTTTTATTAACACCTGAATGCGCACATGCACAGTGAACAAGTTATCGCAATCTGGGCTGAATTTTGCTCGCTCACTCAATGGGTTGTAAACTTTATATTAATTATAAAGAATTAAATCAAAATCATAAATTATTCATGAGTCTACAGGAATTTCTTCTCTATGAACTCAGAAAAATATTTTTCTGCCCAATCAGCGAAGAGGACCAGCCAGGCGTCTCTGATGCCTTCTTACACAAAGTTGTTTTCCTCATCGATCACTACAGTTGCATGGGCCTTTCAACGGGAAGATTCACGACTAGAGTTTCAGAAAAAAATTCAGCGAAGTCGAGAAAATCACAAACTTTAACATGGCCACAGGTAAACAAACACTCACCAAGAAATTTTCAACACTGGAGAAATCACGCATTAGCTATAAAAATTTACGATACTACGATACCTTCGATAAGTCCGCCTTGAAAATTTCTTGGTGGGTGTTTGTTTACCTGCAAGATTGAGCAGGATAATTTATTGTTTACTATATGACACCTGAGAAGTAGCGGGTCATTAAATTGTCCTCTGGCCTATCATGCACAATTGTTTTATTATTCGATACATTGATATCAAAGCACAGGTTTATACACTGTAGTAGAAAACCGAACTTTATTTGTTAAAAAGAGAAACTTGTAACATTTGAGAAGCAAACTTTATTTGTTAAAAAGAAAAACTTGTAACATTTGGCCGTGCGTAGACGCGCATGAATGAAAGTGGCAGCTTTGTTCAATTTTGAATGAAATCACGAGCATTGACCGAACTTGCATCAAAATTGAGTACTCGTCTGGTGTGCCAATTGCTCCAGCAAAAATTTCCACAAAGTTACAGTGTATAGCCTCAAAAGCTGAAACCAAACAGTCTGTATTTTGAACTTGCGAAGGATTTGTTGTGTCAGCTGTGCCGAGATGAACAGACTAGAAAACCTTTTCAATGATTTCTCGGGTAATTGTTTCTTTGTTTACTGTGCAAGCAATTTCACCATCTTTCCTCGGTGTTTTGACAAACGCATCTAGTGCTTTGTTGCTTGCAAGAACTCTGGATCTGTTATGATACTAAACGTTTTTTTTAGCCAGCTCTAATGCTTCTGAGAGTAATTGCTTTGTACTCCCTCTATCTTTTTGTCTGTCCGAGAGATTAAATTTCTCAAGGCACTTTGCAAGCATGGTTTTCTCAGGTGGTTTTCCAGAACTGAAGATCTCTTCAAGATGAGTCGAGAACTCTGTTTAATGGGTGTGAGAACCAAACTAAGAAAATACTGTCTGTATTTTCCGAACCTTTGCTAGAATACCGGACAATACAAAAGTCTAGCGAAAAATAAACTTTGCTGAACTGTAATTTGCCAACTGTTTTATGTTCCATTTGTACAAGGCACCTTTCAGCACTCAGCAGCCATGATTTTCAATGAATTGCCAGCAAACATGAGGAATTGCAAAGATTTTAAAGAATACTGCAGGCTCTGCAAGGTGTTCTTAAAGGCGCGTGCTCTGTCTTCCTTGTAAAGACATAGAAACCACCAACTATTACATTCTACACATTTGCATTCATGTATAGATTTATTATAGATTTTTTCTTTCTTTCTTATAAATATTAAATAATTAGTATTAATTAGTATTATATTAAACAATTAGTATTGTAGGCCTTCACAGATGAAGAGCCACATTCTTTTTGTGTGGATATACTTTGAATAAACTGTTATTATTATTATTATTATTATTATTATTATTATTATTATCATTATTATTATTAACTGTTCATAAACAAATTAAAAGGTAAGCAGTAAAAGTTTTTGCACTAACCATTACAAATCTTGACAGCAAACTTGGTTGGCTTCTTTGTGTTTTATGAAACAGCGTTATTAATAATTTGGTGACTTGCGAGGCCGTTACTTTTTGAAAGCGCTCTGCCGTTTTGCTTCCCGATACAGGAAATTACAAATATCGCAGGATATCTGTTATGTGCGGAGGACGTACAGTATATTGAGTTCATGATGACCATATTTGGGCAGTGTTACAATGTGTTCAATAATGATGGCTGATATTCTGTGGCTACTATAGTTAATGAAACCCCTAGAATTGCATTATCCAATGATCTACATGGTGCAATATTTTTGTAAAAAGACTTGCCACACTTAATGCAAACAGCATCTTTTTCTAGTTTATTTCATTCAATCGTTCATCTCCCCTCCCCCCCCCCCCCCCCCATCAATGCTGAAATTTCTGATGGATGTTCAAGCAAATGAGTGATAATAATGTAAAGGAGAGGTGGGGATGTGGTCAGAAATAGTGTGTGTCTTTTACATTACGCCCAAGACAGTATTTTTCAGAAGAAATTACAGTAATTTTTATTATTAAGCTAACTTAGCATACATGTATCTCAACTATTACAAAAATGCTTGACTGTAGTTTTTGAGAAAGCTTGATACTTCTCTCTCAGACGAGTATAAGTTATAGGAACCCTAACAAGGTTACAGCTGCTGGATTAAACTCATTTGCAACAAGCCTGTCATTTTAGACAAATGGGCTGATCTCATTTGTATATATAGAGTATGTTTATTACAGTCTATCTTACATCATGCATTTCAACCTTTTGCCTTAAACCAGAGCCAAATTGTTGTGTATTTAGACGTCTATCACTTTTGGTAATAACCTATCCATTAGTCAAAGAAACAACCAACTGGCAATAGGTTGGCTTAGTAACAATACCAGCACCATACATTCATGTCTGCATTACTGTATCACTGTTTTCTCCAGATTCAGCAAATAGTTCCTGAAGATGAGTTCCCTGTTTTTATGGAAGCAATACAAAGTGAACTGCCAAGTACATTTCGTATCACAGGAACAAGAAGGTAACAGAAAGATATTAAGTGATATGCTTAATGGCATGCAGGTTTGCTGTGTTACCACAACGGGTCGCTCACATTAATTGTGAGAAAAGTATAACGAAAGCTTGATTCCCTTGTTATGTGAATGGCAGCCATTTGAATAATTTAGGTTCAGTCGTCTTTCACATGGGATGGGATCAAGTTGAAAATCGTCCAGTCCATGCCCCTTGAAAGTAAACACAATATAAAGGCTTCCTTGGAGTCCTTGTATGGTAGTACTTACAGTTGAAGTATACAGTTCATATACTGGATGAACAAGACTCAGATGGAATAAATGGATAATGCAGATGTAACATCAAGTTAATGCCCAAACAGATTAAGTGGGTAATGATGATGTAGCACCCTCAGGGGGTAATTGAGAAAATACATTTGGGGGGGAAGGAGGGGTTAGAGCTATATGACCGCCTTAATTTCCCGGTCATAAATCACGGATCAAGTTTGTGCTTGTCATTGACAAAGGGCCAAATTTGGGGAGTTTAAAGCTGAGAAATCTTCCTTTGAGGATGCCCGAAGGACTGTTCAATGGCTTAAAAAAAGGAATTGGGAAGGTTTATGAAAGCAAAGTGAAGAGGGATTTGCCACGGCGAGACATCATCCAAATATCAGCTTTTTTCTAGGAAATGCTTGAACGTTTCTTCCAACGAGTAAAGTAACTTATATGTGCTTGACTTTATTGAGGAAGATTGTCAACAGCTCTCCCAACAACTTTCCAGTAACAGCTTTTCACAGTGAAAGTATGGAAAAACCTGCACATTTTGGGTAAATTAATACTCCTCAAATTGACTCCATATCAAGTGGAATTGTTCGCGAATGCCATTCGCCAGTATCAAGTAGCTTTCGTCAAAGTGAATATGGAATGTCTTTGTTTTCAGAGGTGAACATGGGCTTATCTGAACAATTTTTTTTGTTTTAAAACTTTTTGTCTCTCTTTCTGTATATCTTCATTCACGAAAGCTCATAAATAATCAATACATTGTGATTTAACTTTTCACATGTGTGAGGACATATAAAACTTGTGCACAACAGTGAATATCATTGATTCAGTAAGCAACCATGTGTTTTAATTTATAAAAGAGAAAACAGGTATGATAATCGTAATATTTCTCACTGGGTGAGTCTTATTTTTTCAAACCAATTGCTAAGTCAGTGAACAACTGATAAGAGAATTTCCAGAAACAAATTATTTGCATGTCAGACTGCAGATGAGTGATTTATACCAGATTGGTCTTATAAAACAGCAGGGGTAGTTGTAGTACTAACTTGTAAACTATTCCAAGTGGTAAATAATAGAGATTTAAAGTGACTCGACCCAGTTATTTTTTGGCGGTACCACCCTACTTTGAAGCTCTCTGGTATCCCCAACTTTGCTTTTATCGTAAGTTTGCTGTATCATGCTGTATCATGACAGACTCGAAACAATAGAAAACTCCCAAAGCACAATCTCAGCCAAAACGCTAAAAATCTTCAATGTTTACTCAAGTTTGGGCTTATAGAAGATAATGTCACAGTTTTTCAATGACCATGAAATTCGGAACCCGGGTAGTTAGTTAATCAATTGTGGCCCTGAAAAAATTTGAAGGAAAAAAAACTACGAATTTTTAAGAAAATGCTTTTTTTTGTGAGGAGGACTCTGAAACGTTGACAAGCGTCAACAAATAGCTAAAACTATAATTTCTATATGTTTGCATTGCTCAAAATCGGGCGCATTTACAAGACCCTAAAGCTTTCTGCTGACGTGCAAGGGTCCACCTGTTATAAAGATCCCCAAAATAAAGGAATAAATCTCATAGTTTATTAGATATAATTGTTTAAAGTTTGCTTATCATTTTTACATAAATTATGACCTAACTTTGGAAAGCGCTTAATTTCTCGAATTGGGTCTTTGTGATTTTGTTGAAACTTTGTTCAGCGCAAGGCACTAATGCGCACTATTGTAGACGAGAGATTCTCACGAAAAAAAGCCGGCAACAGCAAAATTTCGACTCAGACCTCAAAGGGACGTGGCACTATAACCACGTGACATTTACTCCGATCGCCATAATTTTTTTGCTATATTGTAGATTGATCTATATGTTATACATTCTATGTGTTAGACTTACGATAAAAGTAAAGGTGGGGATACCAGAGAGCTTCAAAGTAGGGTGGTACCACCAAAAAATAACTGGGTCGAGTCACCTTAACATGATAATTCTTATAATTGAAGGGCTGGGAGCATAACCGCCCTATGTCGAATTTCAGCCCGTTTTTCGATGTAGCTCGGATTTGTCTAAACTGTTGTATGTGAACTGCAATTCGATTGAAAACCATTGTCCAGTATTTTTTTCACGCTGCTTTGTGTTTCGTATTAATGCCATTGAGAAATTTTACCATCTTGTAAAGATATATCGGTAACATTATAGACACTGGATGACCAAAAGGACAATGCACTGAGGATTAAATACTTGTATTCAATATACACTCGTTGTCTTTGAAACACGGCACACGAAAGCGGTGTTTTCAGCGGGAGCAACGAAAAGAATGCTGTCACGCTTTTATTTGATTCTGTTACAAACTACTACGTACGTGACAGGAATGTCCGAAATGTAAACAGTTACATTCTCCAAGAGAAAATGTGTCCATTTCCTGGCGTAAAATCCAGCTTTGTCCCGTTTGTCGACATATCACTCTTGATAACGCAAAATACTAGCATTCTACACGATTAACAGGAAGACATGTAGCCATTTCAACGATTAACAACGATTAACAACGATTAACGGCAGTTCTATTAAAAGGTAAAGACTATCTATCATTTTTAAGAGCAGTCGGTGTTAACCGTTGAAAATCTATGTTAATCGTACTTTTATTGAATCATTGCTTTGAAATTGTCAAGTTAATCGTTACATACCGAATTTCAAGCCTGGCAAGCCACAACTAAGGCTTGCAAAACACCTTGCACATGGCGGGATTTGTCTCTGATGCTCCCGCGGGATTTGATAATCGAATTGAAAAATTCGCCACGGCACAGTCATCACTACCAAGGAGGGATTCTTTGAACAACATTTCCACCAGTTCCTGTGAACTGCATTCGTCAATTTTATAACTTTTCAAAAGATCCATAGATGTCGTGCGTTTACAAACTTCACCAAACAAAAGCGAAACCAGCTAGCCAGTACGATACGCAAGTTGTTTATCCCGACTGCCTTGATCTATTTTGGGCTTGTTACAACCCGCAAAAGCAAACCATGATATCATCTCAAACGTTACTTATAGAAACAACAACTGGTGCGGCTAAACACGGCTCGTGGACAGTGGAAACTTTTAGCCTACCGATAATTTGGAAAACGAGTCTGCCGTGGACAAAACCTATAAAAAAATTTGCCTTCCAAGCGCGTTCACTTGTAGACAAGCAAACTACCAAATCCCCCTCCCCCTCCCCCTGACTCAATGTTGTCTTTTGGGTCACGAACAGTTTCCTGGCAAGCATCACTTCCCACATCAACATTGCATAAGGGGGAGGGGGGGAGGGAGAAGTAACTGTGGTAGAATTATGAAGGGAGAAACAGTAAGTGAGTGGTTTTTGGCTGTCTGTGTTCGCTTCTCATTGCATAGGGGGAGGGGGTGGGAGGGAGAAGTAAGCAAGTGGTTTTTGTTCTGTTCGCGTTTGGTTTTCTCAAGGAGTTTTGTCCTTGATTGTAAAACCGCGAAATGTTTTCCAAAGCAGGGAGAGCCAAAATTCGTACAAATCCGTGCGAAATCGAAAGCTGCGCTAAAATTCGACATAAGGCGGTTATGCTCTCAGACCTTCAATTATACTGTACGATACAGATTTAGTACACTGTTTAAAAAATTAATTACTTAACAAGTGGAAAGAATTTTAATTTAAGGAACTGGTCTAGTATAGATCCCAAAATTTAGATAATTTATAAAATTTTAAGTTCAACGTCTTTTTGTCAACAGCCATGCCCAGGAACTGTTAAATGCTATAAGGAAATTTTTCCTGACCAAGCTTGAAACTATGCAGAGTGATGGAGCTAAGGCAGATCCACCCAAACCTCTTCCATGGTAAAGCGTCAGAAAATTATACAAATTATTGAATATAAATTAATAGATTAATTAATATCAGTTTTTAATTTTTTGGGTATCATTTCATTTTAAATTACATGTGTAGGACACTCTAGCCCAATGCATGCTATTAATATGTGATGGTTTTTGAATGTTTTTTGTCAGTGCACTATTGCGGGAAAAGTTCTGTAAACATGCAATCTGATTGGTTCCAGCAGCAGGCAGAATTTTTGATCTTGCCAGCTGTGAACCTGTGCAAATTTGTCGTAAGAACTGGGCCTTTTGTTTTTTTTTTTTTTTTTGGCAGAAAAAAAAATAGAAATTTTATTCACTGGCTTCCCCTGCTGAGGTCAGTCCAAATTGGGAAAAACTATGACCCTCTGTCTTGAGTAGACAGAGGGCCACAGTTTTTCCCAATACAGACCTCCCAGTCAGCGAATAACACCACAATGTTATAACTTGACAAATGAAAAATTTTGTCTAAATGTTGTTTTCCTTCATCAGTGGATACATTGATGCATAAGCTTTATTTCACTTTGAATTTTACATGTGTAGTGTATGGCAAGCCAACTGATGCATGCAAAAATCAAGCATGGATATGTCAGTTCAAATCAACAAACCATACATACATACAAGTCATACACTTTATTTCAACTCAAATTATCAGTGAGAGTAGCTCTATTGAGCTAATATCTTAAAGAAAGAAAAATACAAAAATCAATTAAATTTAATTATTACAATAGGTTAATTAGAACACTAAGATACTAAAAGTTCATTTTCTTTATGGCTATCTTAAAATCTGTCACTGATGTTGTTTCTCTCGTACTGTCTGGGAGCGAGTTCCAAATTTTTTTGCAGCTTGGTATCGGATGCACTCAAGTCCATATTCACGTAGAAAACTAAGTCAAAATCAACAAGCACGATCACATGTAATGGAAAAACACAATCAATTATTCTAATTAGTTTGACCACATTCAATGGAAAAAAAACAAATTAGTTCTGATCAATGATTATGATCACCGTTAACAATATTGAAATAATATTCGCATTCAACAGGACAAATCAATCACTTTTATCGTAAACAAAATTTATCACATTCAGGGGATTCTAACTCAATCAACAATGTAAATATTCTGTAAACAAATCCGATGGTTTTGAAATGCATCCTGGGTAAGTCCAGAACACAAGGAAACCAAGATGGTGGGAATACCAGGGAACCTCGGAAAGTCAG
Source organism: Pavona decussata (assembly GCF_977016875.1). Taxonomy (NCBI): domain Eukaryota; kingdom Metazoa; phylum Cnidaria; class Anthozoa; order Scleractinia; family Agariciidae; genus Pavona; species Pavona decussata. The sequence goes on from NW_028145648.1 coordinate 853,202, forward strand.
ACCAGCGGTAAGATCTGTTGTGAGAGAGGGACTACCACTTGGTAGGCCAGTAATATTAGGGTGTGAAGGTCCTACAGAGAGGATTACATCATTTGTTGACAAACTACTTTAGCCTATAGCAAAACAACAGATATCCTACTTAAAGGATAGTAAGGACTTTATCAACTTCACAGGAAGAACCCTCACAGGTGCATTTCTTGTCTCAATGGATATGATGAGCCTATACACTAACATACCACAAGAGGAGGGAATTTGAACAATATGCAATGCCTATGATGCCTTCTCCAAAAATGAAAGGTCTCCCATACCCACAAATCTACTCAAAAGAGCACTGACTTAGATTAATCCAAATGGAGCACTCTTTCCAATTCAAAGGGAGAGATGATCTGCAGATTCATGGAGCTGGCGTGGGGACAAAAATGGCAGTCACTTTCACCAATATTTTCATAGCAGAAATTAAAACTGGAATTATAAAAGAAAGCACTTCAAAACCGTTATCTGTTATCTCTCTCTGGAACACAACCAGAGAGGAAATAACACAGTTTACTGAGCAAACAGTCACCACACCACAATTAGATTTATGGCTGAAATATCAGAAACAGATTGAAAAAGAAACAACCTTCTTGGAGACAACAATCTACAAAGACAAAAGATTCAATAGAGAGTCAATGCTTGATGTGCGGACTCACCTCACTCCCACTGAAACTTTCCAATGCATGCACTTCACTTCATGTCACCCCACTCATGTCAAAAGAAGATTGGTCAAAGGAGAGGGCCTTAGACTGCTAAGAACAAACTCCTTTAGACTTCAAGGCAAACCTTCTCTAGAGAGGCTACCCAACACTCAGAAGTAAACTTTGAGGACAGAGGACCAGCCCTCCCACAAAGAGAAAAAGAAAACAAGCGAATCTTGCCTTTTGTAAAGTTCTCAATATCAACCATCAGTGCCTAACTTGAAACAAATACTACTTGCTAAATGGCATTTAATAGAAGAAAATCCAGCACTAAAAGAAAGTTGAAATGTTGGGCCACAGGAGACCCAGTGGTGTTGTTGCATATACTTCATATTAAGGTGTTTGTTAAAACGACTCCCGAGGCTCCGTCCAGTTTCACCAATGTAAAGAATGGTAGGACATCAGATACAGGATATGCAGTTCACAAGATTATTGGACTGGCAGGTAATCATTTTACCCACCAGTCCAATAAATGTGTTAACTGCATATCCTGTAATGTCCTACCATTCTTTGCATTGGTGAAACTGGACAGAGCCTCAGAAGTCGTTTTAGTGAACACTTACGAAGTATAAACAACAACACCCCTGGGTTTCCTGTAGCCCAACATTTCAACTCCAGGGGTCACAGTATTTCAGATATCCGGGTGTGGGGTATGCATTTATTAAATGGGACAAACCTCCAGTGTAAGGAGTGTGAAATGAGGATCATTTTCCAACTGAGAACTGTTCAGCCGGATGGACTCAACATTAATTTTAGCTGCATTTGAACTGTAACTTTATGCATGCCCATACTACCAGTCATTTAATGCGCACGTGTCTCCAATTGCGTATTTCAACGGTTTTCTTCAACACTGAAGAAGGGTTATATACCCAAAACGTCTGACAATCTGTTTTTTTAACCATTACTGACACTTTTTAATATTTATTGCGTTCGACAAAGAACGCATTCCTAATCCAGGCGAAATCGAGATTTTTCGACTGCGTATTCATCGACACCAGTTTGGCCCCCCCGAAGAATATTATGCAGGGGCGAATGACGTCATTTCCATCAACCATGTGCTTTGCTTCTAGCGGGAGCCCTCGCGGGAGTCGAGTTTCACGTATTGCCTCGCGTGTTGGTGTGCTTCCTTCTTGAGTTCGATGTTCTGCTTGCTCTTCAAATTCTGGACTGTGCTTCCTTGCTGTGTGGACTGTTATCAGATAAGTTTCGTTGTTTACGTTTGAAGTTAGAGTTACTGGCATTTGGAATCTTGCGAAAGTATTGCGAAAGCTTATCGATGTTCAGTTCCTTCGTTTCAGCGGGAGTCGAGTTTCACGTTCTTGCATCGCATTTGGTGTGCTTCCTTAGGATGGTTTCGCTGTTTAAGTTTGAAAGAAGACTTGCGGATTAGATTTAGATTTATCAACGCCTTCACGAAATCTGTACGACTGCGAAGACACAGGAATAAGTTCGGCACAGTGTTGTTTACCCGTTTCACTACAAGAAACCAACGCTGCCCGGCTTGCGCTGACTAAATCAAGAGACAAGTTGCGTAGTTTCAGTTTCGGAGATGTGTAGCTCGGCAAATAATTTACCTACCAAGTTTTGTAAATCGGCAAATGGCCATAATTTGTGATCACCAAAGCAAAAAGTTGCCGAGTTGTGTAGCTCGGCAAATGGCCATGATTTATTTCGAGAAAAGCAACATTCCTAATGCGAGTGAAACGAACAGGTGCAGTTGCAATGGCAGACACTTTATCGAGTCATTTGATTATAAGTACCACTCGGTGGTACCCAGTTTTGTCAGCGTTGGTTTCTTGTAGTGAAACGGCCACAGTTTGATTCCGTTTTACGGGGAACAACTCTACGAGACAGCCAACTTTGTATTGCGTTTTTAATATTGTTGGAGCGATGTGCAGACGTGTACGCTCGAGCTGGAAAGTGTTCGCTCTTCAAGCGTTTTCTCGGTTCCTTGCCGATTACAACCGAAAATATTGTGCGTTTTTAATCAAGGAAATGCTCTTTTCGAAGATTTGATTCAAAAGATTAAAGCATAATTATGTGCGGCGTACTGGTTTAGCGAGGTTAAATTCGATGGCGCGTGTTTCCATTCTCAGCTTGTGAAACAGCGGCCGAAAAGTCGCAATATTTTAGTTTCGCTTCCTTCACTGTTAAAACTGGGTTTAGTGAACAAGTTATCCACCTGAGTTATCCTGTCATCTGTCAGTAGAAGACACGGTTACAATCTGAATCAGTTGATAGAAAATGAAGAAAACGGGAAATTGCCTTTTGAGATGATCTCAATAATATTTATGCAAATTTGTAACGCTACGCCGAAGATGTCTCGCGGAGGCTGTCAATGTCTCCTCAAAGGCAATGGCAATTTAACGGGCACGTTGATGTTTTCCCGGTTCCTTGCCGAATTCGACCGTAAATGTTGTGCGTTTTTAAATAAGTAAATGCTTTTTTCGAAGTTTTCAAATAAAAGATTCAAGAACAATCAAATAATTATAATCTCGCGTAGCGTACTGCTTGCGTAGCAAATATATTTTTATATTTTATTCTTTCATTTAGTATATTTAGCTTTTCATTTAGTGATTTATTTTTTATTTCTTGTATAATTATCTATCTTTTGGCTCCTTTTCCTCTATTAACGCAGATTAACGTGTAGCTCAACTCCCGCTAGAAACGAAGGAAATGAACATATCGATATGCTTTCGCAAGATTCCAAATGCCTGTAACTCTAACTTCAAACGTAAACAACGTATCTTACCTGATAACAGTCCACACAGCAAGGATGCACAGTCCAGAATTCGACAAGCAAGCACACCAAACGCGAAGAGAAGGTCAAACTCGACAAGCAAGCCACCAAATATATACTATATTATAAACACTGGGTTATTGATTTATAACATTTTTTGCGATTTTATTAAACATGTGAAAAATATCTGGCACTTAATGTAATATTCTTTTCCCAAATGGTCGAACGCATCTCGCTAATCTCTGATTATTACTAGTTTTAATATAACTTCTACCAGATATACAATTTCAAGTGTCACGCATCGCCTATGAACAATATGTGTTGTCTGCTATCTTGGTTCTGTGCAAGCTCATTCCCGGGGCCTTATGAGCTGCAAGGTTTCACAGGATTTGTTAATCAATATATTAAAGCCTCTTGGAATACATGATTGTTGGCTTTGATTTTTAATTACACATGTCGTTGAAATTATGTGATTGTGTTTTAACATTAGATTTGTTTGCATAGTTGAAAGTGATTGTATTTGTTAAATGTGAGTCAAATATCTATTTCTTGATTTTGCACCATTTGGCTTGCTATGGTAGTGTAGCTCTTAAAGGTATGTGGTACTATCTTTGAAGAGAAAAAGATAAACATAAAGAGTAATGTAAATAATTAAAAATACCAATAATTTTATACATAATTGTAATTAATAGTAAGTTCCTTGTTCCAGGGAAACCATTTTAAGATCTTTAAGTATTCAAGGGTGTGCTTATTAACTAGCTCAAGGCCATCATTAAACTAGCAGTTCTCATTGAGAAGTGAGTGCTGCCGTTTAAGGTGTTTTTGAATGCAAATACGACAATGAGAATTTCAACAAAAATAAAACTTATTTTATTTGCAAAATAACATGGTTAAATGTATGCTCTTTGAGTACAACATTAACAAGTAACTATTGGTGTTCCTCAGGCTTTTGTTGGGATTATGCTTGTAGCAATTGCTAAAAGTGGAAAAGAAATATATTGGTTAACGAAAATGGAAGGTGTATTAAATGAATAACACTGTCTAACGCAACATGTAATAATAAGGGCTTTTTAACTGATTCTGAGAACGATTAGTGACACTTTCTTTTGTCTATCTAGCGCAATGTGGAAATAAACTAAATACTTGGCAATCTCCATGACATAAGATGTCATCGATATTTGTTGTGTCCATAAATCGACCGAATTCGATCAATTGAAAAGCAAAGCTGCAAGTGACATGAATGCACACTGTCGGCCTCTAGAATGCTGACTGAAAGTTTCATGACCTTGATGAATGCTTCCTCGAATAGAAGTAATCATAATAGATCAGCAAAAAGTGCCAAAACTCACCCGTAAACAGCGAAACCTTGACTCTGATCAACTGTATTTATATCTTGCTGCGAGCACATGCGATTTTCCGCTGAGCGAGCACGATTTTCCGCTGAGCAAGCACATGTCAATTTTTCTTATAAGACAGCTGCTGATTGGCTAGAATTGGCTTCGCCATAAAACAGGATTTCGGATTGGCTGTTTCTTAAAGCGAACGATGGGTCGAACCGTGGAACCAAACCATCGAACCAAAATTTCTCGACACCTTCAAGAATATGAAGGCTGCCTATCGGCAGCAATAAACCATGCTCTGTTGCATGGATGACTAAACATTGTTTTGGAACTAACTAAGATTTGTATAGACCAGGTTGTGAGGTACCCTAAAAATACCCGATGAAATGTCAATTTTTCATAAATTGGTAATTATGAACTGGAAGACCATGTGTGATGCATGTTTAATTTTTTTAAAGGTATTTTCTGGTGCAGGGCTGTCAACTCTCCCGGATAATCCGGGAGTCTCCAGATTTTGAACCGTATCTCCCGGTCTCCAGATTTATGTCTGTAATCTCCACATTTTGAGCCATATCTCCTGGTCTTCAGATTTATGTCTGTAATCTCCCGATTTTGAGTTGGATTTCTCCAGATTTATGTCTGTAATCTCCCGGATAATTGACGAAGTTTGCTATTTGTCGTAGACTCGAATTTCTGAGAAGAAAATCTGAAATGTGTAGCGTTGTTTCTGGTACTGTTTAATTTCCCTGAACCCGTGAATTTGGCCTTGATGTGACACCTCTGTAAGGCGCTTTTTTATTGCTGGCCGGGGAAGTCATATTCTCCATATTTGAAGACGTGTGAGGTTGACAGCCGTGTGGTGCTATAAATCACACTAACAGAGATGGGGGAGGTCATACATTTGATTGAGGAAGTGTCCAGAACAGAAAAAGAAATTAAACATTTAAAATTTCCTTATTCCACAAGTTTTCCAAGCTAGCAGCTAGTTCTTTGTATGTAGTTTTGGATTTGCAGGACATCACAATAACTAGACACACGACAAAACAACAACAACAAAACACATGAATGGCAAGACAGAAAGTCAGTCACCATAGTGCATGGTTGTGTAATTGAATAAAGTCAGTATGTTAACTGTTTGGTCAGCAAGTATTCTTTTAATTGTTTAGGAAAGCTACAGCCTGGAAGGTTTTTGATATGAGTTAGGAGCTGTTGCCACAACTCAGTCGCCATGCCGACGTTGTTTGCTTTCCTAAGTTAGTTCTGAGGCGTGCTATCTTTTGAGGCATATCACATGTTGTACGCATGGACTTCACTGCATAATAAAAATGCTGGCTAAAAATGTTTGGTATTTTTTTGGAATGCCATTGATAAGTTAAGTTAAGAAGTTCCATTGTCCCGGCAACGGTTTTCACAATGAAGTTTAAAAATTAATTACTTTATTGATCAGTGGTTACATATATATCTGTCTACCATACCAACTGTTTAAAATGCAAACAGCCATATAAATGGTCTCACATTGTTCAGCTACATAATAAATTTTGAAACAAACAAGACAGTATGAAAAAAATGACAAAAACAAACACTTATCCACAGCATGCTCTTTAAATAGTAAAATTTGTAATGTTATATGCCTTCAATAAGTTGGGTGAAAGTCTACCCATATTACAAATTAACATACGGGCTGAGTTGCTCGAAGCATGGTTAGCGCTAACCATTGGTTAAGAGGTATTAAAACCTATAGGTTGTCATGGTATTTAACCCGGGTTAGCGCTAACCATGCTTCAAGCAACTGGGCCCAGATAGTGTAAGAGTGCAATCCTTTCATGGATATATATATATTTTTTAATTTTTGTTTTGTTTTGATTTTAAGGTATCCTGATGAGTTGGCATGGCAAATAAACTTCACAAAAAGATTTATCAGAAAGTCTTCATGCATGGATAAGTTTCACAAGTTCTTGGTCCATGAAACAGAAACTGTAAGTTACTTACTGTAAAGAATAATAAATTCTGAATAGTGTTACACCTGTATTTAGCACAGTAATGCTTAATTGACTTTACAGTCTTAAAGCGTTTCAAAAAATTAGCAAAGCACAAAAGAAATACAAGATGAAACTGATTTGTTGAGTTGGTTGTGGTAGTTGAGTTGGCTGTACTGCATTGGTTGTGTACCATACGGTGTATGTACAATGTCATTTACAATGTTGTACAACAATTGTACTGGCCCAAAGATTCATAGATATCATGCTCCGTAAGACGTACAGCTTTGTAAGACGTTTTCCTACTCCATCAGTTGGTTATCGAAACGTGTTGTGGCAGTAAAAGTGAAGCTGGTACAAAGACCATGTTTCTTCAAGGCCCTGGTTTCAACGGCGCATGTAAGAGTCAGTGGGTTAAGCAAAACGTTCCCTTATTCTGGTGATTTTTTTGTCAAGTGATGTTGTTGTTAGGGGAAATGACTTGCTTTTCACTATATCTATTGGGGCTTGAAGGGTGAAGAGTTCAAAGTTCAGTTTTGTATTTATTTCCTGGTGGCATTCCCTGACCTGTCAGTCCACTCTTTCTCCCCTGTTAAGTGTCACTTACTCAATTACCATCATAGTTCACAATCAATGTATGTACACATATGTAACACAAAATAAAGATAAACAAGCTGTGTGGGTTAACACTTGATTATTTCAATTTACATTAATCAGACAGCTGCACTTGTTCTTGTGTTAGGGAAACATCAGTCGACAAGAGGCTGTCAGCATGATTCCTCCCATGTTTCTAGATGTAAAACCAGGCCAAATGGTTTGTATGCTAATTAGTAATTTGTCATAACAACTTATTTAATATTCTGTTACACATCCAGTTTATGTATGAAGGCTTGTTTTTCTTTGCCAATCCCAAGTTTGCTTTTCCTTTATGGCCTCACTATGTGCATTGCCAAGTAGATGAGGAATTGTGTTAGATTGCCGTCTGTCCAAATGAAACTGGCACTTAATTATGCAATGCTGCTCACTGGCAAAATATCTATTTATAATTATTTATAATTATTTCTGTAAATTATGGATTTAAATAATTTGCTTGGGTAGTGACATATTTTTTCTTTATTAAATTTCAGATATTAGATGCATGTGCAGCTCCTGGATCTAAAACTGTTCAACTCATTGAGCTTCTTCATGGAGAAGAATCATCGGGAATACCTGGTAACTCATATTATATGTGTTACTCATATTTTGTTATATGATGTAAAACGTGCACTACCTACAAATTTTATCAGGTGTTATTATATGGCTAAGGCTAGTGGCCCATATAATGCATGCTCCAATTGGCTAAGAGCGAGATCAGAGCAGCGCGTTACATACCCGTTATGCCCATGGGCCAATTATGGATTATACAAATTAGAGTTAGGCTTGAATTGAAATGCTTTTTTTTTCTTATAAAGAAAGCCATACGATAAATAGCTTAATAACCTCAACCATTTGGTCTTTACGAAAAAATCTCAAACCTCAGCCTAGCCATATTGACCGCAGCAAGGCCTCAGTTTGAGATTTTCCCATAAGGACCTCTCTCTCGATTATCAAGTAGTTAATACTATGAAAAATTCTGAATCTTAGCTGTGGACTTATAATCATTCAGTAAAATGGTTATTAATTAGATTGAGGAAAGAACAGACAAGTATGTTATACATGATTGAAATCAATTTCATAGTGTCAAAAGACAGTACACTAAGCTGTTACTATTTTAATTAATAGCAAACGATCCAGTTTTTCATTTCAACACATTATACTGGTGCACTGAGTCTACACTCTACCAACCTTCCATCCAGTTTTTTTTCCATAATTTGTACTTTTTAAAAATATTAAAAATATCCAGCTTGTTTATTAATGTCAAGTTCACTATTCAGTATGAGATATTTATCCATTGAACATCCACAACTTTCTTTTTGCGTTTACTAGATGGTCTAGTGGTCGCAAATGAACTTCAAAACAAGAGATGTTATATGCTGGTTCATCAAAGTAAAAGGCTTCACAGTCCATGCTGTCTAATAACAAACCATGATGCAGCACTCTTCCCAACCATGTTTATCAAAGGAGTAAGTCTATCTTCTAACTACCAAGTTACTTAATATGAGCGTGTATATCCTCTTGTTCCTTCTGTCAAAATGACCTTTTTTATTGTTTCTTTTATTTCTAAAGATACAGTGCCATTGAAAGCTAACAGCCATTTTTGATGTTATGTTCATAGCAACTATCTTGCAACATGCTATCATTCAATATGCAATGTAACTAAGCCCAAGTCATAAATTTAAGCACAAGTTGTAAAGTATTTTCAAGTGGGTTGGGGTAGCTGTCCACCAGATGAAGAGCCAAGAGATAAACCAGGATGGATTGCAGTTGGATCATGCTGGGAAACTGGCAGACAAAGAGCATGAGCACCCACCCGGATGCTGGGAAGGGTGGGAGATCAAGTTGTTTGCAAAATGAAAGAGACTGCTGTTGCAGAGCAGAATATGTTTGTCAGGTGGACTCGGCAAGGCCTAGCTTAAAGTAGCAGAGGGCCCTTATGTGACTGAGCCGCGCGAGTGAAATGAGGTAGCGAGTAAACAGAAACAAAATTCCATTTATGCCAATTTAATAGCCAAATAAAACAGCGGGCAAGAAACACAAAAGGCACTAGAAAAAGGGCAATATAATGCCACGCCAAGCGAGGGGAGAACTCTAACGAAATACTTCTTGCTTGATCACCCAACCGAAGGACTCTTACTTGTGTGTAGCTCATGATGCGGTGGGTGTCTTTTATACGGAGACTAAAACAATAAACAACGAACTCAAAGAAACTTGAGGCTGGCATCCTGTTTTTAACAATGTAATTGGTCAACCATAGCTAGGTAAGCCACGAACTAGCGAAACCTTCCTGTTTGCAATGTTCCTACAGTGTATTTGCTAGATTTAGTATACGTGTTACCACAAACTTGTACGTGCTCTTGCTAGGACAAAGGGTAAAGATATCTCGTGTGTAGCGGTTGCCAACAAACATGGTGGCACGCTAAAATTAATTTAAGTTTTTCCTGTTTATAAATAAATGAGAGAAATCTCAGAGCTTGATGCAAGGCGTAAAACCACAAAGCAATAAAGTAATTTGGCTGTTTTCCCGTGGAAAACAATAACCGGAACCGCAAAATACAAATGGAAAATTGCTTTGTAACGCTCGTTCGAGCTCGGTTACATTTCTTCCCTGCTAAGGTCGTCGTCCTCGACAGACCTCTGCGTTACTATGGAAACTAAGCTAAAGCAAAATCATTATGTTACCAAAAGCTATAAGCTAAAGCCCAAATTAACAAAATAAAGTCAGTGAAAAGTCTTTGGCAGATATTGTCACAGAATTGTTCACCGCTGATCTGGGTTCTCTGTTAGGGTTTGAATGCTGTCCTGCTGTGGTGCGGGTTGAATGTCTAACTGTGCTATCCTCTGCTTGAGCAACAGCTTCATCACGTAATGCTGGGTCTGGTAGTTCTCCTGTGCCAGGCCGTACTGGAACTGCTGAGTCGCTGAATCCTGGAATTTCTGCTGGGGGCTGGGGCTCTACTCCATCTGGTAATACTGGATCAACTGGTTCATAGGGTTCTGGGACTTCTCCTACGGGTTGCTTTAAGTCTGGTAAAACTGGATCTGCAGGCTCACAGGGTTCTGGAGGTTCTGCCACAGTAACTGTGGGGGGGGGGGACGTCTTCTCAGCACGATGAAATCATCATCATCATCTGCGGTGTCAACTGCTCTATTTCTGGATCTGGATCTGGATCTCATGTTTGGTGGATCAGGCTGTTCAACAGCGGTAATGTCTGGACATTGTCGTACCATCTTTTGCCAGGGTCTCATCAGTGTGTGGTGCACTCTCTTTGTTGGTCCATTACCATGGGCTGGGGTGACAGTGTAGACAGCTCCCTCTGGTCCAGGCACATCCTCAACTTTATACAAGGCTGGGTCCCATGCATCTTGAATCTTGTTTGTGCCTTGGGGTGGTTACAGAGGTAAAAAAAATGACCTTTCCCAACTGGCAGGTCATACGTCTTCTTGTCACTGCTCCCCTGCTCTGACTCTGGTTGGTATGCATCCTCAGCTCCGATTAACAAATCGACAGGTAAACAAGGATCCCTCTCGAACATTAGGTAATATGGAGAATAACTGGTTGAGGCATGTGGTACCACATTATAGGCATACAACAGTTCTGGAAGATATTCCGGCCATTTTCTTTTCTTCTCTGGAGGTAGTGATTGCAAAAGGTTATGCATCGTACTGTTAAATCTTTCACATTGGGCGTTGCCTTGTGGGTGGTATGATGTGGTTCGTGACTTTTTGATGTCATACAACTTGCATAATTCCGTGATGTGTGCATTCTCAAAACTTCTGCCTTGATCTGAGTGGATTTGTAGTGGGATGCCATACTTAAAGAACCATTCCTTATATAGGCTGTGGTGCTTGCACTTTGGTCTCTAGTCAGTACTGCATTTGTGAATTTGGTGAAGACAGCAGTCATCACTAGGACGTTCTCTCTACCGTCTGTTGCGGGCTCAAGCAATGTGAAGTCAATTGCAAGAACTTCAAGGGGCTTGGTAGCAAGAAGGTGTCCCATTGCTGGTCGGACACGTGGAAGGGGTTCTTTGGATAACGTACATCTTTCACATTTCTTTATCCATGTTTCTATGTCATTGTTCATTCGGGGCCAATAACAGCGGTCTCTGATCAAGTGTAGGATGCGTTCAGTTCCTTGATGTCCCATGTCATTGTGTAGACTAGTGAGGATTTTCTCTTTAAGAACTTGGGGAAGCACTAACTGTTTAGGCTGACCACAGCGGGGGTCTTGGATGATGCGGTACAATACATGATCTCCCTCTGACACCTTGTCCCATTTGTTTCTCTTCTCTTTTCCTGGGGGGTGGGTATTCGATTCCTTGACCAGTAGTAGTGAAATCGGCCAATGATGGGGTCTGTCCTCTGCATGCCACTTAGCTCGTCTGAACTGTGAGAAGGTAAGGTGGTGGATGTCGTTTCAGGGTTGTGGGTCGTTTCAGGTTGGACTTCATTGGTGTTGTTTGCTGCTATCTCTCTTAACTCAACTGGGACTGGGTGGAATGCGTGACATTGATCTCATGCATTTGTACTTCAGCTAAATGATCTTCCCTTGGGGGCTTCACAATAATAATTATTGCCACGTCCTACTCTTGACAGGGCATCTGCATTTGCATTTGCTCTCCCAGTGGGATACTTGATCTTGAACTTGAACAGAGCTAGCTCAGCTGCCCATCTTTGTTCAACTGCTCCCAGCTTTGCTGTCTGGAGGTGGCTTAAGGGGTTGTTGTCTGTGAAGACTTTGAATTCGGATCCAAGCAGGTAACTTCTAAACTTTTCTGTGATGGCCCACTTTAATGCCAACAACTCGAGTTTGCAGGAACTGTAATTCTGCATGTTCTTCTCAGGGGGTCGTAAGCGGCAACTTGCATAAGCGATTACTCGACGCTTGCCATCTTGTTCTTGGGACAGAACAGCACCGAGTCCATCATGACTTGCATCCGTTTCGACAACAAAAGGTTTGGAGTAATCTGCATATCCAAGCACTGGTGCGGTGGTGAGCTTTGTGCGCAGGATGTCGGAGGCTTCTTGGCACTTAGGGTTCCATTTCTCTGCAAATGGTCTTGATAGCCTCTTAACGGTCTTCAATTCATGGAGAGAGTCATTTACAAGCTGGCGAAGACGTGGAAAACAACCGGAACCACAAGATACAAATGGAAAATTGCTTTGTAACGCTCGTTCGAGCTCGGTAACACTTACTTCAAGTACTTGCAGTTAATTATTGGAAGAAGTGTGGGGTGGTGATCTGCATGGGATTCAGGGCAGCCGAACTGGTTGTGCTGAAGACAAGGTAATGCGTCAGCAATACAATTGTGGGATCCAGGGATATGCAGAGCAGAGATATCAAGACAATTGCTAGCACAGATAAAGAACATGTAGCACAATACAAGAGCCATGATGTTGGGGCTTGTGCTGGAGTCTTTATGGATAATGGTGACAACAGTGTACAGTAGTTGTTGCTGTGAAACATCAGGCGTTTACCACGAAGTGAAGCAGCCCAGGCAGGAGGGGCAGCAGTAATAGCAAACAGTTCCTTGAAAGCAATTGACAAACGAGTAGAAACATGGCTTTCCGTGGACGAACCGCAGAACCAGCCACCACCAAAAAGTCACCAACAGATTGATTACAGGCATCCTTATACAGCTGACAAGACAATGTTGGAAGACCAGAAATTATCATAAAAGAGGGACTTACCATTCCACTGAGGAAAAAAGTGGCCCACCAATTGAGGTCCTGTTTGCTTTAACATGTGAGACAAGTATGACATGGAGGCAAGTCATGGCTGAGAAGGTCGAGTAGACATACCGCCTGGTCTACATACATTGCAGATAAAATTGAGAGTTCCAAGGAGAGATTGAAGCTGCCTTTAGTGCAGTGAGAGAGTCCTGCAAGGTGTCTAGTAGAAACAGATCAGTATCCTTGAGACTTAATGACTTGACTTGAGTCTCTTAGTACACATAATCAATTTTGATCCTGGAGATGATGGTAGACCTCAGACAAATTTAGCCTGGCCATCAGAGCACCTTTGCCAGCCCATTTGACAAGGAAGATAGTCCTATTGAGAGTGTCATATTGAAAACAGATTGAAATGTTTGGCAGGAATGAAATCATTGATAGAATGGCCCCGTGGCCACGAGAGGTCATGAATGACCCGGTATTTAAGGGGGTTTGAACACTTTTTGGATTCTGCTCCCATCAGCAATCTGACAAAATTCTCTGTGGGGAGAAGTAGAAAGGGTCCCGCCATACGTGTATGGTCCATTTTGCAGTTCAATTCATGAAGGACATGGTCGCTGGTAACCAGCGCAGAGAGGTGACTAGGGTGACATTTAGAAAGATGTCAGTCCACTGTAGCCAAGTTCTACCCCATGGGATTGAGTACTATTGTCCAGGCGTTCCTAAGCAAAAAACCTGTCTGGATGGTCTGGTGAGTGCTGTGCTCACTCAGCTACAGAGAATGGGGACCAGGGGTCAGGCAGATTGGGGTGAAGCCTACAACAGGCTTTACCCACTTGCATCCTGAACCCAGGTTGCAGGCTTGGTTTTGAAAGAGGTTACAACCTTCATGGTCGTCTAGGGCTCTTTCTCTGTACGGATGTCTCCAGCACAGATGATTCTTTGTAGCAATGAGGGTCAGCCAACACAATAATGCATTTGTATTCAGACCAGGCTGCGAGCCAAGACAAAAAAGAGTGGATCATGCAATTAGGGCAGGATTTCTGGAGTGTTAAATGGCCATCTTGATTGACAAACGCAGAACTCTCTCTGTGCACTAAATGTTCTCTGGATCCCATTACATCACTCAGGTCTTTAAGCAAATGACTGATTTGTGTTTTAGGAAGATGACAAAAAAGTTCCATTATTATTTGACAGAATACTTTGTGATGTTCCATGCAGGTTAGTTAATAGATCATTCCCTAATGAGCACCATTTTATTAGAAGCAGTTGCAGTGCCAACATCAAGCTATACATACATTTTACAGTATGTTTGCTGGTGCAACTGCTGCTGCAGTTGTACTTGCTAAAACATTATCATGAAAAATGTTTACACCATGATGAAAAGGCTATATTAAAAAGGCACATTTGATTATATCTATATAGATACTTGCACATTATATTATTATAATTTATAATTATTAAAGCACATATTTATTATCAACCTTAGATCCAAGAGTCATGATCATTTTGTGAGTCTGTTGGGCTGAAAGGCTGTGTAAAGTACATGTTTCATCTGAAAATAAAATAAAAAATAATTATTAATGTTTTCCAGTTTCTTTTCAACTCAGGTGAACAGCAAGTGCTTACTATAATTCCAAAGTTTGAAATGCTGGTATTTAAAACCAAATTTGTACAAGACATACACTTTTAATATGAGCAAGGATAATGCCTTTAATTTATTTATTAATTTGTTGTATTCAATTTATAGTGGAGATGGAACACTGAGGAAAAATCCTTTGATTTGGAAAAAGTGGAATCCACAACTTGGTGTTGGTTTATTTAGGTAATAAATGTATGTTTATTCAATTTGTGGTATTTTACATTGTATAGTAATTAGTCCTGTCAGATTTTCGTAGTCAATTTTAATCTCTTTGAATGCAATTGATGTAATTTCTAGACAACCACTATGATAATCATATGGTTTTTCTGCCTGTGAACACTGTAACCACCCCCATGGGTGATTTTTTGCTGCACAGGTGATGCAGAGTCTTGTGTGTTACCAGTGCATGATGGAGTTACATGCTTCTGTAGCTGTTGCAGTACCATTCACAAAAGTAAAGGAAAATAAAATTGAACCACAACATAGCTACTTTGCACAGGCAGTAAAACAGTTACAAAAAATAGCAGGAGTTTCAACAAGATAAATTTTAGCAATAAAGTAAGACTTACAATAGTATTACCTTTCATGTTGCCTGTGTGAGGGAGGCTGCAATAACATTTTAAAATCATGTCACCCAAATCAGCCTTTATTTAGCGCTTTTAAGTTCGAGAATGTAATTAATATTTAATTTTATGTTGTGCTTCTGGTGGGATACTGCCAGAAAGGGTTATTTTTACTAGAAACCCCTGTGGCCGGCCGAAGCCGCCGCCGCCGCCGCCGCCACAAACACAAAAATAAAATGCCACAGCTTGAATGCATTTCCAACGTTTTAATGAAGAAGAAAAAGGCGAAATACGAAGATAACGTATAACCCAAAACAAGTGTGCTAGTGAGTGATTCGACTGAAATAAAATAAAACGGGAATTATAAATTACAAACTGAAAAAAGCAACAAGAACTACGCAAAATAAACAAAGCGAAATATACAAGCAAACAACTAAGAGAAATACTTACAAGACTGTGGCCATAAAAAACTTGAAAATAAAAATGAAATGCGAAGAACGCTTCCCAGCTGAGAAATATGCTCGCTCGCAGAACACGACGCAATACAAACTTGAGACGGAAAGAAAAATAACCCAGCTGGTAAACATTAGCTTATATACCAACGCGGTATGTAAATTTTTATGTAACACACTGAAATAATTCCGTGCAAACTCGTTAGGGATGCATTGAATTCTAGGCGCAACAACCCCTACACACTAAAAGATGCTATATTCTATGCAGTAAAAATTTTCTAGTTTGAACACATCGGTTATCCAAAGAGGGAGCATGATATCCCAAGAATATGTTGAACAGTTCAATTAGAGTGACTTTAATGCTTTATGTACTGGGTTTCAGAAAACATATTCCAATCATTATACAAGCCATTAAAATGTTTTTGACAAAATATACACATTGGATTGTTTATATTCACTTACAGAGAAAAATATAATGGCTGTCACTGTGAATTCAAAAAGCAACAACAGAACACTCACTGCATTCCCCGAATCCATGGTGCCAATAACATTAATACAAATATCCATTTGGCTCTTTTCTAAACCTCACCCCATCTCATTTTTCTTCCATAGAATTGATTTTATTCCACATGATCTCTTGCTACCTTAATTTATAAATTTGTGAGCAGTAAATGTTCAGTGTTTACATTACTATAGAACGAAAATGAGGCAATTTTGTTTCCTGTCAAGGTGCTACATTTTTCAATAACTAGCACTTTTCATCTCTTCTCTTTAAAAACAGAGTTATTATTTTTTTGTAGTAGCTGTTACCTAAAGTTTTCTCTTTGTGTGCTTTTTTTTTCTCTACTTGCATTTAAATTAATACATCCAATCTTGTAATTTGTGAGGGAACCTATGTGTTCATGAGTTTTCTCGTTTCTTTTAGGTTTCCACACCATTTTTTTTTTGTATTCTATAGCATGGCAAAACAAAAAATCAGAGTGTAATTTGCTTTTGACAAAATAAATAAACAAAATACTGGGAGTGAGTTGGTGGATTAGCATCTCGTTTAGTGAGGTAATAGTGATACTCCTCGTTACTTCATGCTACAGAAAACAGGCTGAGCTTGACAGTGTTACCTACCCTGCATGAGATAACAGTCCATCTCAGGATTACTTCAGCAGTTACTTTGCCATGCAGTGCCCATTCAAACATCCAGAAAAAAAGGTTTCTTCCGTAAGGAACCAATCATTATTTAGAGACTAATCGAGCATCAAACCGCTGACCCTCTTTCAATTAGAGGTTGTCATCATAGACCATAGATCACAGTAATAATTATTAATACAAATTTGAATGTGGGCCAGGTAGTGCAAAACGCTTACACTGCTGGAAAGAGCAATTCTTACAATAATTTTACTAGTAAAGACCAAGTTTGCGAGTCTTGTCTTTTAAAATAGTGAAGACATAGTTCAAAAATTTGTGTATTTTTGCAGACATTTGTCTCACGATGGGCAAGTTTCATACAAACATCTATAAAATTTTCAGACTTTAAACATGATAAGGAGAATTGATACCATCAATTGATTTTTCAGAATCCAGCTGCGTATTTTAGCCCGTGCAGTAGAGATGCTGACTGTTGGAGGCCGCATAGTATATTCTACGTGTACCTTGAATCCAATTGAAGATGAGGCTGTTATTTGTAATCTGCTGCAGAAAGCTGAAGGTATTATGCACACCTTAATATTGTGTAATGTGAATTCAGAGGTTTCATTAGTGACTGGGCACCAGGCAAATTGACTGTCTGTGAACACGCTTTTAACAATCTCTCGTAATCTCAACCAACATTTTCCCAGAAAATAACATATCTAAATGAGATAACTTGCCTGGGGGCACTGATCTCTTTCCTGCCTGATCAAAGTCTTTATGAAACCTCTATGTAATCCTTAGTTATTGGGGTTGACAATGGGAGACCGCAACTCTAATTTTGTATTTGCTTTGAGCTGCCTGTGCAAATGCATGTGGAACAAATTGGGGTAAGCAGCCATTTTGTTTCTCTGTCATGCACATTTACTTTGTTTTGATGCAAGAATCTGGCCCCATTTTCGCGTGAAGATTTCACTCACACAAGCCCCCATTCTTCAAAATACAAATAAATTGAAGGTCCGAGGGCATAACCGCCTTATGTCGATTTTTAGCGCGGCTTTCGATTTCGCACGGATTTGTCCGAATTTTGGCTCTCCCTGGCTTGGAAAACATTTGGCGGTTTTACAATCGTGGACAAAACTCCTTGAGAAAACCAAACACGAACAGAACAAAAACCACTTGCTTACTTCTCCCTCCCACCCCCTCCCCCTATGCAATGAGAACCGAACACAGACAGCCAAAAAACCACTCACTTACTGTTTCTCCCTTCATAATTCTACAACTGTTACTTCTCCCTTCCCCCCTCCCCCTTATGCAATGTTGATGTGGAAAGTGATGCTTGCCAGGAAACTGTTCGTGACCCAAAAGACAACATTGAGTCAGGGGGAGGGGGAGGGGGAGGGGTATTTGGTAGTTTGCTTGTCTACAAGTGAACGCGCTTGGAAAGCAAATTTTTTGTAGGTTTTGTCCACGTCAGACTCGTTTTCCAAATTATCGGTAGGCTAAAAGTTTCCACTGTCCACGAGCCGTGTTTAGTCGCACCAGTTGTTGTTTCTATAAGTAACGTTTGAGATGATATCATGGTTTGCTTTTGCGGGTTGTAACAAGCCCAAAATAGATCAAGGCAGTCGGGATAAACAACTTGCGTATCGTACTGGCTAGTTGGTTTCGCTTTTGTTTGGTGAAGTTTGTAAACGCACCGACATCTATGGATCTCTTGAAAGGTTATGAAATTGAGGAATGCAGTTCACAGGAACTGGCGGAAATGTTGTCCAAAGAATCCTTCCTTGGTAGTGATGACTGTGCCGTGATGAATTTTTCAATTCGATTATCAAATCCCGCGGGAGCATCAGAGACAAATCCCGCCATGTGCAAGGTGTTTTGCAAGCCTTAGTTGTGGTTTGCCAGGCTTGAAATTCGGTATGTAACGATTAACTTGACAATTTCAAGGCAATGATTCAATAAAAGTACGATTAACATAGATTTTCAACGGTTAACACCGACTGCCCGTAAAAAAGAATAGATAGTCTTTACCTTTTAATAGAACTGCCGTTAATCGTTGTTAATCGTTGTTAATCGTTGAAATGGCTACATGTCTTCCTGTTAATCGTGTAGAATGCTAGTATTTTGCGTTATGAAGAGTGATATGTCGACAAACGGGACAAAGCTGGATTTTACGCCAGGAAATGGACACATTTTCTCTTGGAGGATGTAACTGTTTACATTTCGGACATTCCTGTCACGTACGTAGTAGTTTGTAACAGAATCAAATAAAAGCGTGACAGCATTCCTTTCGTTCCTCCCGCGAACAACACCGCTTTCGTGTGCCGTGTTTCAAAGACAACGAGTGTATATTGAATACAAGTATTTAATCCTCAGTGCATTGTCCTTTTGGTCATCCAGTGTCTATAATGTTACCGATATATCTTTACAAGATGGTAAAATTTCTCAATAGCATTAATACGAAACACAAAGCGGCGTGAAAAAATACTGGACAATGGTTTTCAATCCCATTGCAGTTGACATGCAAAAGTTTGCACAAATCCGAGCTACATCGAAAAACGGGCTGAAATTCGACATAAGGCGGTTATGCTCCCAGCCCTTCAATTGGCATGTCGACTACTCTTTTTAATCTTTGATTACTATTACTAGTTTCTAAAAGTACTTTTCAACAAGGCAACAATTTGAGGCAATTATCATAATCAAACAAAATTGCAACATATGTTGCAGTAATGAAACTATGCAAGTTATCAGAGTTAGGTGACATTATTTTAACATTATTTGAGAGGCCATTCACATAAGACTTCACATTGATAACATCAACAAGGATAATGGATTGAAATTCCAGAAAATTGGATGCCTACAGTCAAACAGCACAACAGCCTTTTGATACAACAGCAGACCCTTGGGAACAGTGTGAAGTCTGAACAACGAGGATGAAAGCTCCAAATCACTACAAAAAAGCAAATCAATGATTGAAATGCACCAGTCACTATTAATCCTGGTTCTTCTTATGCTGATACACAGCCAGTCAACATCATCATCGTCTGATGACAAGCAGCAGTATAGCGATCAAGAAGTGGCAATCAATACTGTCTGATTTTTTACAATCATGAGACAGATTAATTTGAAATATAATATAACCTTTCATAATATTAACATTGTTGTGAAAACTTTGTTCCATATTTCAAAACATTTTTTGCTGAGTAGGAAATTTCAGCCTATATGTACAATACTTGCCGGGTGTGTAAATAACATTAAGTTATTTTATTGCATTATTTAGGAGCAATGGAACTTGTTGATGTCTCATCTTATCTTCCGAATCTGAAGAGATCTCCTGGCTTAAAGACATGGAAGGTGATGTTCTGAGTAGGGCAGTCATTTCACTTATTGTAGCTGATCTATCCCAAAGATAGATATAGAGTGCCTTGATTATCAATCAATTACATAAGTTACATTTAAACATGCCTTCTTGAATTGAATGGCTATTGGGCACATTTTTGAAACGTCTCCACTTGATGAAATGTTTGTTTTTTTCCTTCACGTGTATATGGGATTTTATCGGTTTCCAAGGTGCATCATTTTTTGACAGACATTTTGCACTTCTTACGGTGATGTACATCTTCTTGAACTGTGATGAATGTTGTAATTTATTTTTAAAGAAATTACAGTGTTTTAGTTTTGGCTTTTAGAATTTTTAAGCCAGCTAAGTTTTATTTTTCTTTGATTCATTGAGATAATACTAAATAGTGCAAACTAGTTTGTGTTTAACCTGAAGTAAATTTAAACCACAACATATATACACCCTGCACTACCATTTGTCATGTGTTTGGAAGAAAGTCATTGTTAACTTCAGTGAAGTTTCTTGGTTGGCATCATGGAAATGCCCCCCAGACATTTTTCAATTTAGGGTGCAACATTATTGCTACAGAAACTAAGGTTACTTTATATGTACCAGGTGATGACCAAAGATATGGAAATTGTAGTTAACTGTGATCCTGGAACAGACCCGTATATAAAAGGTTACAAACCAGAAATGCTTGCTCCATCAGATGAAACTGCAAGCAAACTTCACCTAGAAAGATGGTATGGATCAAATTTAACAGACTAATCTGTAATATTGATCATTATTTTTGGTTAAAGACAACCAAATAACATTATTATTTTCCAGAAATGCTATGTTTGAAAATCAACATCTCACACCAATTAGTTACTGCTGTTCGGTAACCCTTCACTCGCAGTTGAAGACATTTGTAATATTTCAAATTCCCATTAACCTGGATTACTGCTGTACTGAACTCTTTAAGTGTGAGTCAATGCTTTCTACTTTTTTCTGAGGGGCCACCATTTTGTTTTGTCAAAGACTGGAAACAAGTTATTACTAGTATGCAGTGTTCATGCATAGGTTGTAGCAAACACAGGACCAACTGCAAACCACTTTGTTCATAATAATAACAATGCTGTTTATTCACGATAACAATACGAGAGAGTGCATGCACAGTAATAAGTGATAAATCAATATTGAGATGCCAAAGCCAGGGGCTTATATGGCACAAGTCATACAGGAGATTGATCAAGATGGTGCAATTACTTTACAGTTTATAAATAAATAAATAAATAAAGAAAGAAAGAAAGAAAGAAAGAAAGAAAGAAAGAAATAAATGAAGCTTCCTAATTTATATATATGTGTGTGTAGGAGTGGTTGTTGGTGTTTGTTTTACAGGTTGGTATATCAGGATGTATACAAGGAAAACAGGTGGTGCTTAACCAGCAATAACACATTCCCTTTCGTTGCTAAAACAGAATGACTAGTTAACTCATAATTGAATTGTGGAATTAATTTTAAGGTTACAGCACACCAGTAACCCAAGGGCTTTGTTTTCTAGACACTGGCATTGAAAAATTGAGTGCTATATGTAGGTCTGTAGGGCTCAGGTTTTGATTAAGTTGAGGTTAAGTTGCATAACAGGCACAAGTTCATTGTTGCAAACAAATTGTTGATATATTAAAGAATGGCTTAATCTCTCTCACAAACATGTGGACTGCTTTTCAGTTGGGTGTGCTTGTTCTTGGTGCGTTTTACTTTTCAAATTGATGGTAATTTCTCTGTTTGTTATAGCATGAGGATATATCCACATCAGCAGGACACGGGTGGATTTTTTATTGCAGTTCTACAAAAGAAATGCCAAGCACCTTGGGAAAATGACAAAAGGTGTAGCACAAACCCAAGACTACTGCCTTGGGAAACTGAGGCAGACCGGCCGGTAAGCAGCAGCATACAACTTTACTTTTTGTTCTGAAAAAAAGTATACTGCATTTTATAGTTGCCCTGCACAATGCACTATGTGACTGTGGCAGGTTCTGGTTTCATTGTTAATTTGAACAAGTAGGTGGCAAAGAAAAGCTTAAAAGGGTTCATTGCATACTGCATTAGGTACATTATTCCAATAAAGTAGTTAAAATTGTAGAAAACCACAGCAAAATTGTAATCAG
The DNA here is from genome assembly GCF_977016875.1 of Pavona decussata. Classification (NCBI taxonomy): domain Eukaryota; kingdom Metazoa; phylum Cnidaria; class Anthozoa; order Scleractinia; family Agariciidae; genus Pavona; species Pavona decussata. Next base: position 875,576 of record NW_028145648.1, read on the forward strand.
CCAGTAGGCGATCTTTTACAGACTTAAAAGAACCTTGGAAGGACGCCATTCAGTGGTACTGAACAACCTATTAACGTCGCTTTCTTGGGGTTGAAGGTGGGAGGAACATTGCCTCTTGCACATCAGAACAATGTTTAGCCACTAGTACAGCTCTGCTGCTTGGCTAATAAGAAGTTACATGTATTATCACATGAAGTATGTAGAGAGTTGGTAATGCTAAATAATCAAAATAGAAAACATGCCCCAAACACTAATAATTTATATCACATTTAGCAGAGAAAAAAGCAGGAAATGGGTAAAAAGGAAGGCCCTGAGCTCACTTTGTTGGAGAAACAGAGAACTGAAATAAACAGCATTGATCAAGAAAAAGTGGAAGACAAAACTGAAAAAAATGATACAAATGATGTCCAAGCAGACACAGGTCATGTTGTAAGGGAAGAAATGGATTGTCCTGATGCTGCAAGCAATGATGCATCAAATATAGAGGATGAGTTGGTTCACCATGACACAGAAATCATGAATGTCAACGTTGATGAAAATGAGGAAGATTGTGATGAGCTTGCTGAAGATGGTCAAGCTGATGGGAAACAAAACAACAGTGAAAAAAATTCCAGACTAGAGGAAGAGGATGCACAGAACAATGCAAGCACTGGAGATACTGAAGCAGTGTAAATAACTTTCAATCTGATTGATTCATTGTGTTATTTGTGTCTACAATCTTGTGGTATTTTGGTTTAGCTTGGTTTGGTTTGGTTTGACTGAACTTCACAATATAGAGAATGGTAGCATCATGATCATGTGGTTAATGGTAACAAACATTGTTACCTTTGTTAATGCTGCATTAAGAAAGGCCTGGGAAAAATGCTGCTTAAACGTGTTACAATAATGATAAAGAATAACCATCCAACTTAAACATAAAGGTGATGTAACATCTTTAGAGCCTAGCATCTTTAAAGTGCTTTCCTTTTGACATAATTTTCATAGTTGGATGCCTTTGATGTTTTTGTCTACAAAGAGCCATTTCACAGATTTTCCTGAGATGTCATTAATTTCTTTATTCGCCTAGCGAATAGTGTTTTTCTCCTGCTCTGATTGGCTGCTGAAAACCGCCACAACATTTGCTATTCTCCTCCCATTATTGTTTTGGATTTCATGTCCAAGTATCTTAGCCAATTTGTCGGAAATAAAATGACTTATTACAGCTGTCTATTAACTGGTTTGGTATATACTAAAATAACTTTTCAGCTCACTGCTGGTGAATAAATAGTGATACAGAATACTTTGTTGTTGCTGCGAAGCTCAGTAAAGATCCCCTACTATCTACCTCCAATTTAGTCAGTAATTGCCAAATTTACTGAACTACAAAGGAAATGGTACTTAATGTTCCCCACCAATCTTGCAAAACAATCATTATAGTACAGGTTCAGAGGTTTTGTGCTTATCGGTTTATCGGTAAGCCAAACAATGTTCAGCACTGTTTAATTATGTGGTTGTGTCTGTTTGTCTTTCCCTTAGGGTTCAACCTCCAAGAAAAAAGGCCAAGGTGGAAATGAGAGGTTTCAAAGAGGATCCATTTGTCTTTCTTAAAGATGATGATGAACACTGGCCTCAAATAAAGTGAGTGGTAACTGTTTAAACATGCACTTGGCAAGTTGGGAAAGTGTCCAAAGAAACTAGAATATAACTGAATGGAACAAGAACTTTGAATTTCTCAAGGCTTCTACATAATAGACATAATAAACGATAAAAATTTTAAGTACAATAGACCCACGGACTTTTGACTAACAAAAGACGGATCGAAAGGCACCAATCACTTTTTACAGTCTTCACGGCCAATAACATCACGGCTTACTGACAAAAGACCAAATTTATAACATCTCGACTTCGTTGACCAATCAGGTTAACAACCAGAGACATATATACCACCTACTGATGTTCCACAATTCACTTGACTCTGAAGATGACTTCCGCTCAGGTTGTCGAGACGTCAGTCAAAGTCACCTCAAACAGTTCTTCTCAGGACTACGCTCACCTGGATGATCATAATTTACTTACTTATGACATGAGTCCTGGGTTCAAACCATTTTCAGCTTCTAACTTATTGCTAACTGAGGAGAAATTTCCATCATAGTGGACAACTTTAAAAGAATACTTAAAAAATGGCCAAACTGCTAGCTGTTATCATTACTTTACACACTGGAAGTGTAGTTTTGTTTCACATTGGGGCAATCATAGCAACCCTGAGGTTGTCAGCACATTTCCTGTGGTTCTTTCACGAACTTCCGTATGTTTTCATTGATCTTCAATGGATCTTCATCATTTCCAAGAGATTTCCAGGCTAAGTTCAGACAGTTTGTTGTTAATCAGAGAGCTCACTAGAAGAGGTAGGGTGAGCCCTCAACAAAAGATTTCCAGGGTTACCCAAGTGTGTTGATTGTAGCCTGGCGGCGATTTGTTTTTTGTTGGCCTTTAGGAAGGGTGGCTTAGAAAGGTGCAGGGTGTCATGTTTGTTAATTACCGTAACTCAGTAACCTTCAAGTACAACAGCCTCCCATCACTTCCAGACCCGAGGGGGCTTAATTCACCAGCGAACAATTTTTCAGCAATTTTGGTACCCTAGTGTCACCAGGATTTAGAAATTGTCTTTTTTGTCAACACCTTCAATTCGTCTTCATTAACGTTCTTTGTTATGTGGCAAAAGTAAAATTGAAATAGTGATTGCTCGTAAGTGAACTATGGTGTAGTATTCGATGATAAGGTCTTTTGACCTTGTTCCTTATTGTTGTTAAAGCGAACTGTTTGGTAATCGAATTCATTTGTTGACAGTTTGCACTTTGTACATTTTTATTCATTCTGAAAGGTCAGATTCGATTCCAGTTGCATTTCAGTGCCCTTTAAGCTCCTTATTCACTGTTCTGTACCAAATTGATTTTGGGTGCCCCCTCTTCCTCCTGCCCTCTGGTGTAGTGAGAGTTCTGGTATTTGGTAATTTGTTTCTGTGACCTATTTTGGGGTTTTTCGATGATCTTAATTTGGACTGGTCAATCTTGTTAGGATACAATTTTACTTTCACCATGACATTGCACAAAACGAATGCATTGAGGTGAAATAGATAGGATATATTAATATTATAACAATATTGTTTTTGGGTTCTGGCTTTTGTTGTGACGTTTGTATGCAGTTCAATCTTGGCTTTTCAAACTAATGTCTGTTTTAAGAACAACAAATTTCCACAGGGCAACTACAGCTGATAGTCCCTTGACAGAACAATCTTAACTATATTACATAATCTAGTAGACCCCAATCCAGCTCGATATCAAAGTCCAGAGGACACAAACAACAGAAATAAATAAACATGGTTTTTTTTGTCTGTGTGTGTCCTCTTGGCCTCATTATAAATACACCTGTACCCAACACGGGCTAGGTATTACACATTACAAAAAGATGAGGTGCATAGTATGATAATACAGTTTTTTGGGGTTTTTTTACATTTTTATTTATATCACTTTCAATTTCAAACTACAGTCGAACCTGTATATAACGGCCCTGTATTATGCGGCCACCCTCTATTAAGCGGCCAGTTTTTAAAGTTCCGATTTTTTGCTCATACAAACGCTGTATTTGTCACCTGTATTAGGCGGCCACCTCTATTAAGCGGCCGCGGCCACCCTGTAGCAGTCCTATGTTTGTCTTTCTTTGTTATTTTTACCTGTTTTAAGCGGCCACCCTTGAATGGAAACTAAGCCATATGTTATTTTACGCGGTATTTTATTGTGTTTAAAATGCGATCCAGCATCACTATAAAGAAATAACATGTACAAAGCTACTGTAAGCTGATACTCGGCCGTTTAAAATAGTTAACGCTTTTCAGATGTCCGCAATGGGCGATTCCAGAAAATATCCATACCATACCACGGACGGCTTTTAGGATTTCCGAAGGGGAGGGGGGGTTCACGATTATGGAATTCCGAAGGGGAGGCGGGGTTCACGATTATGGAATTCTGAGGGCATGGGGGGGCCTTTGCTCGTTTTTTAATCAAGGAAATGCTGTTTTCGAAGTTTTGATTCGAAAGATTAAAGTACAATCAAGCATAATTATGTGCAGCGTACTGGTAGCGATCGCGCGTGTTTCCATTCTCAGCTTGTGAAACAGCGGCCGAAAAAGGTGCAATCCTTTAATATCGCTTCCTTCACTGTTTATTACTGGGTTAAGGACGGTGCCTACTATTGTTACTGCGCATACGTTCTGCGCATCTGGAGATACTCGGGTTTCCTAAGGGTGGTGCGCACTAATACAAGGATATTTTTGCGCGGTTTAAAACTACACGGAGAAAGCAGAAATTACCAAATGCTTTTGGTATCTCAAAAGAAAATTGGGGGTAACCATGCATTTTTCAGAGATAATTAAGCTTCAATTTAGGAAAAAATCCCATACATTGCTTCATATTTTGGCGTTTTTTAGAGATATTATTGCTTAATTATCTCTGAAAAATGCGTGGTTAGCCCCAATTTTCTTTTTGGATTCAAGTAGGCCTTGGTGAGATCTGCTTTTCCCGCATAGTCATAAACCACACAAAAATTCTTCGGTATTAGTAGGCACCGTCCTTAAGTGGACAGGTAGTCATCTTTGAGAGGAAGACACGGTTACGATTTGAAATGAAGAAAACGTGACATTAGCCTGCGTAGCTGGCGGTTTTTATGGGTGGCTCACCAGAAAGCCGGGCACGAGAGTCAAAACGAGTAGCGAAGCCGCGGGGAAATGGGGCGAGGGCAACGAGAAACCGCCTGCCCGGATTCGGGGCATTTTTGAGTAGTCCGTACGCTGGCGTACGGACCATTTTCATTGGATGAGATTCTACAAACGTCAATCAAATGTTTTATTAATCTCCCATGGGAAAGTTCTGTTTATACAGTTCTGAGGATTTTATCGCGAAAAGCAAAATGACGGAAGAAGCATTATTTAAGCTTTATCGAACCTTAGTATTCGACGACAAACCCTCATTCTCGCAGCATTGAAAGAAGACAGCGAACTTCATCGAGCAGAATATTTGATCCGAAACGTGGGTATAAATTTCGAAAAAAGAGCGCGTATCCTGAAAGGATACCGAGAGCTCTATCATTTCTAAAGAATCGGCAACTGAAGAGATCAATCCACAAGATTTGGATCGAAACCGCGGTCTTGCCTGACCATAGCCTAAAATGCCACAGAATCAACGAACAGCCAGCGGACTCGTAGCAGCCCCTGGCCATAGCAACACAGAAGAATTACCTAATAATTCTATAGCGTAATCAAAGCACAGGAGGACAATACTAAGCTCCCCCGCCCGCAACACAAAACACAGTTACAGAGCGGAGCGGAGCGATAACAAAAACACAGCCTTGACTACAGCGGCCTTTAGCCCTCAATTTAATGCATTGCATAGCTTTCAAAGAAGCTACTTTGCTAGAGAAAGGATCAAGAGAAAAACAACCGTGACAATTAAAAACACAACATCGTGCCACAAAAGCAAATAGCCGGGCCCGGCAATACAAAGGTCGCAAGATAATGATAACTACACTGTTAAAATCCTATCCCTACAATTATAAAATGAGAGGCTATACTGTCACCGCTGGCAAGAGCACAATCTACAGTTATCATTGACACTTGTTGTAGAACTGGAAAGCTTTTCTCCCTTGACAGGCTTTTTCGGAGTGTCGGCCTTTGCCGCCATAGAAAAAAACACATCGAATTTCCAGGATATGTTTTGATAGCCAGCCGAGAAGGTTTCATTTTACCATCTGCCATCTGATTGGTTGGGTTAATTGGATATCGACAGGTCGTAAAATATGTAAATTTTGGGGGCGGCAAACGAAAATGACTGGAATCCGGGCAGGCGGTTCCTCGCGGCGAAGCCGCTCGTTGACGCGGCTTCGCCGCGACTGTCGCTGTTCTCTCCCCATTTCACCCGCAGCTCCACCACTCGTTTTAGCCTGGCTTTCCCGCCCACCAAAACCGCCAGCTACGCAGGCTAACGTGACATCGCCTTTTGAGATTCGATGATCTCGATAATATTTATGCAAATTTGTAACGCTACGCCAAAGATGTAAACAAAGTCTGCTCAAAGGCAAGCGAGCGGCCACGTTGAAGTTTCCCCGGTTCCTTGCCGAATTTTACCGTAGACGTTGTACGTTTTTAAAAAAGGAAATGCTTTTTCCGAAGTTTTCATTCGAAAGATTCAAGTACAATCAAGTATAATCTTGCACAGCGTACTGCTTGCGCAGCGAAGATATTTCAGAAGCGATCGTGTTACATTCCGCGAAAAAGCCGCAATCTTGTCCACGTGCTCCGGCGTAAGAGTCGATCGATTGGAAGGCTGCTCTTGTATGAGGGTTAATGACTGCTACTTTTTTCAGTAACATTTTGTAAATAAATTAGATAATTACATAACAGCAACGATGTATGTTTACTCGTGAGGGACTCGGGCACGTGGAATCGAACATTCAAGACGCGCATCACATATCACTGATAAATTTGCATAAAGTTGTTTTCAATGTAGTTGACAATCGGTAATTTTCTTCTTCCTCGCTAAAAGCGTTTGAAATAGTTAATACTAGGTATTCGTAATGTGGTAATTGAAACCACAAGTTTTCTCTTGATAGCGCCTGGAATCACAGATACAATTTTATTTAATTGAATTTTTGGTTCAGAAACTGAAGCCGACTGAAGCATGGATTTTGTGCGGGTATATTAAAATGGTGTTTATTATTATAGCCAAATTCGGACTTGAAAAGAACATTTCACGGCCTGGCCACTAGCGGTAGGTTTTTCTTGTTGCTGAAGAGTAAAGCTTGTCGCCTAGCGCCGCTAGATCGCAGCCCTGAGGAGGCATAAATTCATGTTCGTTTGTTCATATAGGCGTTGCTAAAATCGAAAATGTACTTCCCAGAAAAACCGGAAATTCTGAAGGGGAGGGGGGTTCACGATTATGGAATTCTGAGGGCATGGGGGGGTAACGCATTTTGGAATTTCCGAAGGCAAGGGGGGGTTAAAACATGGAAGCCGTCCGTGGTTGGGTATGGATATTTTCTGGAATTGCCCAATGTGCTGAAGTACAGTACCATATCACGAACGCTAAAAAAAGTTTGTTTTGAATATGCTTCACTCTTTAGCACGAAATTCCTCTTTAATTAACTTGTTCTTCAGCCATGTGACATTGAAAATTGAGCGTAACAACTATGAAATGACGGAATGTGATATTTTGTTGTGAACTGTAAGTCATAGAAATAGAGCACTGTATACCGTAGAAGAGTAGAGGACAATTTATTGCATAGTACTTTTACACAATGTCACGCCGGTATATTATACCGTTTAGTTACAAGTTGGCACTGAACTTTGTTTAAAGTATTGGTCGCTTGAAAGAGTGTTGATTGTCCTATTGTTTCCTTGCATGAAGTGTTTTTGTATGATACGCCATTAAAATTGACATTAAACCACGCCCAGTGAGTATTTTTAGTGATCCTGTATTAAGCGGCCACCTGTATTAAGCGGCCAGTTACTCAAGTCCCGAGGGTGGCCGTTATACACAGGTTCAACTGTACATACACGACTACAACAGTACGCTATTTACAATACAAACCCTTACAATACTTACTGTTTACTTATATGAAAACAAAAATTTAAAAAAACCATAATACAGTTAATTAATGACAAGAAATAGATGATATGTACACGATGGAAATTCTCGGAAAAAATTTCCAAGCCCCCAGCAGGAATCGAAGCCACGACCTTCCAGTTAATAGTCTGGATACTCTAACCACTGACCTATGGGTGAGTATGTGGTGAGCAGGTCACAGGCTTGGGGTTATAAGTACTCACGAGATGCGAAGTCCTGAGACTTATAACCCCAAACCTGTGACCTGCTCACTAACAAAAATATTCCTAGTTGTTTTAAACACATGCAATAACAGTATAGATATTTGGAAGCCATACTATGTGTATAATATAATACTTTTCGTATACTGATTTGAAAAGTTTAGTGTTGCTTAGAAGTACGGTACAAGTTTCCCAAAATCATGAATCTTAGAATGTATTTTGACGTAATATAAAATATAAACAAACGTCACAAATATTGAATATGACAGTACAACAGGGCATTCAGTAGACACCAATGATGTTATTTGCAGGGAATTCTATGGCATTGATGATTCTTTCCCAGTCAGTCAACTTCTTGTGAGATCTGTTGGTGGAAAGAAAAGGAATATTTATCTTGTATCCAAAGCAGTGAAAGATGTAATGGAAATGGTTGATGATAATCACAAGGTTAGTTGACTGAAGAGCCAGACTATATTTGTTGCAAGTGGCTTAAATTTGGTTTACGTTCAGGTTATGGTAATCTATCCATGCAGTGCATTTCCATGAACTTTTGTCTTCATCAAAATATTTGTTTATTCTTTGGTAGGTTGTAAATACAGGGATGAAAGTCATTGCACGTGCAGAATCTGACAATGTGGGTTGCTATTTCCGATTAATGCAGGAGGTATGCAAAATTTATTGCTTCAGCTCTGATTGGGAAAAATCTCATTTATTCTCCAGGTTTAAAACATGACATCACATTTCTTATGATTTCTTTCACAAATACCACACATCCCCATTCAAATCCTAGCAATAAGCAAGACGTTTGTCAGGTGACCCTAGTTTAATGCCGTAGCTTTTACGAGTCTCCTGTAGCCCAGTCGTAGAGCGTCCAATCTATTGATCGCAAGGACATGGTTCACCTCCTGTTGGGAGAACTTGCATTTTCTGTGTCCGGTTATGCCTGTTGCTATAGATTGTAAAATACATGCATCATTACAATCATTCCATTTACTAATTTAAATTTGTTTAGGTTGAATGCTTTGAATCATGTTAAGGATAAACTAGTTCACAATGACTCGCAGTATTTGTAGCTGGGTATATTTTTTGTCTTTTGAGGGACAAATTTATTGACATCGATTGACAGCTACGTTTGCATGTTTGTTACACTCACAGGGAATTGAGGTATTGCTGCCATTTATAAACAAGCGCAAAGTGCTCATAACTCAGGAAGATGTCTTGACCCTCCTGACCCAGGACAGGCCATTTTGTGCTCAGTTTTCAAGTACAACAAGACAGCAGTTCGACAAGATCGAAGGTTTGATTTAACGTATCATGACTTTTCAGGTAATAGATCAAACACAAGGAAGAGTGTCTCCTCCAATTTCCAAACACCGAGAAGTAGGTTGGCAAAACGAGGTGCAGCCGAGTTTTTTTAACCAACTTCGAGGTGTTTGGAAATAGGAGGAAACACTCTTTCTAGTGTTTGATATAGCTTCTCAAACTATTGGTAATTCTTGGAGAAATTCGAACAAAACGTTCACAAAATTTTATGATAATTAAGATCACATTTCCAAACCTCCTTCACGGTAGTGCTTTCCTTTGTTTTCTCTTCATGAATTATAAATGAGTTTGAGAACATACAAAAACATTTTTAGACATCAAATGTTTGCTCGAGGCAGCTGATAAGGGTTTGGTTGCTACCGTAGCTGCTTTCGAGTAAAATTAACCTTTCATAATTCCTGCTCAACAGATTGTAAAGAAAGACTATTACAGATGTGCACACTTACTGCAATGGTCTTTCTTCTATTAAATATTTAAACCGCAATTCAGAAAATTTGATCTTTCAAATAATAACAATAATAATAATATTTATCCAGGGAGCCCACTCACCTTGGCGGTTTTCAGTGGGGCCCTGCAAATATTTCACCTGTCAATAGATTGTGAATTTGATGAATAATAAAAATCTGAATACAATTGCAACAAGATTGTTGGTAAGGAACTTGGTGCACACTGCGTTACAGTGGATCAATTATCAATTTTTTTTGTGATCTTATTACTTGATTTTTGTTTTTAGTGTCTTAATTACTGGAGAGGTGTTTTTCATTGGAAAAACTCCATCAACAGTCGTTTTTTGTACCCAGTTTGCTGTTTACACCGTTATTCAGTAGTGGCGGGAGGAATTAAGATTTTTTTTAACTATACAATGAGTTGTCGTGAATTAGTCACACCAAAAGTGTAGGAGTAAACCTGATACATACAAACTGCTAAGATTTCTTTTTTGGGTCCTGATAATTTGATCTTATAGAAATAAATTCATTCATTCATAACTGCCCTCCCCCTTCCCTTCCTTTTGCTCTCATCGTTAAGAGGAGTTATGAATGATTCAGTGTTTTTGTTAGAGTGCGGCATTGCTTGATGAGCGCATATAAAGAAATATTAACCCGTAAAATCTTCCCCAGTGCGCCAAACATGACTCATAAATTTTTCCAAGTAATCAGAAGACTTTTGACAATTTAATACCTTTTGTGAACATGGAAATATTTGAATACATTCTGCACTACTCACCTGAAAACAGTAAGCTACAAATTTAGTTTGCTATCTTATAAAAAGTTTCATTTGTCGAAATATTAATTTCGTGCAACTATTTTATCTTTCATTCTTAAGTTCTGGATGAGAAGTTGAAATATTTTGGGCCTCTTTTCATAGAAAAAGGCCCTGTAAATCTCCCAGCATCGGCCTTCTAGGCCTCAAAATAATAAACCTTGCTGGATCTTCCACTGGATTACAATCAAGGGCTCCTGTGAGCCAACTCGTGAATGCAGATGACACATCAGTAATTGAAATTAAGACGGCTACGGACACTACCTTGAAAGCTAAAAGAAATTATATCTTTGCCCGATCGTGTAACGAGAAATAATCATTCTTGTACTATAAAAATGATTGTAAACTTTTTCCCTACTCATTGAATAACGTTATTCTGATGCGCCGATTAAAAAATTTTCATGTTTTTTTTTTTGTTGAAAGTTCATGCCGACACTTCAATAATTGAATTTAAGACACCGCACTTTGTGAGAAAACGAAAAAACCTATTACTTTTCTCAGATTTCACGAAAAATCTTCATTCTTGCACTAAATGATCGTCAAATTATTCTCTCAAGATTGAATAAGATTATTCTGATGCGCCGTTAACAAAATATTTTCTCGTGTTTTTTCCACTTATTGAATTTAAAACTTATTCTCTCCACATGCCCGAGAGTTAACTGCCGAACCAACCAACCAACCAAGTGAAACCCCGCCATCGCTATAACTCGTTCATTGCGCATGCGCGCATTCATGAGTTAAAAAGTGAGAAAAACTTGATCAATGTTCAATATGTACCACACGCTATTAATTTCCATTTCTTGTCTATTTCATGTTAGGGCAAGGCTGTATTGTGTACCGTTATGATCCCAAAGGACCTTACAGGTTGGTGGCTATTAAGACAAAGTCAAAATCGCATCTTTGTCGTCTAGCATTTTTATCATAGCTATAATTATATCTTTTTTTTTTAATCTTATCTTATAGAGTTGTATTAGGATTTTATCTGTTATTGTTATGCGAATTTGAAATTTGTGCAATACAAATTGTTATTTATTATTATTATTATTATTATTATTATTATTATTATTATTATTATTATTATGCGCAGTAAAACTATCTGTATGCACAGTATAAGAAAGCAACACAGGGCGCGTAGCGTAACCTGTGAGCCAAGCGAAACTTAAAATAGCACGTGAATAAATCAATAAAATATATGAACATATATAAAAAATATAAAATATATAAAAATATATAAAAGTCATAGTCTATATAAAAATGTATAAAAGTCATAGCTGGTCTATTCATGGCTGGTCTATCAATCTTGGTATAATAAAACATTATCATGTTACTACCTTTTTACTACTTCTTCACTTCTTCTTCTTCTTCTTCTTCTTCTTCTTCTTCTTATTATTATTATTATTATTATTATTATTATTATTATTATTTTTATCATTATTATTATTATTGGTGTGATGTCCTTCAACCATGGAGAGTGAAGAAAACCCAAATAGCTTTCTAGTTGGGTTTTAGTCGTCATAAAGCTGGTTTTGCAAACGACGTCCAGTCTGTTTCAGCTTACTGTGACACAAGAACCCTATTTAAAGATATTTTTTTGGTAATGTTTTAATTTTAAACGTTTTATCGATGGTCTTTTTTATCAAATGACAGACCGTTTAGATGTAAATTGGTTTTCACTGCTTTTCTTCTTATATGGCAGAAAAAAGAAATAATTAGTAGTAGGGTTTCCGGAAATGAAAGAGGGTAACCGTATCGAAGTAATGTCTATGATATCATAACACCCTTTCTATTCCCCACTCCAAAAACTACGGGAAAATTGGTGCGAGTGAGCGATTATGGGATTGTTTAGATAGACGGATGGAAATTTCTCAGCAGTCAGTTGTATAGGAAATACTCTTTTAGATGAAAACTGTAAAGCAAGAGCTACGCTACTCCGGGAAAATTCCAAAAAATGCATTTATTTGTCAACACGATGTCCATCCGTCTGCCCAAACGACCACACAATCCCTTACTTGTACCAGTCTTCCCACAGTTTCTAGAGTGGGGAATTGCCTGACAAAAGTCTAGTTTAGATACCCAAACTTTCTCAATTCCTACACTTGCACACAAACAACAGTACAATGGGTTTTTCTTGTAGCAAACCGGAAGATACCATAGGATGTAGGCTTTTATTCTGCGGCTGGAAGGCCAGGTTGTCAACTCGAGTTCAGATCAACAAGTTTGACAAGGCGCACTACCGAGTGCTGTGTGGCATACCACCTGAGGGCAAAGACGAAGGTAATTATCACATACTATGCTACAGTAATTTTATTTTGTAGCACTCACTTTTACAACATTTTGACAGGTAAAGATTACCAAAGAATATTTAACAATGTTTAAAAAACAAGTATTAAACACATAATTATTGACAGATATAAAAAGCATTGCACCCTACAAAGCATCGTAGACAGTTAAGTCAAATCCCCATGTTTGACTCACCTACCGGGAACCAACATTTTTCTGGTCCCACAACTTCAAAGGTGAACCAAACACCATCAAATCTTGGTAAACCGCAAACCAAAATGTTTCATTTATCAAAAGTTAATTATTTATGCTCGAAAAGTCATTTTAGTGAGTAATGTGTTCCGGCGAATTTTGACTTTCTTCTAGATAAATGCCGTTAACAGTTTGTACCATATTTTGTTGACTTGGGTGCTAAATTGAAACATTTTTTGCCCTGAAAAAATAAAGATTGTTCACTTTTGACCCTCAATGATAAGTTTCAATCCGTTCCGTGATTCGCCCATGCTTTCTCTTTCACTGATTTCTTCGGGCTGGTATCAGACTTTCATTCTATCAGAATGTAGCAAGAAAATTATTGGTCATAGTTTCTAGTTATTTTTCATAGTTTCTACTTAACGGATGTGATGCAGTTGATGTATTTGCTTGAGGTGGATTGGTTTCGACTCTCGACTGAAAAACACCAACATAACTATGCTTAGCTCTCTAATAGCACTGTATTTGCCTTTTGACAGGGAAAAAAACAAGTCAGCAACGAGAAGACAAATCATCATTGGCTAAAACAAGCGGAGAATCAACCGGAGCAGGTACGAGCAAAGAAGGTGAAGACGAGGAACAAGCCGGTTTTATTGGGGACCTTCTGAATTTAGAAGCTCCTGAGGGGTCACTTGATGTTGGCTTCATCTGATTACCACGTCACTACTTTTTGTCACCAAAAAGCCATTTATTATGCGTGTTGCAGTGCATTTTCCTAGCTTAAGTTTGTATTGGTTAGCTACCAATGTCTAAACAAACGCAGAAGAGATTTTAAGAAAGATGTCAAACGGTATGCATTCGAATATTAGTTTGTGAGACTACCTCTATAATGATAACCCTCTTGAATAAACATATTTCACATTTTATATTTTGTTGAAATCTATCATTGTTTCGATCGCCAAGGTGTAATTCTTTTCCCGTCAAATCAAGGTGGCTGGCGTAGGTGCCGATATTATTTGGTGCTTGTGTTCTTTCTTCTTTCAGTATGTACACTTAATAAATGTTTGTCCAAATGTTGATGTTAAATTGCAACTGCGACGAAAATCGAATTTTTTAATGAGATTTTTGGACTTGAAGGCAACCTGACAAAAGCATACGCTTAAAAAAGCTGCCTGAAAGTACGTAAAATGTGTTTGCCATTACTCAAACAGCAACTACTTGAGCCGAAAAATTTTGTGCAGTGGCTTCACCTTACATCTTGGCGGCTTGGAAAAGCGAGAAAAAGCAGTCGAGATGCTCAGGTTCTTCCCCTACTTCTACCGGATATGGCCCCGATTTCAGTTCAATGGGGATGATTCTCAGTGAAGTGAAGGGATAACATGATGTCACATTCTTCTTGGCTCAACTGTCCGTGTGGTTCACGGAGATTTTTGTTTCCAGTAATGGCGGCAAACTGAATGTGGAAATTACGTTTGAAATAATCGAGCTTCCCATTGGAGTTACAGCTAAAAAATCTGGCATGGGTAGTACTTTCCTCCTACATGTATACTTTCGAATGCTGAAGATGAAAGAAAAGGTAAAATTTTAATCACAGTAGCACTTTAAAAAACCGCCCTGTCAAAAGACTACACCGATGAACATCCCACAGTGACTGTCTCTCAAGTAGCTATTGTGCCCTACACTGACAACCATATATACATACACAAATGGACCGAGCTATAGACGGGGATGCCGACCCATGCTGAGCTATTCCGAAGAAAACATGTACAATACTTACGGAATAAAAATGCTTATGGAAATTACGCGTGTACGGTACTTACGCACGAGCTGGTGATAAACCGGTGTTGTATGGCGATCGGTTCTCCAAATCCTGACCCTATTTCAGACCATGACCTTTAATTTTCCGGTACCTTTTTTTTAGACCTGGAGCCCGTTTCTCGAAAGTCAAGGTAACTTACCGGGCCCGGTAAGTATATTTTTAAATGTTTTTTCGCTGAACAAACATGGTACTTGGCCAATGTTTTCATAGAATTATAAGATTTTAAAATCTAGTATTCAAAGCTAACAAAAATTGACTTCTGTTAAGAAACATTTATCACTTAAGACACTCATCGGGCCCTCAAACTAGCGTAGATGACATCAACGCGCGAGACGTACATTAAAAGTCGCAACATTAACCACTGGGTCCTGTCGAAGGAATCTAAATTAGCCCACTAACTAGCGAGATGAACGGGGCCTTGGTAAGCTGATATCTGTGAAGGTCACTAAACCGCCTTGCAACCATAACTCAACGACCGAAGGTAGATAAAAGAACAGTTAAAGCCTTCGAAGAAGTCCTAATGTAAAGGTGGTAACCGCTGCTTTGTCCCAGCCCCAAGGCTTGAATAAGATGATCGAGAGCACCGTTCGTGGCAGCCCCAGTACGGAAACTGTGACTCAAGAAATCAGTGTACTGGGTTGTCTGAGCCAATCTGTTATACTAGCCCGAGAAAGGGGCTGACCATTGCTCAGTAAGAATAAGGGACCTGGCGCGTCTCCTCTAACTGTGAGGAAGGCCATCACAGCACGAACAACGGACAGAGAGGAGGGCTTACCCCAACTGATGTAGACAAAACAGCCTTTGCGAAAACGATCTGTTTCAAATGTCTTGATTTTAACGGCAGATAAGAAAGCGACACCACCGAATCCACCGCCACCTCCAAACCGTCAGATGAACCAATTCGGAAATAGTCGGTAAGGATGACACTGTCAACTCCGCCGACTGCAAGAATCCAAAGTACCCCAATATACACACAGCCCCGAACATGCAATAATCCTGCTGGTCCAGATCCAATATTTTCCAGATGGTCAACATGATGCTGTCGGTCATAGGCAATCGGTTAATATTAGAGGAGCCCTAGGAGCACTTAATCCAGTAAGGAATCAGGAAATCCTTGCCTGATACGGAGAGCAGGAACACATGACAAGTAGACCTTTATGGAGAAGTGATGAGAAGACTGCTACAGATAGGTTGCAAATAATAATAGCGCCTATTCCTCAGCTGGACTACGAAAAGCGGAGAGGTGAAGTTTGCGTAATTGGCGACAGAACTCTACAAATATCCTCTGTGCTGACGTATATGATTTCCTAGTGGACGGAGCGAGTCCTTGCGACAAAAAGGACCAGCACTGTTGCTCTAGAGTGCAGAGAGTAAGCAGCGGCTGGGGAGGAAGAGCAGTCGGCAGTGGTTGCGCCTCCTGGACTTGGTGGCTGAATTCCTGCCAATTGAAACGTGAAACTGCACCAGCAACTTGATTATCGACATCTGGCACATGTTGAGCACAAAGCGAAAAGCTATGGCGAGCTGCAGACATCCACAGGTTGCACAAAAAATGCATAATGCAAGGGACCTTGCAGTTCCTGGTGTAGAAAATGTGCACTACGACTTGACAATCAGAGTAGGAAGAGGACATCTTTTTTGCCCTAATGATCCCCCAAACATGCGCTGCCACCACCACTGGGAACAGTTCTTGATATGCAATGGACTGCGATCACTGTGCAGAATTAGAAGAGACGCCCATGAACCAACAAGCCAGAGGCCCTGGAAGAAAGGCCCAAAGCCAAATGAACCTGCAGCGTATGATGCAACTTCAAAGTCCGAAGTAGGAGACAACCCTGGGAAGAGCTAAAAGCTGACGCCTTGCCACTGAGTCAAAAACTGCAGCCACCATTAGAGATCCCGATGAAATTCATTATTTAACCGAACAGGGTGAGTTTTCTTCCGGAAACACAAGAGCACGTTGTAACAACTTTGGCCGCTCGCTGACTTAATCAATCCTTCAAAACTTGTAGTTGTCCGCAGGAAGGGGGGTTATTTGCTCAACGGAATCCAACTCAATTCCGATGACCGTAAGCACCTGCGACAGGCCGACACATTTCCCCGGATGCAGGGGCAAACCAAGTCGCTGGCAAACAGACACGGCAGTTTGCAAGTTCTGGCCAGTTTGAAGGGAATTCGGCCGGGGGGGGGGGGGGGGTGCGTGGTGATAAAATCGTCCACATAGTGCAGCGACTGAATTGAAAATGTAGGGGGACCGATTGGAGATCAAAAGAGAGCACCAAATCTATGTAATACTGGCCACACCATTTCATTCCCAACAGGGCAGGGGCAACAAGGTGGATTGAAATGTTTCAGTATGCTGCTTCAGCGTCGAATTTAGCCATGAGCGCACCCTTCGCAAAACTGGACGCCATGCGAATGGTCTGATCAACCGTGATATAGTGGAGGGTAAAACGTCCCCAGGGTGATTGTCGTCATTCACACGAGCCCCGTCAGGATAAGACAGGTCAATGATAAGGCGCCACTTCCTGTGTTGATCCTTTTTCGTTATGACCTCTTAAACTGCTAACGTGCAAATTAGGGAAAGGGGGAGTGCGGAAGGGACCAGCAACCCTACCTAACGAAATCTCATTTGCAAGATACTTGTCGATTACAGTAGCATGAAGAAGGGCAAACGGTCTGTTCTTGGCGGATTTTAGCTTGTGTCTAGGAAGGTCCCAGTCCAAAAACAAATGACATTTTACTGCTGATTGGGATGGTGTTCCCAGGCAAGGTTATCCACCTGTAGGGGTATGACCGCAGACAGAGGGGGGGGATTAGGCTTAGGACTTCCAAACGCGACCGCCGAACGGACGATGTGCGCTTGTATTCGCAAAAATCTCTCCACCGATTAGGAAAATACGACTGCAGCATCAAGCTATCAATCAACAATGCCTCCGTCCAAGTTGTAATAAGGAACTTAAGCAACGACAACGCCGCAAAACAATACGTTTAATGAACCAAAAAAACGCTCTGCACGTGAGTTTTAAATTTTTGTACATTTCTTAGCTGTCCTCTGCAAAACAACAACGTGGAATGGCCAAATTCCACGTCAAAAACGTGGAGAAGGCAACACCTACCAATTTGGTTCCTAGGTAGTTCGCCGTTTTTGCACAAGTTGAATGAGTTGAAATAATCATGAAGTATCACAAATATAATGAAGTTATATCTTCAAGTGACGTTTTCGTCTCCGTCGCCGTTGTCGTTGCTTAAGTTCCCCAGTGTCATCTACACGGCGTTTAGGTTTCTTAGGTACCGACGTAAGGACCATACAGCCGTCAAACAACAATTGAGGCTCAGGTTCGGTAAGTGAAAAGTTCGTAGACAGCAACTCGCTCTAATCCATGAATTTCCCGGACACAATATGGTTAGCTAGTTTGACAGGAACCGGCGAATAGCCCGGAACAAGCACAAAGGATTGATGAAGCATAGGGGGGCAGAAGGGGAGATACAGCTAGAGGTGAGGGAGGACCAGGGCGTCCCAATATCCACGACCAGACATAGTGATCACACGAGGACGCGACCAAAGGAATGGGGGATGCAAAAATGGACACAACGGATGGAACAATAGAAGCTGGTCTACCTTGCCCAACGTGGCTTGGTGCTCCTGACTGGGAAAATGAGACAACAGCTCCGGCGTCGATCAGCGAAGCCGCTTGATAGCCCAAGTTTTCAGGAAGACTATCATCAACTCCCGACAAGACCATCTGTTATTCACGTTGTTTAATCTCCAGATCGTTCATTTGTTTTTGTTTTTGCGCCCGGTCGTCAAGCCTTTAGGTTTAAATCTGTGGTTTTGGCGTTATGCTAGGACGGTTCTCCTCGATTTGATTGATTGATTGATTGATTGATTGATTGGTTGGTTGGTTGGTTGGTTGGTTGGTTGGTTGGTTGGTTGGTTGGTTGGTTGGTTGGTTGGTTGGTTGGTTGGTTGGTTGGTTGGTTGGTTGGTTGGTTGGTTGGTTGGTTGGTTGGTTGGTTGGTTGGTTGGTTGGTTGGTTGGTTGGTTGGTTGGTTGGTTGGTTGGTTGGTTGGTTGGTTGGTTGGTTGGTTGGTTGGTTGGTTGGTTGGTTGGTTGGTTGGTTGGTTGGTTGGTTGGTTGGTTGGTTGGTTGGTTGGTTGGTTGGTTGGTTGGTTGGTTGGTTGGTTGGTTGGTTGGTTGGTTGGTTGGTTGGTTGGTTGGTTGGTTGGTTGGTTGGTTGGTTGGTTGGTTGGTTGGTTGGTTGGTTGGTTGGTTGGTTGGTTGGTTGGTTGGTTGGTTGGTTGGTTGGTTGGTTGGTTGGTTGGTTGGTTGGTTGGTTGGTTGGTTGGTTGGTTGGTTGGTTGGTTGGTTGGTTGGTTGGTTGGTTGGTTGGTTGGTTGGTTGGTTGGTTGGTTGGTTGGTTGGTTGGTTGGTTGGTTGGTTGGTTGGTTGGTTGGTTGGTTGGTTGGTTGGTTGGTTGGTTGGTTGGTTGGTTGGTTGGTAGATCGATCGATCGATCCATCCATCCATCTATCCATTCATTCATTCATTCCAACGTCGCCTGGACCAAGCCATAGAAGGACTAGACCTGCTTATCATTGGAAATGGAGAAACGATGACTTATGCAGTAAAAGACCATGACAACTAACTAGAAGCTTTGCTAAGAAGGTGCCGCGAACGAAGAATCAAGCTGAATGTAGCGAAGATTGTGCTAAAGGAAACGTCAATGCCTTACATTGGCTATTTGCTCACTGCTGACGGTGTAAAGCCAGATCCCTCCAAGGGGTTATTAAAATATTATGAACCTGACAAGCCACTGGTTTTGCAACGCGATGCAAATGAGAAGGACCTAAGAGCATCATTAGCGAGTTGACGCAACAGGACGGCTGATGTGGTGGGACGGCAAATTGTGCTTGTGTGACCAACGTGACGGCCAAGTATTCATGTCTCTACATTGTAACATTCCTTCCGCTCGTGGTTTTCAGGTTGTCACAGATGAGAGAACACCAGTTTAAGTCGAAAATCTCCTAACAATGTGAAAGTATTAAGATGTCATGTTGGTTACACAAAGATATTTCACCGTCCCCTTCCCTCAGCCATCCTGTTACGTAAGCTCCCTATTATTACAGGACGGGAAACCACTCGCTTATGGAAGCATGGCACTCACAACAACCAAAAAAAACTATGCACAGGTTGAAAAGGAACTTTTGGCTATTGCTTTTGGAGTAGAGCAGTTTCACCAATACACCTACGGAAGAAAAGTCGTTGTGGACTCAGACCACAAGCCTTTGGAGACAATATTTGGAAAACCCCTAGTCTCAGCCCTAGACGGCTACAAAAGATGTTTGCGCGTCTCCAGCATTACGACATCGACATTTACTACAAGAAGGGGTCTGAGATGTACCTGGCGGACACATGCAGTAGCCACTTCACCGGTGATGAAGTACACTTGATCAGGTCAGAGTTCGAGAAAGCGTTAGAAGAAGCGTCACAAATCGAGGAAATCAATCAGATGATCACATCGGCGGATAAGTTGTCACGGCTGAAGAACGAGACAAACAAAGATGAAGTCCTCCAGGCTGTGAAGATGATTATTGAAAGCGGATGGCCTGAGAGCAAGAGCAGCTTGCCCGCAAATGTGACTCCCTATTTCCGCTTCCGAGACGAGTTGGTGGTACAAAAAGGACTCATCCTTCGCGGCGATAGAGTGGTCATTCCAAAAGCTCTCAGGAAGGAAATAATGACAGATATGCACACAGCACATCAACGGATAGAATCTACGCTAAGGAGAGCACGTAAGAACATTTACTGGCCCAACATGAATAGTGAAGTGAAAAATTACATCTCCAAATGTGAGATTTGCCTGACCTCAGCCCTCGTCAACAGAAATAACCCCTCCTGAGCCACGAGGTACTTGACCGCCCCTGGGCAAAGGTAGCAACAGACCTTTTTCTGTTTGAGAACAAAGACTACCTCATGATTGATTACTTCTGCGATTTCTTGGAGATAGATCGCGGGTACAGCACGACTTCAGGAACACTTGTAAAGAAGTTGAAGGGGCACTTCGCAAGATATGGCATACCCGATGAGGTAGTCTCCGATAACGGAACACAGTTTCTCGCAGAAGATTTTCGTGATTTCGCTCAAGTTCATGGTTTCAAGCATACGCGTAACAGCCCGCACTACGCTCGATCCAATGATAAGGCTGAATCAGCAGTAAAGAAAGCCAAGAAAACCATAGGTGCAAATGGCAAGAGTGAGTAGGAATGATTTCTATTTGGCCCTCGTGATGTTCGGACTACACCGCAGGAAGGGCAGAATACAAGTCTAGTCCAAAGGATGATGAGCAGTAGTACAAAGACAACCCTTCTAGTTTCCGCAAGTCTACTAAAGCCCCACGTGATACAAAACACAATGGAAAGCATCATTGGAAAACAAACCAAGCAGCAGAAGTACTACAGCAGAGGAGCAAAGCCCCTAGAGCAGCTAAAGGAAGTCGACAGGGTGAAACTGCAGCCATTCAGTCTAGGACGGAGAAACTGGACAGATGGACAAGTAGTCAAAAAAAGTGCGACCCCGTTCATATGAAGAGCTGGCAGATGGCAAGCGGTACGCCAGAAACCACAGACACCTGATAAAGTGTGTACCAAGCGAGGATCCTGAACCGGTCATAGACAAGCTACCGACCCCGGGGATCACTGAAGATACTCCCACTACAATGAATAAGGAGAAGACCATTTCACCTGATGACAAGTAGGGGGAGAACGAGCTACAAACGAAGAGTGGAGCTGTAGAAACAAAAGCGAAGACAGCAAACCCAGTGAATCCCACGGTAAAGGATTACTGAACCAGCAGCGGGAGGCTGTCAGCAAGGCCAGCTTGATTTAATGACTTTGTCATGTCCTAACCCCAAGTACAAAGCAAACGGATACTACTGAGGCTTTGGTCATAGCCATAACTGTTTTTGTTTTCTTCTTTGTTTTGTTTAGGGTAGTTTTTTTTTTCTTTATAAAAGGGGATATGTCAGGATAGGGATTTAAGTCCATATAATTCGAGTAGTGATTCATTGCGTAACAATCAGATACGTGCGATATATAGTTTTTATTCTATTGTATGGCCTCCGCCTGGAATGGAAGTGGGGGAATGAGTGATAATAATAGCATAAACTTGTGTAAGTAAGAAGTTTGCTTGGTATGACTGGTTATTTTTCCAAATTCATACCCCAGTATAATTCAGACACGAAATCATTGAGGAAGCTAACACACAAAGAAGCTAAGTTCTGCTGGCTTGCATTCAAGGAACTGAAACGCAGCATCTCCAGTATAAAGGACACAATGGCATTCTTCAACCCCAAGTTACCTATCATGATGAAGTAGATGCTAGCTACAATGAAGTCTTATCAGCCGGTCTTTTCCCGCAGTCTATCAAGGGTTGGCAGCCGGTGCATTTTATTAGCACTACGCTGACCGACACCGAAAAGAGGTAAAGTCAGACAGAGAAGGACGCGTTATGCGTAAAATGGGCCAAGATCGATTTAGTATGTACCTCCTTGGGGCACCACGACTCACCATTGTTACGGCGCACAAACCACTTTAACCATTGTTCAACAAAGCTACGGCAAAGCTTCCACCGCGAATCGTTAAGTGAGTTATGGACATGCAGAATGTTGGCTTTGAAATGAAATATGAGCTCGGGAAAGATGTAGCAGATCCTCAATATTTCGTCCAGACACCCACGTCAACATCCCTCTCACAGCTTTTCCAATCTCCTCTTCTCATGGTCTGGCTCAATTTCTGCAAAGTTCCATCTCGCATCTCTCTTCCTTAATCCTATCCAATGCAACTCAGTGATGTTCGGCCAGAATACAATAGTTGCTTTCAAAATTTCCTTAGTGTCATTGTTTTCCATGATATGGCACCATTCTATCCCCTGAAAAAAGAGCTCTTTGAGGCACAAGGTCTTCTATTCCGCATGGAATGGATTGCCCTACCAAAACGCTTGCAGCAGAACGTTAAGACAGCTCACCAGCTGGGACACCTTGGGATGACAAAGATAAAACATATGCTTCGTGCAAAGTTTTGGTTTTCCGGTATGAACGTGATGATTGACCAAACAATAGGACACTGTTTCGATTGTCAAGTTCCAACGAAAGACCACAAGAAGGAACCTGTTAATCCATCCGTTATTCCCGAACGTAATGGGAGCAAGTCTCGGTTGATTTTGGTGGACCCTACCCCGATGGACATTATAACTTAGTAGTTAATGACCAGAAAACCCGTTACCCATAGGTAGAAGTTGTATCCTCAACTAGATTTAAACAGGCTAAAGAAAAAGCTGAAGAAGATGTTTGCTCACCATGGGACCCCGAGAAGGGTATTGTCAGACAATGGGCCTCCGTTTAGCTGAGAAGAGAATTCGGACTTTGCGGATGAAGAAGGATTTCGACATCATTGACTTACACGAAGACATCCCAGAGCGAATGAGCAAGTAAAGAGATTTTATGAAAGTTCTCAGCAAGACCGAGTAAATTGCCCATCTGCAAGAAAAAACAGGACCTGAGAGGAACATGGCTATCCAGGACATGTTGATGGCGTACAGAGAAACACCACACTCTGCAACCGGCGTTTCACCTTACAAGCCATGGTGTACAGACCTATCATAACAAAGCTTGATCACACCACACTGGAAAGGGGAAGAAGCAAATGGGACGAACAGATTGATGAAACGGATAGACCGTAAAAGGAAAGGTGAAAAGTGAGGACGCAAATGTTGAGGAGCACGCTTTCATTTTAGGAGATTATGTCCTGCTAAGACAGACGAAGTGGGACAATGGTCAACTCTATATGAACTTGTCTTCCATAATGTGACCACGATCAGTGGCTCTACCTTCACTGCGAGACGTATTACAGATGGCCGAGAGATTTGCCGAGACTCAAGTCAGCTTAAATTAGCTAGTGCCATCATGCATGCGTGATCCAATTAGTTATTGTGGGGATTGGAGAGAGTCACCATTCGTGGCTGCTGGCGGAAGTAATGGTGGTCAGTTATCTGAATCTGTTACCCAACATACTTCTTTACAAGAAACATTTATACAAAAGCACCCAGCTGGACAGGAGATAACTATGCAAGAGGAATGTGCTGAACAAAGAAATGGTACTGAAAGAAGCTCGCTGGAAGACTTACTACTAATCGCTCCTGTTGTCTGAGAGATGCCCAGGGTGCAGGAGAGTCCTGGAAGACCGGGGAGAATTTGCAAAAAAAAAACTGCTTATTTGACTGATTATATCACACGAACAATTGCAGAGAGTAGTTTTAGAAATTAGAGAACAAGGATTACGTGAAGACGTTAGGCACTGTGAGGACAGTTGATAACAAAGTGACTATTAAGATACGAACGTGTTTTCCGATGTATGGATGGTACAGCTATCCCTAAAATGGGGGGAGATGTTATATCCTGTTTTATAGATTGACTGTGATAACATGGACTGTTATAGATCAATTCGGATTATATGTAGTAGATACAAGCCCTTTATTTACGGGATACTTTGTTTTACAGTTAGTGCAATCGTTTTCTTGGAATAAACTGTTTGCTGTTGTAGATAAGTCGAGGATCCAGGCGGCTTTTACAGTCGCAGTGGTGTTGCTTATGTAAAACCACTTATATTGTCCTCGACTGTACAGCAAATGGCCTACTTTACATAGTGGAGCTTACTTTACTTACACTTCACTTGCATGGTGTGCTTTCCTTGCTCGGTTCACTTTACGTGAATTTTGACATTTTGCCAAAGTGTTTGGTTAGTAAGTCCGGAAACTTTCTGTGCTAAATGGAAAGAGTTTTCTATCCAGGCCAAAAGCCTCGTTTTGCATTCTCAAGGCTGGTTCACACGAGCAACGCAAACGCAAATGCAAGCGCAAGCAGAGGCAAGCATACATGTGAACTACCACAACGCAAGCGCCAATTGCAACGCAAGAAATGGAAAATTTTTCATTTCCTTGCGCTTGCATTTGCGCTTGCGTTTGCATTTCACAGGTGTGTGGTGTGAACCGGGGCAACGCAAACGCAAACACAAGATGAACAACACTCGTTCCATGCCTCTGCGGTTTAAGTTCAAACCAAGATGGCGTCCTCATGCGATGAAAAACTAGCAGAGAGTGTCAGAAAATATCCTGTGCTTTAAAAAAGTTGCAGCGGATTCAAAGAAAAAAACAAGAAGCAACTTGCATGGAGTAATGTAGCAAGAGAAGTGGGGCTAGAAAACGGTATGCCTTTGCATTTGGCGCCTTCGCCTTAACAGACGACGGCCGAAAACGAGAAAGAAAAACTATCCTAAAACATCGCCTTCGTCCGCCATCTTTTATTTTGTTCCCAGAGTCCTCGCTTCCCGACTGCTGTTTTAGGGTAACGCAGACTCCGGGAACAAGATTGCCGCCATCTTGCCCTCCATTTTGGGGTACTGAAATGCGCGTGCGTATCTCATTCTGCTTGCGTTTGCGTTCGACGTGTGAACATCTCTTGCGCTTGCGTTTGCGTTGCTCGTGTGAACCAGCCTTCACTGGTACATGAAGAACTCACGTGATGGCGCACGAAACCAACACAATCGAAATGGAAATTTTGCGCAACGTTACAGTGCAACCAACTCAACCGGGGCCACCCAAATTTTTATCAGCCAATCACAGGTCACGTTTACAACAAAGGAGTGTCGCTTTGGTAGTTTGTAAACCAATCAAAAACGAGAACATTTCTTTAAATTTCAAAGTATCGGTTTTTTTCGGTGGCCCCGGTTGAGTTCGTTGCACTGTAATTTCTGTTCCGTTCCTGTAATCAAGAATAAGGCCCTGCCTTTTGAAATATTGAAATCAATATATTTCCTGACAGTGAAATCAATCTTGCTTTTTTTGTAGAACGCAGGTTGGGACGGAAAAAGTACAATACGCTCAGAAAGTCGTCCGTTTGTTCCGGAACATTTCTGGTATATCCGCATGCGTTTGCAATTAATTTTTTCCGGTTTAACCGGAAAGTTTTGCTACACGTCAGCATCTGCGAAGAATCAACAAATAGAGTAGAACCAACAAAATCTCGCGTATGCTTGTAATGTTTTATATTTCGTAACACTCGCACTACACTGTCATAACCGAAGGAGAGAGGTTCACTGGGGGAAAATCACAGAAAAACGTTTAAATATATCGCTAGAAATAACATGAAACCGGGAAAAAAGAGAAAGGTACATGCTGAAAAAGACTTACGGAATGTTTGCTACTGGGCAAGTGAAAACCTTTGAGAACTTGAAATTGGAATTGACATCAACAACTGAAAACTGACAACTAGTAAATTTCTTACGCTTGCGCATAAGTAGTTGTCCTAATTAATCTCTCAGGAACACAGCATAACAATATGCTAACATGTCGGCAAAAGAGGAAAAAAATATCTGCAACAGCTTCCCTGACGTTAACCCCCGGATTGACATGCCTGTAGTTGAAAACAGGCTCCCAAATGGGGATGTCAATGTGATTT
Source organism: Pavona decussata (assembly GCF_977016875.1). Taxonomy (NCBI): domain Eukaryota; kingdom Metazoa; phylum Cnidaria; class Anthozoa; order Scleractinia; family Agariciidae; genus Pavona; species Pavona decussata. Next base: position 901,815 of record NW_028145648.1, read on the forward strand.
GAGCATCCCCGAGTTTTGGGCACCCCCGTACCCAAATCCCTAGTGATATGGGTATCCCCTTCCAATCTGGCTGCCGTGTTTTCGGTATCCTCCGGTACCCACCCCTATGCCCAAAACACTAGCGGGAAAAAATCTTGGAAAGATCGATTCCACAAAATATAGAAATGTTTAGGAATATGTGAAAAGCCAGGCCTATCCGCCCGGGTTTACGAAACAAGAAAAGTTAGTTTTACGAATTTTTTCCAAAAAATTCAAGTACGATCAACAAAAGGATTCTCTGTTTTATATCAATAAACAAAAGAATGGCTCGACTTTAAAGCGATTAGTTATAAAGGAAGACGAGAAATCAAGGGTTTTTGAGAAATACCACTCCGCTGATTTTTTTGGCCATGCTGGCAGAGACAATACGCTAGAGAAGGTCAAGCAGCGTTACTACTGGCCAGATTATAACAAGGATACGGTTGAAATGGTAAGAATTGCTTTTCACTGCCATGCAAGCTTCTTCCACAGTGATTTGACAGCATATATTTCTTAAATTGAAATCCGCAAGCAAAACAAATTTCTGAAACTTAGGTCAGTTTTGACTCAGTTTAACAACAAATTTAAAAGCGTACTGTTTCCCCCCAAAACTTCCTCTTAAAGGTATCGAACGCAAAATAGGATTTATGCAAGAATCAAGAGTTATTTTGGTCTAGGTCCCGCCGCAGAGTTGATTGGTAAGTTAAACTTGCGTTTGACCCACAGTCTGCCTACCACGCCACTTCCTTTGTGGGCAAAAATTAATTAAATGACCATTATTTCTCTGAGTGGCAATGGGAGTGGAAGGGGGCGGGGGGGGGGGGGAGATGCTCTGCAATTACCAAAGTAAAACATCCTGAACAAGAATGAGTGATTTATAAAAAATATATAAAAAAATTAGCTGTCCTGGCAGTCCCGCTTTTAGCACCGTTCACCTTTACGATTCTGTATAAACGACCGATTGCTCTTTTTTTTTTTTCATTTATTGATTTATATTGGTAATTGAACTGAGTGGAGTGCAATTTGGTCTGAAATCATACGCGTGATTTCAAAATCAAACGAGCGCGCAGCGCGAGTTTGATTTGAAATCACAAGTATGATTTCCGACCAAAATTGCACGACACGAAGTTCAATTACCACTTAATTACATCCATTTTGAAATCACAGAGTATCATTGTCAATATTAATATTCTATTTGTGTTACTTCATTTCCATTTTTGATGGGCTAACGAAAGGATGCGATTTAGAGCAAAAAATGGTGCAATTTGGGAATAAATTGCACCATTTTGGACCAATCAGATTCCAAGGATCACCAGTGATTTCAAAATGGATGTAATTAATAGATAAATTTATTTATTCGTTAATTTATTTCTTTTAATATTTATTAATTTAGCTATTCAGAATTTTGTGGTTGGCGAGTTATTTTCGTGGCTGGCCGTTTTAAACGTAATTGCACAACCACCCCACCCAAAAAAGTAATTATCCATTTATCAAGTATTTTTAGGGTTAGAAAACAATCTTGAAAAAATAAACGATGATACAATTTGGACATCAACTAGTTACACTTCGAGGGATACTATCACAGTATGACTTCCAAACGTTCCGGGAAATGTTAAGCCTGGTTTTCCCTAGCGACGCAAGCACAGACGCAAGAATGCTTATTTCACCAGGAAAAACGGCCTCGACGCAAGCATTAGCACAAGCGCAAGCACAAACAAAAGGATCCAAATGTTTGTTTTGCGCCTCTGCTTGTGTCGCTAGTGAAAACCATGCTTTAAAACCCAAAAGATACATTTTCATTGATGGAAACCTGAGAATAATAGTCCAGGTTTGTCAACAAATATGATGTAGGTGTTGTAATGAGTCAGGCATAGACAGGACTGTGACGTCAAATTGAAAAAGGTCTTGCAGACTTTCTCAAATTCTGTCGTCATGTCTTGAAAACAAAAATGCTAAAAACTAATATCAATTTGCCCTCCCTTCAACACTTTATTTTGGTGTTCTGAGAACGTTTCTTGTACGAGTGAAGATACTTAGTCATATTTCAGCACCATTTATATCATCATCATCATTATTATTATTATTATTATTATTATTATTATTATTATTATTATTATTATTATTATTATTCTTATATGCAGCCGTGTAAACATCTATATGCTGATAAAGCTAAAGAGGCACTCTATAGCATAACCTAAAAGCCGTTGGGAAATTTCTCCAGTGAAAAATTTAAAATTACTTGAGAAATAATCAACCCAAACCTAATAATTGGTAAAAAAAAAAAAAAGAAGGAAATGTCGTTGCAGCACGTGAAAATGCTAAAATAATAATAATAATAATAATAATAATAATAATAATAATAATAATAATAATAATACGCCATATCACAACCTCAGGCGGGCAATGCAGCGTTCTGCTACGGCACAGATGGACGTATTTCTTGAGGACACTGCCCGATATTGCTGACCTGTTAGAGCCCTGAGAGCGTACGATAAACGAAGCCTTCATACCAGCTATTACGGACCGCGCAATAACCGAAGCCGAGCGCGAACTCCTTGCGCTTATAATAATAATAATAAGTAATTGCGTACTTTATGTGGACGCAAGTATGGCAGAGTTGCAAAGACTTGACAGAGAATCGCGGAAAATCGTAGTGGAGAATGGTGGGAAACACCCTTCAGCGTCCAGTGACTTGCTCTATCTCCCTAGGAGATCGGGCGGACGGGGTCTTAAGTCGATTGAGTCAGAATTAAAAATCACCAAGATTAAAGCGGCGACTAAGTTGTATTCTAATGCAGATCCAACTATGGGGTTGGTCCGACGGTTTGAAGAGAAAGCTGAAAGGACTGGGCGACGCTCCTTGGTAAAGGATGCGCAGAAGTATGCAGAGGAGTTAGGAATGAAGCTAGAGCTGCGATATCCAGATCCATCGGGCACTACAGCAGAGAATGAGAAGATAGAGTGGTGTAAAATTGGAACGTGGACAGAGAAGGCCTTACAAAACAAGCACTGTGAAGGCGTAAGAGAACAGAGATGGCAAGGAAAGCTCCATACAGCACGCTGGAAAGATAAAGATCTTGATGGTGAGAGTTTCGAGTGGATGAAAAACTGGAAAACAGCACCGACGCACACAATATCCAGGATAAGTGAGCTCTACGAACAGCTACTTCCAAGAAAACTGTACAACGCAAGGAAGGCCAAATCGAGCGAAGAACCGGACGTCAGATGCAGGATGTATGGAAAGGCGCAGGAATCTATCTCACATGTGCTGTCAAGTTGCAGTGCATTGGCACAAACGAAGTATCTATCAAGACACGACGGAGCACTCAAAATACTTTTCTTTGAGCTGCTGAAAGACTACCAACTGATAGAGGCCGTTCCGCCTTGGAACTCCTCCACGATACCTTAGCCGCTCTACCAAAATGATGAAGTAACGGCATATTAGGATGTACCAGTATATGCAGACCACACAGAGGTGTGAGCTAACAGAGTGGACGCGGGGATTGTAGATACGGAGAGAAAGACAGTGACCCTGTTGGAGGTGAGCTGCCCTTGGATTGAGAACCGGAAGCAGAAGGACGAGGAGAAAACCCGCAAGTACGCCCCACTACGATGGGAGATCAAGAAGCAGTACCCGGACTACAAGATCACTCAAATAAACATTATAATGCATGTACTTGGTGGATTTTCTATGGGACTGAGTAGTAGTTTGAGGGAAATATTAGGAGCAAAGCGTAGCAGAGATTTTCTTGGGCGGATGCAGAAGTCTGTCCTAAGTATTAGCCTCCCTGAACATTGCCAGAACTTTCAAGGTCTGGTGCTAGATTAAGATGCTCAAACTCCCGTTGCATCCACCTAATAGCTAGATTAAGCATAGACCATTTTAAGACTTTTTCCTCGCGAAGCGAGGTTAATAAATTTGACGGGCCGAAAGCCGTGCGAATTCGAGCCGAACATATATTTATATATATGTATGTATGTTTATATATTTCCGTGAAGGTGTCCGCACTGTTGCCTAGCAACAGTGAAAAACAAAGTATGAATGACGTTAGACTGTCTGGCGTAGTCTGGAGCAAAATTTGCATACATCGGGAAAGTTTGCGTGCCGGATCCAATTTCAACTGCAATGTTCATCAATATTCACTGGATACAGAAATATCTCTCCAGAATCTTTTCCCTTTCTTCCAGAAATCTTTTTTGTGAAAGATTGCATTGAAGAAATTACACGTTTTGTGACCGCCGTAAAATAATTTTCCGTGGGAAATAAATTCATTGAACACGACAGCACTTCACGCACGTTGTACATTTCGTCTCGTCAGAAATAGATTTTCAACCGCAAACTAGCCTGTGGAACTACGAAAAGACCATGCTCATCGAAAAAAAATCCTATCCCCTTTTAATCTCCTCATTTGATGCTACAATACGAGTAAAGAGGGCTTTCCACCCAGCCCCAGCTACGCGAGGTTTTGCGAGTCACGTATTTCTAGTAAAATTTTATTTTTTTATTAGTATTTTTTAATTTTTAATTGATTTTCTTTGTTTATCACATGATTTTATTGTAAATTTAGACGCACGGCTAGCCACGGGTTTCCGCCTAGTTCCTTGTGTGTTTTTTTATTTTATATCTGGCATTCAGATGTTGACATACTGCCTTTATAATAATAATAATAATAATAATAATAATAATAATAATAATAATAATAATGATAATAATAACAATAATAATAATAATAATAATTATAATAACAACAACAATAATAATAATAATAATAATAATAATAATAATCATCATCATCATCATCATAATAATAATCATAATCATAATAACAACAACAACAACAATAATAATACTAATAATAATAATAATAATAATTGTTATTATTATTATTATTATTATTATTATTATTATTATTATTATTATTATTATTATTATTATTATTATTATTATTATTATTATTATTATTATTCAAGGCAGTGTAAACTTCTGGATGCCCAGAACCTAAGCAAACGATGGTTGGGCGGCAAACCGTAGCAAAATTTCACCGATGTGCTGGAAATAACGGTTTGCAGCATTTTTCAGCACTTCTTCCTTGATGAAACAATACTCTTTTTCAGTTTATGCTATAATAATGCATCAACCAAATGCCCTATGATTGGTAAACAAGTTCTTGACGCAAATTAACCTAATAAAAACACCTTTCATTTTAGCCTTAAGTTTTAGCAACTCGAAAACGAGCTCGGTGACCATCATTTTTATCCCATTTTAATAAGCATGTTAAAATACAACTTTTTGCTTAGTTCGAAAACGCATGACATTGTGGTCAGAGTTAGTTAATTCTTCGAGATTTTTACCAAACACATGTTTGCACAGGTTAAATTCAGCGCGTAATCAGGAAAACAGCACAAAGACAAATTGAGGGTCAGATGAAACTATGACTATATTCAGTGACGTCTTGTTTTCATTTCGCGTAAAATAATGTCTATAATTGAGACAACAGGATGAGGGGGTCAGTTTCTAAAGATACTGTGGTGGTGCAGCTCGGTGGGGAACAAATTGACCACCGTAAAGAGACTAAAGACATTCGAGTGCCTACGTATACATTTAGTCATCAACTCTGTTGATAAACCAAATATTTAGACAACAAGTCGTCTTTAATTGAAATTTCGAATGAATTGCCTTGCCATAGTCTGCTGTATTTTACGCTGTCGGTGTTTAGTGCATCCCTACCGGGGATACCCATATCACTAGGGATTTGGGTATGGGGATGCCCAAATCACTGTGACAGGAGCATGATCAGCACTCGTTTCCATATCTCAAACTCGTGGGGGCATAGGGCTGATCGGCGAGCCGGGCAAACGGTCTCGCCCCCTTTCCGGTCTTTCCGTGCTCGATTTTACTCCGCTTGGGAGCCTGTCAACGGGGAGCACTACCATATATACTCCATACATGACGTATCTACCTTATGGTACGTCATGTATGAATACACTGGAGATTTGGACTAGTCGGGACTTACAGAATTTCTGTGTGTTTTCTTAAAAAAGATGTCGGACTCAGAATTCAGCAGCGAAGACGACGAAGATTACGTACCAGGTGAGAAAGAATCAGTTGAATTTCAAACAATTCACGTCGCTTCTAACAGACTGCACTCATGTTTTGATGTTGATGATCCCCGAACTTGGAGGACAATCTGTTTATAAAGAAATGCTGAGAAATTTTAATTAGGTCATTTGGCCACCTTAATTCAAGATCTGACGTTAGAGCTAACGCCTAAAACGTCTGCTCTCGAATCTCTCAGGTGATAAAGCCATTTTTTAAAAACTGGATCATTGTTAAATGCAATTGCAACGTTTTGATTGGCTTAGCGGTCATCGCATATGAACCTGTTTACAAACAGAGAAAAAACTGCCATTGAATAGGCCATTTTACAGTTGCGTGTTTGGTGACCTGGCTTTGGATTGGAAGCGAGGGTGGGGTTGACCTTGTTTTGATACAAACCTCACTACTATTCATATTTATAAAATAACTAACATACTACGCGCGTTCTGATTGGTCAATAGAGTTGCCAAACCTATGTACTATTGTACCGGTAAACTCCCGCTGCTCTCCCGCTGGAGATTTCTCGATAATGGCCGACGAGCGCGACAAAAACTTTCCGAACTTCAACATATTGTCAGGCTTTGATGTGCTTTTGCCGCACAATAAAAATTCGGAGCCAAATTCTAAAAAGGAGAGCTTAAATACTAAGGCAGAAGAAGAAAGGTCGAGCAAAAAAAGAAGATTTGCCGATGTGGAAAACGAAGAACTTGACTCGATTGTCGAAAATGCACAAGCCAAAAAAACCAAGCAGGCAACACAGTGGGCAGTTTCCGTATTCACAGGTTGGTTTTAATTACATGAATAATCTTTTAGCCTGGCTTTTCACTGAAACTGTTATTTTATAAAGTAAACGGCTCAAACAGTATTGATAAACAGTACAAAATTTGTAATTTATTGAAGGTTATGCCAAAGTCAAGTTGTTTACAAATAACTTGAAGCGTTTAAAACAATATAAAACCGACTTCAACCCGAGTACAAGGTATTTGATATTAACTGCTCAAATCACAATTCCTCTTTCTCTGTTCACCTAGAGTGGAGTAAACAAAAGGTTATTGGCGTAAGTCTGGCGGAAATGGCGGTCGAAGAGCTGGACAGGAATCTGAGGCAATTCTACGCCGAAGCAAGAAATAAAGAAGGCGAAAATTACAGCCGTGCGACTCTTCTGTCAATAAGAAATGGCATTGAGAGATATCTAAACACACCACCACACAGTTTAGGAATATGGTTCACTCACGACCCACGTTTTGTCCTCTCAAACCAAATGCTTGACGCCAAAATTAAACAGCTTAAGCAAGAAGGCATGCAAAACACCATGCACAAACCAGCAATAGAAAAAGAAGACCTGGCCAAGCTCAAAACAAGTGAAGTTTTTTCACTCACCAAGCCGCTGTCCGCTTTTCATCAGTAACTGCTATCTGCTGATAAAAAGCATTCTTTCGCCAAGGCATTAACCTTTTTTAGCCACATTTTTGTGAGAGTTAGACAGTAATTTAACTTAAAAAACACTTTCATTCATTCGCTCAAACTGTGATGCGTCCTTCGGCGATTCAACAGGTTTATGCTCAAAATAGATCCCGATTTGTGATTGGTTCTCCCGCCTTACTGATGAATTTGAAGAGAATAAACAGCTTGATCAAGTTACAAAATAAAAAGCGCCGATTTCTAAGTATTTTTGTCTAAGTAGTTATTTCATAAAAGCAATAGACCCCACTTTCCAGAAGTTTACCAGCGTAATAAAACCACTTGGGATGTTGGGAGTACACTCGAAAAGCTTGTAAATCACGAGCCGCTTTCTCGTGTTCTCCCAACATCCTGCGTGGTTTTATTACGCTGGTAAACTTCTGGAAAGTGCGGTCTATTGCTTAAGTAAATGTAAACTAGTTAGCTTAAGAACAGCATGATCTACATATGAAAAGCAGTGTGGTTTGTATCAAAGCAAGGTAACCCGCAGCCTCGCTTGCAATCCAACGCCAGGTCACTTAGCACACAACTGTAAAATGGCCTATTGTCTTCTGGTCGATTCTGCAATTCTGGTTGATTGTAATAATTTGACTTAGATCATTTAGAAAGTTAGAAACCTTTTGGTCATAGAACTCAATTTCAGACTTCTTAAATTCTCACTTCTTAACATACAGTACCGCCTGAATCCATATGCACATTGGCACGCGTGAACCGCAAGGGCAGAACGCGTGAAGGGCCGCGCGGTTCACGAGACGAAACCGTGCGGTTCACGAGACGAAACCGCGCGGTTCACGAGACGAAACCTAGGTTGAATATTTCCCGCGGTCAAAAGGACGAGGCCCAAACACAATAGCATTTTATAGCCTATTGTGAGTTTATTGTTTTCAGTTGAATAGATTTTTTTCTCAAGTAAACCGCATGAAACATGAAACGCCGCCTTGAAATGCAGCCGGTCTTTGGAATCGTCGTGTGGGAGACTAATCTTGGACTGCTCTAGGTGCATGGATTTTCACCATCGCGTAATTCAACGTACACAAGCTGTCCATGCATTTTCTGTAGCCGTTTAAATTCAAGCGGATTTCCGAAAACAGATCCGGGAAACAGATCGAGCGCGCGATTTGCTTTCGTCCGATGAATGTTACATGACTCGCGCGACATGCACTACCCGTAATATAATTTAATGGTGACTTCCTCAAGTTCTTCTCGAAATGTTTCAAGTTAAATCAAAATTTAAAGGAATTCATTACCTTTAGATAAAAAAATGTCCTTCCTCTCTTTCAAAAAAAAAATCAATGGTTTATTATTTACGTTAATGCGATGCGCTTTCTGTCAGTTTCGAAAAGTAAGCGTCATCTTGGCGGCTTTTGCACGGTGCAAGCAATGTTGTAATTTGCTTCTAATCCATGCTTTTGTGTATTTACTTATCTAAGCGGCTGAAAAAAATATTTCTGTGTGTACTTTTCTAGTATGGAGAAACGGACGTTTTTACTCGGAAATTCCGACACATGAAAATCGAAAATATGCAAATCATTCGCATTGAACCTTTTCATGCGGTAGACCGTGCCGTCACAGCTGTTCGTTTGTAGTTTTGCCGACGATAAAGGAAATTATTACGCTTGAATACTGCACAAACGCTATTTGACGCTCGGCAAACAAAAAAAAGTTTCATTCGTTATGCAAAAGAAGAAAAATATTTGTGGAAAACAAACGAAAACATTACGCATGCAAATTGCGAACGAAATTAATCGAAGCGTGACAACAGTGACAACGCTTCATTAGCTTTCATTCGCCATTTTCGATCAATTTGTTTGAAAAATTTCGAGTTCTGCACGGATACTTTGATAGCAGATTTACTGACCGATAAATAATAAGTTATACGTGAAAATTGTCGAATTTTAACTTCAAAGTCCATTGTATTGACGTACGCTTTGATCTCGAGTGACAGTAGCTTAAGCGATGCATCGATGAGATCGCGAGAGGTGGCCGTGGTTTCCGTGAAAATCTCTTGGGTAAATGCGACCTGATGACTAACAATGAAACGCAAACAACGAGCAAACAAAGGCAATTAAGAGCACGAAGACGCGGCCAATGAAGAACGCGTGATTGCCTAGGTTTCGTCTCGGTTTCGTCTCGTGCCTCGTTCGTTCCTCTCGAGGTGGACGCAAGGGCAAAACGCGTGCACTGCCCTTGCGTCCACCTCGTGAAACCCGCGGCTGATGTACATATGGATTCAGGCGGTACTGTACTTACACCAATATTTTAAGTTCGATCCTATTCCCGCAACGCTGGATACTGTTTGGCTATATGTGCAGTTTTTAAGTTGTACTTTAACCCCTCCTTCTATTAGGAATTATTTTAGTGGTGTTAAGTTATTGCATTTTTATGGTTGCAGATTACCCTTTTACAAGAGACTTCATACCCTCCCTCTGACACGCGCAGGGCTCCGTCTGTTACCCCTTCCATTTTACTCATTTCCCATGCTTTTTAGTTGGAAGGTGATCCACGTCCGTCTACTTTTTTTGTGCGTTTTTGTTTACTTTTTATCTCATGACTTGTCTTGCTAACATTGTTCCAGCGTCTGCAAAATCCTTTGATCCTCGGGGCCATCTCACCCATGGTGATATGGCTGTTACTACTCTTGGCGTCTTAGTTACTTTTAAGTATACAAAGACGATTCAGTTTTCATATTCCTTTACTTAGGATTTTTGGTTCACCGTTGTGTCCTGTGTCTGCTTATTTACGCATGATTCATGTAGTCCCCGCTTGCTCTTCTTGTCCTGTTTTTCTCATGTTAGGTCCCAACAGTCTCGTTCCCATGACAAAGTGTAGTTTTGTTTCTCATTTCTCTTCCTGCTTGGTCGCGGAGAATTTCAAGGGTCATGCCTTTCATCGAAGGGGCCACCTCTTGGGCCTTTCGCTGTGGTGTTCCAGGGGAACTTATCCAGTTGTATAGTGGCTGGTCTAGTGATGCATATAAACTTTATTTAGAATTTAGTTTAGAATTGAAGCTTGCCCTTGTGAATCAACTAAGACAAGCCAATATTCATGTTTAATCTTATCTTCCTGTCTTCATTTACTTCATGGTCACAGTTGGTTTTTGGCCTGTGTTTGGTGGCAGAGAGGTTTATTTCTTTTGAATTGTTCCATTATTATTATTGTCTTCAGATGTGGAAATAAACTTCTCTCTTGGCCAAAAACAAACTGTGTTGTTTATGTGTTGTTGGCAGGGGCAATTTAGTACAGTTTAAACAAATCCACATGCATGCAAAGTAGAGTACATGTAAAATTATTGTTGTTGTTGTAGTTGTTGTGTCATTATATTAGCTTTATGGGGAATCTTTATAACTTTACAAACCCTGTACCAATAAGTTTGATCCTATAACACATACTTCACTAGTTTGTTTACTTTTTCTATCTGAATGTCAGTACTGATGTCACGTTTTATTTTGATGTTTCTGTTTCTTGTTAAATATGTGGTGGAAGGTATTTGAATGATGGTCCACTGGCTGACCTTTCAGAAACCTGGCTGCAAGTTTCTACACCAGGCTTTTTTTAATTTACAAACATTTTATTGTTTGTGCGAACAGTAACATGATATTGACAATGACGTAAGCGACATGATTGAAAGTACAGGATTGATGTGTATATAGTTTTGGGTGTGTGTGAAATAAAGCAGTTGCAAATTTGCGAATCCAATGGGCCTGGTTCATTACTTTACAGTACTGCTAGTGTTTGCTACATAAACACTAAATTTGGCGACGAGGATACTCTCTCGAACTTTATGCCTGGTGCCGAGGATTCTGTCGCGGTTTCTGAGGACGAGGAACCAGTCGCGGTGATGGCCACTCCTTTACAACTCCCAGCCATTCAACCCTTTTCGGTCACTACAGATCAAACGACGCTCGGGCAGTGCTGGTCTAAATGGGTAAAAGGGTTGGAGTACTTTCTCGTGGCTTCGAATGTTACCGATAAGAAGCAGAAGCGGGCCGTTCTACTACATTTGGCGGGTGCTGAAGTACAAACGATCTTCGAAACTCTCAGCGACACGGGAGAGGACTTCGATTCGGCGCTGGCCACGCTGACCGCCTACTTTGAACCAAAAAAGAACATTCCGTTCGAACGACATGCTTTCCGTCAAGCCGTGCAAGGGCCGGCCGAAAGCATTGATGCCTATGTGACTCGCTTACGAAGTCTTGCAAGGACATGCGAGTATGCCAACATCGACGAGATGATTCGGGACCAAGTGGTTGATAAATGTGCGTCCAATGCCCTTCGCCGTCGGTTGTTGCGAGAAACCGACTTGACACTCGAAGTAATTCTACGGATCGCGCGTTCGATTGAAGCGTCTGATCTACATGCGGCTACTAGCGAGGCAGCTACGCCGGGGACTTCGAGGCAGCAACTCAATAGGATTTCTAACGGGTCTCAAAAGCAACAATTACAAACGAAGGAAAATACTGCTCGTCGACCACGGAATGCGAGGAATGCGAAATTTAAGACTCAGGACACGAAGCTGTTTGTGTGTTTCTGTTGTGGCCGCCCTGGTCACAAAGCCAAAGATCCTTCGTGTCCTGCGAATGGAAAAACGTGCAGTCATTGTGGAAAGCAAGGACACTTTGCTGGAGTTTGCAAGGGCACTCCGAAACCAGCTACTAAGGATACCAGAAATGTTACGCAACAACGCAATGGACTTCGGTATGTGACAACCGAACCTGAAACCTTCGATGATGAGTATTTGTTTGCGATTGGCGGTGATAAGGAGAACAACACTGTTCCAATAACTGTTGCCGGTACCTTGATTCCTGTGATTATTGACTCTGGTGCGAGTGTCAATGTACTGGATAGTGCTACGTTCAATCTACTAACGGACGAGAACATTGTACTTCGAAATTCCACTGTTAAGATTTATCCATAGGGCTCGGAAACGCTGCTTCCTGTCAAAGGATCATTCAGTGCAAATGTGTCAACACCTCAACTCCACACGCGTGCCGACTTTGTGGTTGTTGAAAATTCCAACGCGGGTTCTCTTCTGGGCAAGAAAACAGCAACAGAGCTTGGTTTGCTAAGAGTTGGACCGGAATACCCGTGTGAGGTGAACCAGATTACAGTGCAATCTGTCCAAGCAATTGTGGACAAACATGATGCTGTTTTTAATGGAATCGGCATACTGAAAGATTATCAGCTGAAAATACACGTTGACCCAGAGGTCACTCCAGTTGCCCAACCACAGCGTCGCGTGCCATTTCACGTTCGCACAGATGTGGAGAAAAAGCTAGAGGAGTTACAAATGCTCGATATTATTGAAGATGTGGAAGGCCCAACGCCTTGGGTCTCGCCTTTAGTTGCTGTTCCAAAGTCCAATGGGGATGTACGCGTATGTGTTGATATGCGGCAAGCAAATGAAGCTGTTATCAGAGAGCGACATCCGATACCAACACTTGAGGAAACATTGCATGCACTTAATGGCGCCGCGGTTTTCTCAAAACTCGACCTGCGATGGGGTTATCACCAGGTCGAACTGCATCCAGATTCCAGGGTTCTTACTACATTTTCTACACACCAGGGACTTAAGCGCTACAAACGCTTAATATTTGGCTTGTCATCTGCACCTGAAATGTACCAATACGTGATTCAGCAAACTTTACAGGGAATCCCCGGAGCAAGGAACATTTCTGATGACATTATTGTGTTTGGCGCTGACCAAGCAAGTCACGACAAGAGCCTGGAACAGACACTAGAACGCCTTGAGAGCAAGGGACTTACACTGAATCGAGAGAAGTGTGTGTTCAGTGTCTTGGAATTAGTGTTTTTCGGGTTCAAAATTTCTGCTGATGGCCTGGCGCCGGATAACAAGAAGGTCGATGTGGTGAGGAATGCGAGAACACCACAGAACCCAGCTGAAGTGCGCAGTTTTCTTGGGTTGGTGAATTACTGTGCGCGTTTTATCCCGAATTTCCCGACACTTGCAGAGCCGCTACGACAGCTTACTAGGAGCGACACTGAGTGGACTTGGGGTAAAACCCAACAGGATGCATTTGATCGCCTTCGAGTGATTCTCACTAGTGACTGTGTTGTTGCACATTATGATCAGTCAGCGGACACTGAACTGAAAGTGGATGCTAGTCCAGTCGGACTAGGTGCGATTTTACTGCAGCGAAGCGGGGACACTGCTCGTCCTGTTGCTTACGCTGGTCGTACGTTAACTGATGTGGAGAGGCGATACTCGCAGACCGAGAAAGAGGCCTTGGCTGTTGTGTGGGTTTGCGAGCGGTTCCACATTTACCTGTACGGCAAACCGTTCACTTTGTATACAGACCACAAGCCGCTCGAGATCATCTACAGTCCCACGTCCAAGCCACCACCTCGAATTGAACGTTGGGCTCTTCGCCTACAGCCCTACACATTTAATGTTGTTCACATGCCTGGAAAGACAAATCCGGCTGATGTGTTGTCCAGGTTGCCGCTGAACGACCAACCGTTCCGGGAAAGGAACATTGCTGAAGAATACATTAACTATGTAACATTGAATGCTGTGCCAAAAGCATTAACCCTTGAGCAGATTGCGAAGGCCACTGCAGAGGATCCAGTCCTCCAACAAGTTCAAAGTTGTTTACATGGCTCTGAGTGGCCAGATCTGCCAGCCCTCCGACCGTACAAGAAGGTCGAGGCTGAACTTTGCGTCAGCAATGGGGTCATCCTCCGAGGGACACGAATTGTCATGCCGAGTACCCTATGGCATTCTACCTTACGGACTGCACACGAGGGCCACCAAGGGATCGTGCGAACAAAGCAGATGGTCAGGGAGAAAGTGTGGTGGCCAGGCATTGTGCAGCAGGTGGAGACAATGGTTAAGGCGTGTCTATCTTGTCAGTCTGTTGCTGGCAAGTCACCGATGGAACCACTTCGACCCACAGAAATGCCTGACAAACCATGGCAGGAGGTACATATAGACCTCTGTGGACCCTTTCCGTCTGGGGAAAGTTTATTAGTCTGTGAAGATGCATGTACGCGCTGGCCAGAGGTAGTCATCATACGTTCGACTACTTCTGCAACCATAATTGGACATCTTCATAGGATATTCGCTGCACATGGTTTGCCGGAGAAAGTGGTGACTGACAATGGTGCCAATCTGGTGTCGGAGGAATTTAAGAATTTCCTAAAGATGCATGATGTCCCGCATCGGAAAGTGACACCCTACTGGCCACAGGCCAATGCAGAAGTTGAACGATTCAACAGGACCATTGAAAAAGCAATCCGAACTGCACACGCGGAAGGCAAGGATTGGCGCACAGACATGTATACCTTCCTACTGAATTATCGTGCGACACCTCATGCGACTACCGGAGCGTCGTTAGCACTTCTACATCTGGGACGAGAGCTCAGAACCAAAGTACCACAAGTGGAGACAAAAATGTCTAGTGTTCTGTCAGCCGCGTTACAGTCTGCAAAGGTCAAGGACCGTCAAGCCAAGCAGTGCACAAAGGCTTATGCAGACAAGAAAAACCGAACACGTTCTTCAGACATCAAGTCGGGTGACAAAGTGCTGCTCCGACAGGCGAGGCAGAACAAGCTGTCGACGACGTACGACCCTAAACCCTACACTGTGCTAGAGCGTAAGGATCCGAGTTTGATTCTGCAGCGCGAAGGAACTGTATTCATGCGCAACATATCACATGCGCGTAAACTGCACCAGAACACTGCTGTTCCGGCAGAAGACGAGGATTACGGCATGGACACTAGTACACATGACCAACAGGCAGCTGTGGACCAACATGCTCCAGAGGCAGTAGCTCCAGTTGTCTGGAGATCAAGTCGTGTAAGACATGCACCTGCGCGTCTCAATGATTTCCAATTGTGAACTGACCATTTACAAGTCCTAGTGACATATATATATAGCTTGGAGTTTACGTTTACGAGTCCTAGAGACATAGAACTGAAAGTTTTGTTGGTTTCGCTTTTAGCCAGAAAATAGCCTTAAGATTCACAGCTGATTTTCAAATCTAATCAAGGGAGGGATTTAGTGTTTGTGCAAACAGTAGCATGATATTGACAATGACGTAAGCGACATGATTGAAAGTACAGGATTGATGTGTATATAGTTTTGGGTGTGTGTGAAATAAAGCAGTTGCAATGCGAATCCAATGGGCCTGGTTCATTACTTTACAGTACTGCTAGTGTTTGCTACATAAACACTAAAAACATGTAACATGAGTAACAAGTTGAGGTAAAGCCAGCTAAGCCTAGAACAGTCTATGAAGTAACTTTTTTTCTAACTTATTTCTTTGCCCTTTTGTGCAATCAATTTAAATTTCTCATGATTATTATGCTAATTAAAACAAAAATTTCAAATTATATATTTTTCTCAATCATTGGCTTTAATTTAAAATGACCTTATTAGCTCAAGCTTAAGAATAATAATGTTAAATAAATTCAATTCATCATTATTATTTCACAGAGGAACATGTGAGTGAAGAAGAAGAAGATAGTGAGGGTGAAGGCATAAAGAAAACTAAAACAGACACAAACAACACAAGAGTGAGGTAACAGATTACTAATTATAAAATAATATTTTTTCAGATAATCTTTGCATCTTCTTCAGCTGTGGAGTTTGGCAGTACAGTCTGAGAGCATGTGCATATATGTACAGTGTAATATGCAGACTGCTTCTTTTACCCATTTCCCATTATGATACTATCAGACCAAAATCTGTTTTTTTCCTACCCAGTATTACACCAGATACCAAAATACTCGATATTACTTTTCATATCCAAATTTGCCAGGATGTTACACAGTTATAAAAATATTAAAATTTGTCTCATTTTTTAGTTGCATCTTTATTGAGGTACACTGTGTACATAAAATGATTTTTATTTTTGCTGAGTTGTTGAGACTTGTCCCTAACAATTGACATTCCCATCTTTTCAAGATTTATACCTGCTCAAATTAGTACACACACACACAAAAAAAAAACATTTTGAGAGCAAAACAGTTAAAAAAAAAAACATACCTGTTAGGGTGACCCATAACTGAGAAGCTCATATAGGGACCAGCTCCCTACCCCAATGCAGGCAATACAGTAATAATTTTATTGTAGTGTACAGTTTATACAAATGAATGGAGGAGAAACGTTGTATGCATCCTGTTCTGATTAATAATAATTATTAATCAGTTTGTGGATTCTGTTACAATAATTATTATAATTCTCTGTTAGTACACACTTGTGTAAACTTTAAATATTTATGTTAAATACCAAAATCAACATAACAGCTTTTTTTATCTCTATTCAAGAAAAAAAGGTGGCATAAGACTGGCTGAGGCTGAAGATGGATCTGATGACAATCACAGCGACAATGAAACAAAAACAAGAAAAAAGGAATTAGAAGAAGAAGAAATGAAGATAAAACAACAAAAAGAAGAAGCTAATAAGAAGGCAAAAGAAGACAAACTATGGGCGTCTTTCAAAAAAGACACTGTATTTAAACCAGCTTCTAAAGCAACAACATCTAAAGAGGTAAGATGTTTAATATATTCTTCACAGCATTATTTAAAATGCCTGTAAAGCAAGCTGAAAGTCTGATAAGGTGTACAGTCATGGAAGAATCAATATGATGGGTTGGTATGTGAAAGCAGACTAATCTCGTATCCTAATACGATGTGTGACAGATAAAAACCGTTAAAGCAGAAATACAAATGTAGAACGTCATTGAGCATTTTTCTGGATTTCAGTGTGCTAAGTCTTTGTTTAATTAGAAAGTATAACAATGATATTATAATGGATAGGAAAAATCTCAAAAGGGAAAGCACTTTGTCAATCATTGGGTGTTTTCCCAAAGGCAAAATAGACAGGTCATTGTCACCAAGGCTTCTAAACACCTTCATATACTCCGAGTATTCCGTCGACAGGGCGTTGAGATTAATGATCTAATTACTATCTATATTGCCCTGATACAATCCTTACTAGAATATTGCTGTGTAGTTTTGCACCACGCTCTTTCCTCTTACCTCTCACAAGAGTCAACGCATACAGAAATGTGCATTCAAAATCATAGTTCCCGCGCTAATTCCTACTCAGAAGCTCTTTATTTCGTAAATTTAAGAACATTAGATGAAAGACGTAGTGAACTTTGTGTTAAAACTCTTGAAAAGGTCTCAAGAGGAAGACCGCTTGTTAAACATCTCCAATGACGAGACAGCGCATGCATCACTATCAAACGGGAAGTGCTAAAAAATATACATTTAACTAAATGCAGGACAGAAAGATTGCTCCATAGTTTTTTCCCAAGCGCTATTTTAGCTTTCGACGATCTTTAGATTTTTAGACTTTATATATCCATTTTTTAACTTGTATAATTAAGTATGAATTTATTCGTAATTTTGATATGAAACTTATTGTAACCCAGTCCCCGATTGATTGATTGATTGATTGATTGATTAACAGTATGTAATTTTTATATTATTATTATTATTATTATTATTATTATTATTATTATTATTATTATTATTATTATTATTATTATTATTATTATTATTAAAGGAAAAGTAGGAGAGAGGTGCCATTATCAGATCACCAGTTAGCAGTAAATAGGAGCCATTTAGCAGGAGTCTTTTAGGTAATACTCACCAAGCTTGAGGAAGACAGTTCTGGAAATCATTTGACTGTACATTAATTATTAGTGGCACATCATGATAACTAATAAAGTCAGCTTCTATTATAATGGACGCCCTCAGCACCAAGATTTCATGTCTGCAATAGAGAGAATTCAATACCTGCAGAATTTTTTCTTTAATTTCTATTTTGCATGGTAGGACTTTAAATCTCTTGTTCATTTTACAAAGCAATGTGTCTTCACTTCACTGCACTTATTATTACTTTTTGGTTGATTTATTTTCATTATGTTTAGTGCTCATTAATGTCCAACAAGTGTTGCCTTTGTTGTCATTTAATTTTAAGTGTACATATTCTGCTACTAATATTAAATAGTCTTTCAGCTAATTTAGGCAGTTAACATGAACCTAAATTAGCCTGACTTTTGGATTATCTGGAAGTTTTATTACTGGTTGTAACAACTTCACAGACATTATAAGTCAAAGGCATAATAACTTTCAAAAGAAAAAAAAAAATTGAAAGTAAAGTGAAGGTGTTAAACTTGTATGATGATGAGGATGACCATAATAATAATAATAATAATAATAATAATAATAATAATAATAATAATAATAATAATTCACAATTTGATGGAAAAGGGAAAAGGAGATGAAAGAGGTTATACCTTACTAATTTATCTCCTTCTTGATGATGATGAGTACAGACATAGGTAAGTCAGCCCAGTGTCTGATAACTGTTCATTTTCTCTCAATTACATGTTATCTGAACTTTTGTATAAATTATTCAGATTTTGGGAAGCCGCATTTTGACTTTACTCTGTTACAATGTTCAGCTAAATGCAATTACTGTGTAATTTTTCTGTTGTTTAGGCTCCGTCAAGCTCTGAAAGCAAAATTTCCATCACGAGAACTTATGATTTTGCTGGTGAAGCTGTAAGGTATGTAAAAACTTAGAAACAAAAGCTGGGATGTCTTGTTAAAAGCAAAAGATAATTTTAGTACTGCCTTACATATACATTGCTACATATGAAAAATGTTGACTTCTTTGTTCAAACAATGCACATATTTGAAAGAAATTTTATGTTATGTTTTAAGCCTTGTGAATAGATAATAATAATAATAATAATAATAATAACATTTCTAATGCGCAAATTTCATGAAATGTTCAAATGCGCATGACAAGATTAAAAACGGAATAAAAAGGCTATAAAGCTAAAATTACAATCAACAGTAAACTTACAATGATTAAGAAAAAAAAAATCTAAAATTACAAAAGTAAACTCACAATAATAAAAACAACTATGATAAAAATGCATGATGGAAAAGGTGAGTTTTTAGCTTGGCTTTAAAAGTACTGACTGTGGTGGCGTTTCTTATGTCAAGTGGTAGCGCATTCCAATGATAGATGTATATAATTTTTTAGTCAGTGACACAGGCATACTGGGAAAAGGAAAATCTGAGTTCTACACCTGCCAACATTTTGTGAATCAAAGGCATGGGATGTTTATCCTGGGAGTATACGATGGCACGACTATATCCGAAGACTTTCGAAGATTTGCGAGAATAATTCTGACTGTTCTCAAGAAAATGATTGTGCTCTGTATGGACCTTCAAAAAGCAGAGATTGCAGGGAAAATATTATAAACTAAATTTCATTTTGAGATGACATTACGGCCTTATAATGACAGATAGTTGGGAGAAAAATATATTCCATATTGGGCGGAGTCCCAAAGCAGAGCCCAATACGGAAGAGCCCAATACGGGATATCTTTTCTCCCAACGCCGTTATTATAAAGCCGTAATGCCGTCTCAAAATCGAATTTAGTTTTTTATCACGATACAAACATTTAATTGCAGAGAGAAAATGGATAAAGTACAAATAGAGAGCTGATTGAAAGAGAAATAAATAAATATTCTTACTTCAATCAAACTTGAGCCATGGTAATGAAATGATTTCTCAGGGCGGGCTATTTGAATTTTTGGCTTTAATTTTTACGTCAAAACAAAGAGAGTGCAAAAATTTACAGTCCATAAAGTACCTACCATTGATGAAATACACGAGCTAGTAGGTTTAAACATTTTATTGAAAATTTATTTTATTGAAAATTTGTTATCGCAGAGAGATAAACAACAACATGAAAACAGTGATGAATAAACTACACAACCAGAAGTAAGAATAAAAAAAGCAACCATACTAGTACCCAAAAACGAAAAAAAAGCATGGTTATCCTAGCTTAGATGTCGCGGAGATTTAAAAATTTTAAATAAACTTAGCGGCAAAGAATACTGTAAAATTACCAAGACTGCCGTTTGGCACTTGCACTAGCTACGACAAGAAGATCAATTTGACAGACCTGAACCATTAAAGACAACGCAGCAGAGCTCTTGAGGCACTTTTTCCTAGAGATAAGAGACACCAGAAAAGAAACTTTTGGTGAAGAATATGAGCCAGCAACGTTGGCAGCCTACCAAAAAGGCTTGAGAAGGTATTTTCTGGAGAGGCATAAAGGTGAAAATTTCGACATGTATTAGTGATGGTACTAATTTAAACAAAAAAACTTTGAGAAAAACGGAGGCATCTCAAAGCGTCTTAAAAGGGGAGTAGTCCAAATAAATCAGATCCTTTTGCTTTGAAAATGCCATAATTTATTGGAATTTAAGCTCATTGTTATTTACCGTGGCTATTTTCACACTCAAGACGAAGTCTCTAAATTTCTCTTCATCAAATTAATAATCACTTCTCTTACCATCAAGAAAAAGTTGTATCCGCTGTATATGGTACATGTTCACCACAAAACAAATATTATTAGTGTTCCTTGAACAGTGTCAGAAGCTTTGTAAACTCTTATGAAAAGAAATAAACAACACCATTCCACAGCGCATGTTCATTCACAGAAGTAAAATTTTGATTTGTGCGTGCCAAACCTATTTAAGTGCCGTGCTGCCATGCTTACATGACAGTTTTGAGCCAATCAGAAACCGTCATTTTGAGACGACATTATCACCAAACAATGTTGCCTCATTGCAATAAGAAGATCCCCCAGGATTGTGATAACATTATTTACTCATTTTTCATGTTTGTTTTTTCCATTTCTCATTTTGGTTTGAGCCTACTTGTTTTTGAAAAGTGTGTTAGTTAAGGCTGCAATAGCTCACATTTTTCCATAAGATGTGAGAAATTGGTTCATAGGTGGAGCTGGTGTGTGATCGAGGTTTTAACCCGCAGGCATGAGAGTTGGCAGGTACAGAGTTCTTCCAACATGATTCAGACCTATGACCTTAAAATTGTGAATGATGTATTATTCAGTGAATGGCGCAGGCATACTTGGAAAAAGAAAATTGGAGTGCTCCTATCAGGAAAAGGGGTGTGCTTGTGGATCAGCAGCTTCTAACATGTCCCTATACTATACATGTATATACCTCATAAAAAAATTGTCGTACACATTAAGGCCGAAGTTATATATAGCTGGATTCAACTTATACAGAATGTTTCTGTTACCTCTCTTGAACAATTCTGTGCCACTAATGTGTTTGTCAAATCTCTGGCATTGAGCATCTGTCTTTTAAATAAAATACAATCACGTTATGTTTTCAAACCCATTGTTGGCAATAGTGGGTTTAGGATTTGAAATTTAAGAAGACATTTTACTATGCATAAGGACATTTCAGTTGAGTCTATTTCATTTACCATGGAGAGAAAAGATTGCATTTATTTAGGAGGGCTGATATGGCATATGAAAAACAGTTGTAGGAAACATTGAGCACATAACTAGTCCATGGGACAAAGAAAAAATGTGAGTCCCCAGCAAGAGTCAAAACAATGATGCACACTGGACAAATGCTCTAACTTACATTTCTTGGGTTCTTGTGTTACACAAGTGTCATGCATACTACAGCATTAAATCTCAGCCGGGCTTCTTTTCCCTACCCTAGCCAGGTAATAATTATTGTTGTGCACTTATAATAGCAGTACAGTGGAACCTCTCCTTACGGACACCTCTTTAATACGGACACCTCTCTATTACAGACGGTTCACTTGGTCCCTGAGAGACCAAAATCCATATAAAGCTTACCTCTCTAAAACGGACACCTCTATAATGTGGACACTTATCCCTGCCCCCTTGGTGTCCGTAGTAAAAAGTTTCAACTGTACCTGTTATAAATTTCATTTTCTTTTTATTATTTGTTATTTAAAGCTGTATCTATGCTGTTCCAGAGTTACCAAGACTGTTGATTCAAATTCTAAAGAAGCCAGGAATGTTAAAAAAGAAGAGGAAAGTAAGAAAAGTGATGTAACTCCTGCTACAAAACCAGTGGCCTTTGGAGGGTAGGTACAGTACTTAAATGTAAAATGGTGTAAACATAAATGCAAATTCTAGAGTGAGTCATGAGGTTTAACAACAGTTAAACTGTGCAAAGTGCATCTAGCTTGCACATGTATCATAGTGGGTGCAGTCGTTGACACTGCCCACAGCTGCAGTAAAGATTTGATTCTTGACACCATAGATATTAACAGATAGGTGTGTTCCATGCTCTTCCCTTACCAGAAAAGTCAGCTCTTGGTCTCTTAGAATTAATTCCTTGATGTTTATGATATTTAATTAATTCATTATAAAATTATTATTCCAAAAAGAAGTCCTAAATTATATGGCTTCAAAGTACTTATAAGACCCTGCTTACCATACCCTATCCAGTAACAGTCAGGCTTGCCTTGGATCAGTTCATTTGGGATAACTGGCATGTTAAAAATACTGTCTGAAAACTGTGCGCTCTGTCTGCATGAAGGCCATCCTTACACATTTAGTACGCAAATCTCTTTTCTTAGGATGATCATTTGGCTCAGTCTTCCTATGACATAATTGTACATAATTTGTAATCGCATTTACTACAAAACTTTTACACGACCGTATTTTACTGAAGAATATGGAGTACAGCTGGTAGAAAGAAAAGGAAAGACAGATTAAAACAACTTGGGTATCCATGGACTTGCATCTAGTTGTATCCT